>NC_041383.1:316150351-316294501 GCF_002162155.2 Triticum dicoccoides | reverse complement strand
GAGGGAACCTTGCTTTTGTTGAGAAGAAGAGAGAAGAGAAAATAAAGATATGGAGCCTTTCGGCTCGTTATTGCTTACCGGGGGTAGGTGTTGCACAAAGTGTCAGATAACGTATGCAAAAAAGAATATGATGCATGAAATTGACAAGATGTGCGGAGCACATGAGCTTTACTTATGCACGGGATCTGCGCCCGGCTTTGTACAAAGGATTACATGCAACATCGGCAAGACTTGTACAAAAGGTGGTTGCCGGAACGGGTTCCGGCAACCGCGCCCTACGGGTAAAATTTACGAAGATGCTCAATGTTCCAGGAGTTGCTCACCGGAATGCCATCTTCGGTCTCAAGGCGAACAGCGCCAGGCCTAGTGACTCGTTTCACCCGGTAAGGGCCTTCCCACGTCGGCGTCAACTTGTTGGAATTCTTGGTGGACTGAACGCGCCGAAGAACAAGGTCGCCTTCCTCGAAGCTTCTGGCATTAACTTTGCGGCTATGGTAGCGGCGCAAAGCTTGCTGATATCGAGCAGCTCGTACAGCAGCCTGAAGACGATCCTCCTCAAGGAGCAGCGCATCATCTTGTCGCAGCTGCTCTTGCTCAAGCTCATCATAAGCGAGCACTCGAGGCGACCCGTATACGAGTTCCATGGGGAGAACTGCCTCCGCTCCATAGACTAGAGCGAAAGGTGTCTGGCCAGTGGCTCGATTTGGCGTCGTCCTGACCGACCAAAGAACCACCGGCAGCTCCTCAATCCAGTTTCTTCCACACTTGCACAACCTGTCGAAAGTCCTGGTCTTGAGCCCGTGCAGCACTTCAGCATTTGCCCTCTCTGCTTGACCGTTGCTTCTCGGATGAGCAACAGAAGCGAAGCAGACCTTGGCGCCAAGATCTTGGACGTACTGCATGAAGGTGCGGCTCGTGAATTGCGTGCCGTTGTCGGTGATGATCCTGTTAGGGATCCCGAAACGGCAAACAATCGACCTGAAGAACTTGACTGCTGACTGTGCTGTCACCTTCCTCACTGGTTCCACTTCTGGCCACTTTGTGAACTTGTCGATCACAATGTACAAGTACTCAAAGCCCCTGACAGCTCGGGGAAAGGGGCCGAGGATGTCGAGCCCCCAGACCGAAAATGGCCAGGATAAAGGGATCGTCTGGAGAGCTTGAGCTGGCTGGTGTATCTGTTTGGAGTGGAATTGGCACGCTTCACACTTGGTTACTTGTGCAGTTGCATCCTAGAGGGCTGTCGGCCAAAAGAAACCTTGCGAGAAAGCTTTGCCGGCAAGTGCTCTTGCGCCAATGTGGTGACCACATATGCCTCCATGTATCTCTGCCAACAGCTTTTGTCCGTCTTCCCGGCAAATACACTTCAATTTCACACCGTTGAGTCTTCTTCTGTACAGTGCGCTGTCGACAAACTGGTACATACTTGACTGCCGGGCTACTTTTTCCGCTTCTTCTTGCTCTTCGGGAAGTTCTCCTGTCTGAAGGAAATGGACAATGTGCTGTGCCCATGCTGGAGCTTGTGGCTCGACAACAAGGACTAAAGGCACATCTGCTGCTGCGGGAACATCCGCTTCTATGGCAAGAACCTGCAGCTCAGCCGGAGCTTGATGTTCCCCGTCAAGCTTGCCCGAGCAAAGCTTGTCGGGAGCTTCTGCTACGACGGAAGAAACCATAAGGCTTGTCGGAGCAGACCGCTCCTCAGCACCCTTGATGTTGATCTTGGGGACTTTCTTGGCGGCGGCTTCAGGGAGCTCTGCCAGAGAATAGTCACTAGAAATCAACTTCCTCTTCTTGCTCTGTCCAGTTGATGGCGTTACAGACGGTTGAGTCAGCTTGAGCACAAAGATCCCCGGTTCCACGGGCCACTTTAGTGCGGCGCACTTCGACAGGCCATCAGCTATGTCATTCTGAGCTCTTGGAACATGTTCCATCTGCAGGCCGTCAAAGTGCTCTTCTAGCTTCCTCACTTCATCAACATATGCTTCCATCAACGGACTCTGATAGTTCTTGTTCACTTGGCGGACGACAAGCTGTGAGTCACCCCTGACAATGAGCTTCTTGATCCCAAGGTCTGCTGCGATCCTGAGACCGGCAAGCAATCCTTCATACTCTGCAGTATTGTTGGTTGCTTGCTCCTTGGGAAAGTGCATCTGGACTACGTACTTGAGGTGCTCTCCGGTGGGTGCGACAAGCAGCACGCCCGCACCGGCGCCTTGCAGCGAGAAGGCACCATCAAAGTACATCAGCCACTCTTTGCTCGCTTCCTTGACGGGGATGCTCGTCTCTGGAATTTCTTCATCTTGTGTCGGCGTCCACTCTGCTATGAACTCTGCCAATGCTCTGCTTTGGATAGTTGAAGTGCTCTCAAACTTAAGGCCAAAGCTTGACAGTTCTAATGCCCACTCGACAATCCTGCCTATTGCTTCTGGATTTTGCAGTATCCTCTTCAGCGGAAAACGAGTGACGACTGTGATCTCATGTGCTTGGAAGTAATAGCGCAGCTTTCTTGAGGCCATGAGAAGGCCGAAAAGCAACTTCTGCACACCAGAGTACCTTGACCTAGCCCCCTGCAGAAGGGAACTGACAAAGTAAACTGGGCATTGCACCATTCTCTTCTGCATCTTATCAAGCTCCTGCGTAGATCCATCCTTGTCGGGACCAGAGCTTGTCGGCGAAGCCCCCTGCTTGTCGCTGGATGCATCTGCCATGGTTGCTGGCTCATCATCTGCCTCCCTCTCCGCCACTAACGTAGCACTAACCACTTTATTGGTTGCCGCTATATATAGCAGTAACTTCTCTTGTGGCTTAGGTGCGACAAGTGTTGGAGTGGAGGACAGGTATCTTTTCAAGTCTTGCAGCGCAGCCTCCGCTTCCGGAGTCCATTTCATTGGATCTGCCTTTTTCAAAATTTTGAAAAATGGCAGGGCGCGCTCAGCAGACCTAGAAATAAACCTGCTGAGAGCAGCCACACAACCGGCAAGTCTTCGTACATCCTTGACGCGCTTTGGTGCTTCAATCTGCTCAATGGCCTTGATCTTGTCGGGATTGGCCTCAATTCCCCGCTGAGACACGAAGAACCCGAGAAGCTTGCCGGAGGGGACTCCAAACATGCACTTCTCGGGGTTAAGCTTGAGGTTGATCTTGCGCAGATTTGCAAAGGTTTCGTCCAAATCTTGAATCAGGGTCGCCCTGTCCTTGCTCTTGACCACTATGTCATCCATGTAGGCTTCCACATTTCTGTGCATCTGCGGCTCAAAAGCGTGGTGGACTACCCTTGCAAATGTTGAACCAGCATTCTTCAAACCGAAAGGCATCTGTACTAAACAGTACGTGCCACACGGGGTGATGAATGCGGTCTTCTCCTCATCCTCTTCTGCCATGAAGATCTGATGGTATCCTGAGTATGCATCAAGAAATGAAAGCAAATCACATCCGGACGTGGAGTCAACAATCTGGTCGATGCGCAGCAAAGGAAATGGGTCTTTGGGACAAGCTTTATTAACATCGGTAAAGTCGATACAAAGCCTCCATTTCCCGTTTGCCTTGCGCACGACTACAGGATTGGCCAACCACGTAGGATGGAGCACCCCTATGACAAGGCCTGCTGCTTCCAACTTCTTGATTTCTTCTGCGATGAATTCTTGGCGCTCCACTGCCTGTTTCCTGACTTTCTGCTTGACGGGCCGCGCATGAGGACAGACGGCAAGGTGGTGCTCAATTACTTTCCTGGGAACACCGGGGATGTCGGACGGTTGCCACACAAACACGTCGACGTTCGCCCGCAGGAAAGCAACAAGCGCGCTTTCCTATTTGGGGTCGAGAGTGGCACTGATGGTGAAGGTACCACCAGTGCCGTCCTCCTTGGCGGACACCTTTCAGGTGGAGCTGCCATTGCCTTCTTACACTTGCCGGTGGAGCTCGATTGTGCGTCCTCGACGGTAGTGCAGCGCTCCGAAGAGGTGCGCTTGCCGGAGTGGGCATCAGAACTCTTGCCGGACTTGGTCTTCTTCTTCCCCCCAGGAGCTTCAGCGGCAAGTGATTTGCGATCTGTTGCGGCTGCTGCTTCCCGGTAGATCTTGTCGGCGCAGATAAGAGCATCCTTCTTGTCGCCAGGGACAGAGATGACACTTATCGGGCCTGGCATCTTCAGTATGTTGTATGCATAATGAGAGGCTGCCATGAATTTGGCGAGTGCTGGACGGCCAAGTATCCCATTGTAAGGCAATGGAAAGTCAGCAACGTCAAAAGTGACCCTCTCAGTCCTGAAGTTCAACTCGCTGCCAAATGTTACCGGCAACGTGATCTTTCCCTTCGGCTTGCTCCTTCCAGGATTGATTCCTTGGAACGTGTCGGTCTCTTCGAGCTCGCTATCAGGGATCTGGAGTTTCTGGAGTACCACGGAGGAGATCAAGTTCAAGCCGGCCCCGCCGTCAACTAGCATCTTGGTGACCTTGAGGTTGCGGATAGTTGGTGAAACCAACATCGGCAAGCACCTGACCGCAGTTATGCGATCAGGGTGATCCTCAATATCAAAGATGATAGGCGTGCTGGACCATTTCAGAGGCTTGCGTGACTCGACGGGTGGTTCTGCCGCATTGACTTCCCGCACCCACTGCTTGAGCTGGCGGTGTGAAGTATGCAGAGAAGCACCACCGTCAACGCACAGGACCTCTGTGGCTTTCTGGAACTCCTGCTCATCGGCCTCATCTTCATCCATATCTTCATCTTCGTCGTCATCTTCATCCTTGTCACGGCCGCGGGGAGGTCTGTCTCCTTGCCGCTGCTTGGCCTTGCCGTGGCGTCCTCCTCGGCCGGGACGTTTCTTGCTATCTCCTCCAGCACCTTCCTGAGCTTTCTCCTTGTCGCACCGCTCGTATTCAGCCTTTTGCTGCTCGACAAGCTGCTCGACCTTCTTGCAGCTCTGGAGGTCATGGCCCTTGGTGCGGTGGATCTTGAAGTATGCTTGTTGGTGCCGTCCTGCTTGTCGGCGACTGCCAGAGCTGCGGCAACCTCCTTGCCGGAGCTACCAGCTTCGGCTTTCTTGCCGGACTGCTCAACAACTATCACATCTTTGCCTTTCTTCTTCTTGTTGTTCCGCCGCCGGTTCTTCCTTGCCGGGGCAGTGTCCTCACTATCAGATCCTTCTGCTCTTGTGTTCTCTCCGGGGAGTTTCCTCCCTTCCTCAGCACGTGCACACTTGTCGGCCAGGGCATATAGCTCACTGACATCTCTGATCTTGCACATCGCCATCTCCTCCCGCATCCTGCGGTTCCGCATGTTCTGATTGAATGCGCTGATTACCGCGGCAGGGTGGACATCTGGGATGTTGTGCTGTACGCGGCTGAATCTTTGAATGTACTTGCGCAGGGGCTCTCCTTCCTTCTGGGCGAGCAGATGAAGATCGCTCTCTTGGCCATGAGGCTTGTGGCCGCCTGTAAAGGCGCCGACAAACTGATGGCACAGATCAGCCCAGGAGGATATGGAGTTGTCCGGCAAGTGCATGAGCCAGGATCTGACATTGGGCTTGAGCACCAGCGGGAAGTAGTTGGCAAGGATCTTGTCGTCCCGCCCCCCAGCAGCTTGCACCGCAATGGTGTAGATGCTGAGGAACTCCGATGGATGCGTCCTGCCGTCGTACTTCTCCGGTACATCTGGCTTGAAATTCTTGGTACTGGGCCACTGGACTTGCCGCAGCTCACGAGTGAACGCAGGGCAACCTACCGCGTACGGCAAGTCGCCTGGTTCCCCTGGCGCATGCACGTCCACAGAGGGCCCAGCGCGCTTGTCGAATTAACGTCGCGCTTCTCTCTGGCGCTCGATGCGAGTACGAGCGTCTTCTTACTGTCGTTCGTGAAGAACTTGGCGCTGATCGCGACGAGCTCGTGGATCTAATGATGCAGTGGAGTCGCTGTCGAGGTGGATCCGACGAGTTGGCGATCTTGGCCTTCGGGGTGGAGAGTGCATGGTGGTTGCACCCCCACCGGTTTCTTCACCACCGGCTCGTGCCTGGCAGTCCTGCCGCGGCTGCGATGCAGTTGGCTGCCGCGGAGTGTCGCCGTTGGCAAAGCTGATGAGACTCTGAATGGTGGCCCTGCATTGGTCGATCTTGTCTTCCGCTGGAGGGTAATCCAGGAGCAGCTGAGCTCGCGCCAAAGCTTCTGCCGGAGTGGTGGGCGGCAGTGGGGAACGGTGCGAGGAGCGGGATATGCTCGGACTTCTAACTATGTTAGAAGGAGCAGCATCCCATCCAGGCGACCGTGTCTCGCTCATGCCAGCATGTTGGCGTGCATGCTGGTCTTGAGCACCCCGAGATCCACCAGCTTGATCTTGTCCCAACGAACGTATGGTACTGCGTATACCATGACGCTGTCGGTCCTGCACCTCTTGAGATGGGTGCGGTACATGTACGGACGCCGAGGTCTGCGCAGCCTTGTCCTTGGACCTGGCAGCATCGTGAGCTTCCTCTTCGACGTTCGTTCTTCCGCCGGCATCCACTCCACCACCCATTTGCTCCAGTGGTGGTGGAAGTGACGTGGACGGAGCAGCTGTCGCCGAAGTCTTCTTCTTCGGTGGCATGTCAATGAAGAAAATGAAGATCTAGCTCGTGCGAACTCCGGATCAGGTTCACGCAATATCGACGCCCCCTACCTGGCGCGCCAAAGATGTCGGGGAAGCTGATCCACGAACACCTATGGGGCCGGCAGACCGGGCCCCTTTCGGTTCGGCGGGGGGCGGAGGTCGCACGAAGAGCGGATCGAGGCGAAGCACACGAGCAGTTTACCCAGCTTCGGAGCTCTCCGGAGAGATAATACTCCTACTGCTACTTGTCTGATTATATTGTGTTCTTGCTCGAGAGAGCTAATTGTTTTTCTGGCTTCCGAATCAGTCGAACCCCCTCTACGTTGCGCATGGGCCTCCTTTTATATGTTCAAGGGGTCACCGACAGGTGGCAACGCAGAGAAGGGTAAAAGCGTAAAAAGTGTTGCGGTTGGTACACCTATTTGCACAGTGTATCCTACCTAACCCTGACGGCAGGGGACAAAGGCATTAAATGCCCGTCTGTGTCGCCCAAACAGTGCAGAAAGGCACCGTCAGGGGCGCCACCGTTCGTCACGATGGCGATCTTGTCAGCGTCGCATGCCACCGCGCACCGCTGGCTGCACAGCCTCATGCCACGCGCGCCTGGAAAGGCCCCCAGAGCGACACGTTAGCGGATGTGCTGGAGCGTGGGTACAGAGTGGTTACTTGTCGCGGCAAGCGCCTTGCCGCGGTCGTCGTCTTGTCGCGCCCGAAAGCTTGTCACTCACGAGGCCTCGAGATGCCTTGGTTGGTCTTCCCGGCAAGCTCCTCTTGCCGGGGCCTTGTTGCCTTGCCGGGATGCGTGGCGCGTCGCGGCAAGTTCCTTGGGATGCCTTGGTTGGCCTTCCCGGCAAGCTCCTCTTGCCGGGGCCTTGTCTCCTTGGCTTGAATACTTTGTTCTTGAATGGCTCCAAGGGAACCACGGAGGACCTTGGCGGTCGCCCGGCAAGCCTTGCCGCGGGGTGCTGCAACTGCCCGGGCACAAGTTCGGGATACTAGGGTACCCCTACTCTAGTACACCGACACGCATACACAATTACACACTCAAAATACCATGGGCACAGGCGGAGGCACAACGGTGATGTGGCCCACAGTGCGGTTCAACCGCGACAAGACCCGCATACTTTAATAACCTTCTTTCTCTTTGAGGACCCTACTTTCGGGCATCCCCTTTAGAGAACCAGATCATCGGACTCATCACAGGAGGGAAAAACCAAGGAGGCAAAAGGCTTCGAGCACAAAGGGAATACCTAGGTGGTATCTGTCAATGATCGTTATACCTGTTTTACATACCCGCATGTGGCCCGCCCTTGGATAGGACATGTCAAATAGTCCTATTTGCTTCTGCTTAACGCATTAATTGTACACATACACTTAGACGTGTTATTTAAATAACAACGGGAAATAATATATAGCGTCAGCTTATTATTCCTATCTTCACATTTTTCCCTAAAAATGTTCATATAATATTGCATCCGTACACTTTGATACGTTCAGTTTGCCAGGGGCTTCTTATGGCGCCCCATAATATGGCAAGATAAGTCCGAACACTTTTGACAGTGCGGCACCCCGAACTTGTAGCATTATATGCATCAGCTCTGAATCATGTCTTGGGTCAATAGTTGGGTTTGCCCGGCTCCCTTGTTTTTGTACCTTACGTTTCGTTATATCGGCTAAGGTAGTGCAGGGAGATCTACTGCGATTGTGTCCTAGTTCTTCCGGACGAGCACCACAGTAGAGAAAGCCGAAAACTGACTGTCATGATGCGGCGAGAGCTGGTCGCTATTTGAGAGGTCTTAAATCCTTAAAGATTTTTTCGGCTTCAGGCGAGGAATCGGCCTTGTCCGATTTAGGCGTGTATAGTGCCCCAATTCGGCTTTCCAAATTCTAGGGGCTTCGCCGAAATTTAAAATTGTAGACTTCTATGGCTAAGTGAAAGTTATAAAGCCGCATAGTCCGATTGTCTCATTCGCTGTGCCAAACACCTCCTTCAAGGACCAAAATTTTGGATAAAGAGTGTTTTGGTTTTTCATGAACACCCCAGTACTAGTTACGTGGGGGCGGAAGCCGACGATTGGCCTACTTTCAGAATTTTATAAACAGCCAGACAGAAGGTAATATTTTAAATCAACAAAGCAAAATATAGTGCAAACAAATTCGTTTTCATATTACAAAGACGACATGAGTACATTCACTCAAAGATTGTGTCCTTGGTACATTCATCGGCCACGAGACGAGCGCCTTTCATAACGCCATCATAATATTTCTCAGGGTAGCAATGTGCCTTGCCCTCCTGCGGTCCATCCTTCACCAGCTTCTCTGCATCTAGCTTGGCTCAATGCGTTTTCGCACAGGCAAAGGCTCGGTGGGCACCCTCAATACAAACAGATTGCTTGATAACTTCAAGCCACAGATAGGCATTTACCATCCGCTGTATAAGGCCGAAGTAGCTGTCGCGCAGGGGCTCGCCAGGCCAAATCCGGACTATGAAGTCCTTCATGGCCACTTCGGCCGCCCTGTGGAGTTCAACCAATTGCTTCAGTTGGTCACTCAGAGGCATTGAGTGTTCGGCTCCAGCATACTGGGACCAGAACAGCTTCTCCGTTGAGCTCCCCACTTCGGCACAATAGAACTCCGTGGCATCCGATATGCCGCGTGGCAGATCTACGAATGCCCCTGGAGAGCTCCGAATTCGGGTAAGTAAAAGAAATGTCTACTCCACATGCTTGCTTTGCATAATGAATTCCTCACCCGCTGTTATCTTCTTGTCCGCCTGGATTTCCTGTTGGGCCTTTTGGGCTTCGTCCTTGGCGTCTTTCGCGCTCAGAAGGGCCTTCACAAGCTTAGACTCTTTTATCTTGAAGTCACGCTCCAAGGACTCGAACTTCTTGCCGAGCTCCTGGAGATCTTGCTGTACCTTGCCCACCCTAGCATCTTGCTTTTCACGCTCAATGCGCTCTGTGGCCGCCTTGTCTTCGGCCTCGAATAGAGCTTTCCTCAGGGCCGCCACTTCGATCGTGGCCCCTATTAAAAAATCATGACGCTTTTTGTTAGTGTCACCAATTGTTTCTCCTCTATACGACACATGAACGGGGTATCACTCACCTTTGTTCTCTTCGAGCTGCCTCTTCATGAGGCTGAGCTCCTCTTCGACCTGCTTCAGGTCCCGTTCGAGTCCGGTGAACTCTACTGTGCTGGCAGCAGCGCCAAGCAGCACCGCCTGCTTATTCACACAGTCACATATTGTTAGATTCCTGCAGTTTAAAGTTGACCCTCCGTTTGGCTTTTCTTTCCGAACACCAAACAGAGTATCAGGGGCTACTGTCTATTGGGTGATAATTTCTCACATTTTTATTACTTACCTCAAAGCCTGTCAGGAGGCTGGTGCAGGCTTCGGTCAATCCGCTTTTGGCGGACCGAACCTTCTGAATCACCATACTCATAAGAGTACGGTTCTCTTCATCCATGGAAGCGCCGCGAAACACTTCCAGTAGACTATCCGACGCCTCTGGCACAACGGAGGTCATCGGCACAGCCGGCTCGCCTCCCTAGCGAGGGGCTGCCTATCTGAATCCAGAACCTTTGGAGGTTCTGATGTAGTGTCCGGATGGGAGCCCAACTTGCTGCGGCTCTTGTCAGCATAATCTATGGGGATCTTTCTCCCCATGTGCCCGGCGTCTGGAATTTCTCCTTGGGGCATCTCCAGAGCCACCTCCCCCTACTCTAGTTCCCTTTGGGACCACACCTCCATGTCATCCGTAGGCCGAGGGGAGGTGGCCGTCAGGAGCGAATTCATTGCCGAATCACTCAGAGACCCATCCGAAGAGGATACCTCGGGATGGGACCTAGCCGGACTGCATATGCGTGTTCGGCGTTATAACAAACTATGAAGTTAAGTCGCACTAAAAGTATTACAGAGTGCGAATACTTACGGTCTAGCCAGGGGCTTGCCCCTGGGTAGCCACTCCTCCTCGCTATAGGCGGCGGTTGTGGAGTGGTCTGGAGGGAGGGTCCATCCCTTCTTGGACCGTTCGGCCTCCCCGGAAAGGGTGGCCTTCCTCTTCTTCCCCCCCCCCCCCCGTTCTCGGGGAGAGGGTTTTCCTCATCCTCCTCCTTGTTGTCATTAGAGGAGTGCACCCCGGTGTCTTCGGACGATGAGTCCGGCACCACGTTGCACCGGGAACTTCTTCTGGTCCCCGTGGCCTTTTTCTTGGCCTTCTTCTCCGGCACCTCATAGGGTGCCAGAACCAGCATCTCCGTTAGGAGTTCGTTTGCTGGATCCTCAGGCAACGGAGTAGGACAGTCAATCTACTCTGTCGTCGCCACATATTCCTATTAAAATCAGCACAATGGCCTAAGTTTCTCCCACGAATATACTGAGGAAGGGTAAATCTTGCGAAATGTAGAATGCTTACCGCATTGGCCTGGCGCTAGGCGCTTAGTCTGCGGTCCTCAGAGGTGGGAGGAGGAACTTCCGCTGGCCTTGAACAACACCTTCCAAGTGTCTTTGTGCATCGTGTCAAAGAGCCCTTGCAGTGTCTGGTGTTGGTCCGCATCGAACTCCCACAGGTTGAATGCCCGTCTCTGACACGGGAGAATCTAGCGAAATAGCATGACCTAGACCACATTGGCCAGCTTGATATTCTTGGTTATCATGTTTTTGACGCAGTTTTGGAGTCCGGTCAGCTCCGCAGATGCGCCCCAGGCTTGGCCCTTCCTCTTCCAGGAAGTGAGCCGCACAGGGATGCCGGGACGGAATTCGGGGGCCGCCACCCAGTTGGCGTCGCGCGGCTCGGTGATGTAGAACCACCCCGAACCCCTTCACGGTCTTTGCAAAGGAGCCTTCAAACCAGGTGACGCTGGGCATCTTGCCCACCATGGCGCCACTGCACTCCGCCTGCTGGCCGACCATTGTCTTTGGCTTCACATTAAAGATCTTGAGCCACAGGCCAAAGTGGGGCCTAATGCGGAGAAAAGCCTTGCACACGACAATAAACGCCGAGATGTTGATGATGAAGTTAGGGGCCAGATCATGAAAATCCAGCCCATAATAGAACAGGAGCCCGCGGAAAAATGGGTGGAGTGGGAATCCCAGTCCACGGACGAAGTGGGCGAGGAACACGACCCTCTCGTGGGGTCTCGGAGTTGGAATAATCTGCCCTGCGTCCGGGAGCCGGTGCGCGATATCTGCGGCCAAGTATCCGGCCGCCCGGAGCTTCGTAATGTGCTCCTCCTTGAAAGTGGAGGCCACCCACTTGCCTCCTGCTCCGGACATGTTTGGCTATGCGGAGAAGGCATGAACTAGGGCGCTGGAGCTCGAGGGTGCAAGAGTGGATAAGCAAAGCAGGAAGGAGGCATGGGTAAGTATGGGAGATCCTTATCCCTTTATAGAGGTGGCGAAAACGGTGCGCGTCCCCGCTTTCCTGATGAAATCGCTTATTTTCCAAGCGCCATTTTAATAGCAAGGTTGGGTTACCCGTACCCGTATTAATGAGGATCCTGTGATAAGGGGACATGATCTCTGCTTCGACAAGACGTGCCGAGGAAACCGCCTCGCAATATGTGCGGTGGCTGGTTGTGGGAAAACGGTTCGAATTATGACTCGACCATGGTATGATGTCACGTTATCTAAAGTTGTCAGCAGATTATATTTGTGGAATATCATTCTCTCTACGGTGGTATGTGAAAATCGTCTTGCAGAGCCGGACACGATTTAAGTGTTCGAGGTTTACTTTGGAGTATTCGGAGATGGAACCTGCCTTGCAATGCCGAAGACAATATGCCCGCGCCGGACTCATCGTCATTGAAGCCTGGTTCAGGGGCTACAGAGGGAGTCCTGGATAAGGGGGTATCCGGACAGCCGGACTATATACTTTGGTCGGACTGTTGGACCGTGAAGATACAAGTTCGTCCAGTGTCCCGATGGGCCTCTCCTTTGCGTGGAAGGCAAGCTTGGCGATCCGGATGTTAGATCTCCTTCTTTGTAACCGACTCTATATAACCCTAGCCCCCTCCAGTGTCTATATAAATCGGAGGGTTTAGTCCGTAGGACAAGAACAATCATAATCATAGGCTAGCTTCTAGGGTTTAGCCTCTACGATCTCGTGGTAGATCAACTCTTCTAATACTCATATCATCAAGATCAATCAAGCAGGAAGTAGGGTATTACCTCCATCAAGAGGTCCCAAACCTGGGTAAAACATCGTGTCCCCTACCTCCTGTTACCATTAGCCTTAGACGCACAGTTTGGGACCCCCTACCCGAGATCCGCCGGTTTTGACACCGACACCCCTCCCCTTCCCAGGCGGCCTCGAAGGATTGATCGCCAGAGGACACGTCCACCAGGGAGGCGACCAGCAAGGGAGACTCCGTCGACACGATCCCACACTCGTTGAAGACAGGCATGGCGGCGGTTATCTTGTCCCAATCTTCTCGGAAGTACAGCGGGAGGTCATCGTACGGAGGGCTACCCTGGTCCTTCCCGAGCAAGGAGTGCATAACCTTGCCCAACTCCTTGTCAGGCAGGCTGTCCGAGCGCAGCCGAAGCTTGTCCTCCGCTACCCCAAGCTTCCACTAGGGGCGGGAGTGCTCCTGGAGCGGCGCCAGGTGCTGTATCAGAAAATCCTTGACAACCATGCCCCCCGTCAGCTTCTCCGCCTTCAAGTCAGCCTCCATCCTCTTCATCAGTGGCCTCGTGATACGTCTTATAAATTTTGATGTATTCATGCCATGTTTATAATATTTTTACATGATTTTGGTATGATTTGATTAGAACTAACCTGGACTGACACTATTTTCAACAGAACTACCGTGGTGTTGTTTTTGTGCAGAAATAAAAGTTCTCGGAATGCGCTGAAAATCAACAGAGATTTTTTCTAGAAAATATAAAAAATACTAGAACAAAGAGTTGCGGAGGGGAGTCCCGTGGGCCCCACGAGGGTGGAGGGAGTGCCCCCTCCCCTAGGGCGTGCCCCCTGCCTCATGGACTCTCCGTGGGGCCCCCTGACTTGTTCTCTCCGCCAACCTGTCCTATAAATCCTCAAACCTCCAGAACATAACCTAGATCGGGAGTTCCGCCGCCGCAAGCCTCTGTAGCCACCAAAAACAAATCGGGACCCTATTTCAGCACCCTTCCAAAGGGGGGACTCATCACCGGTGGCCATCTTCATCATCCCGGCGCTCTCCATGACAAGGACGGAGTAGTTCACCCTTGGGGCTGAGGGTATGTACTAGTAGCTATGTGTTTGATCTCTATCTCTCATGTTCTTGATATGGAGGGAGTAGTTCTTGATGTATCCGAGCTTTGCTATTATAGCTGGATCATATGATGTTTCTCCCCCTCTACCTTCTTGTAATGGATTGAGTTTTCCCTTTGAAGTTATCTTATCGGATTGAGTCTTTAAAGATTTGAGAACACTTGATGTATGTCTTGCGTGGGATACCCTTGGTGACAGTGGGGTGTTCTATTAATTCACTTGATGTATGTTTTGGTGATCAACTTGCGGGCTCAGTGACCTTGTGAACTTATGCATAGGTGTTGCAACACGTTTTCGTCTTGACTTTTTGGTAGAAACTTTTGGGCACTCTATGAGTTCTTTGTGTTGGTTTGAATAGATGAATCTGAGATTGTGTGACGCATATGGTATAATCATACCCACGGATACTTGAGGTGACATTGGAGTATCTAGGTGACACTAGGGTTTTGGTTGATGTGTGTCTTAAGGTGTTATTTTACTATGAACTCTTGGGTTGTCTGTGACACTTATAGGAATAGCCTAATGGATTGATCGGAAAGAATAACTTTGAGGTGGTTTCGTACCCTACAATAATCTCTTCGGTTGTTCTCCGCTATTAATGACTTTGGAGTGACTCTTTTTTGCATGTTGACGGATTGTTATATGATCCAATTATGTTATCCTTGTTGAGAGAACTTGCACTAGTGAAAGTATGAACCCTAAGCCTTGTTTCTAAGCACTGCAATACCGTTTTTTCTCACTTTTGTTACTTGATACCTTGATGTTTTTTATATTTTCAGATTCCAAAAACCTATATCTACCATCCATATTGCACTTGTATCACCATCTCTTTGCCGAACTAGTGCACCTATACAATTTACCATTGTATTGGGTGTGTAGGGGACACAAGAGACTCTTTGCTATTTGGTTGCAGGGTTGTTTGAGAGAGACAATCTTCATCCTACGCCTCCCACGGATTTATAAACCTTAAGTCATCCACTTGAGGGAAATTTGCTACTGTCCTACAAACCTCTGCACTTGGAGGCCCAACAACGTATACAAGAAGAAGGTTGCATAGTAGACATCAAGCTCTTTTCTGGCGCCGTTGCTGGGGAGGTTAGTGCTTGAAGGTATATCTTTAGATCTTGCAATCGAATCTTTTAGTTTCTTGTTTTATAACTAGTTTAGTATATAAAAGAAAACTACAAAAAAATGGAATTGAGGGTGCTTCATATGCTTCATCGTTTTAAATCTTTCGTGAAAATGATGGAAAGGAAAATTGTTCTCAAGTGTTAGAAGAAGCAACAACAACAACAACAACAACAACAACAACAAAGCCTTTAGTCCCAAACAAGTCAGGGTAGGCTAGAGATGAAACCAATAAGATCTCGCAACCAACTCATGGCTCGGGCATATGGATAGCAAGCTTCCACACACCCCTGTCCATGGCTAGCTCTTTGGTGATACTCCAATCCTTCAGGTTCTCTTAACGGACTCCTCCCATGTCAAATTCGGTCTACCCCGCCCTCTCTTGAAATTCTCTGCACACTCTAGCCGTACGCTATGCACTGGAGCTTCTGGTGGCCTGCGCTGGATATGCCCAAACCATCTCAGACGATGTTGGACAAGCTTCTCTTCAATTGGTGCTACACCAACTCTATCCCGTATTATCATCATTGCGGACTCGATCCTTCCTCGTGTGGACACACATCCATGTCAACATACGCATCTTGGCCACACCTAACTGTTGAACATGTCGCCTTTTAGTCGCCCAACACTCAGCGCCATACAACATTGCAGGTCAAACCGCCGTCCTATAGAACTTGCCTATTACCTTTTTTGGCACTCTCTTGTCACAGATAATGCCAGAAGCTTGGCACTCACTGCAGCATTGACCCCAAATACAGAAAGGTGTCCTTCTGAGGTACCACCTGGACATCAAGGCTAACCTCCTCCTCCTCACACCTAGTAGTACTGAAACCGCACATCACGTACTCGGTTTTAGTTCTACTAAGCCTAAACCCTTTCGATTCCAAGGTTTGTCTCCATAACTCTAACTTCCTATTTACCCCCGTCCGACTATCGTCAACTAGCACCACATCATCTGCAAAGAGCATACACGATGGGATATCTCCTTGTATATCTCTCCTGACCTCATCCTTCACCAATGCAAAAAGATAAGGGCTCCAAGCTGACCCTTGATGTAGTCCTATCTTAATCGGGAAGTCATCAGTGTTGACATCACTTGTTCGAACACTTGTCACAACATTATCGTACATGTCCTTGATGAGGGTAATGTACTTTGCTGGGACTTTGTGTTTCTCCAAGTCCCACCACATGACATTCCGGGGTATCTTATCATAGGCCTTCTCCAAGTCAATGAACGCCATATGCAAGTCCTTCTTTTGCTCACTATATCTCTCCATAAGTTGTCGTACCAAGAAAATGGCTTCCATGGTCGACCTCCCAGGCATGAAACCGAACTGATTTTTGGTCATGCTTGTCATTCTTCTTAAGCGATGCTCAATGACTCTCTCCCATAGCTTCATTTTATGGCTCATCAGCTTAATTCCACAGTAATTAGTACAACTCTGAACATCCCCCTTGTTCTTGAAGATTGGTACTAATATACTCCGTCTCAATTATTCTGGCATCTTGTTTGCCCGACAAATGAGGTTGAAAAGCTTGGTTAGCCATACTATTGTTATGTCCCCGACACCTCAATGGGCATACAATCAGGGCCCATCGCCTTGCCTCATTTCATCCTTTTTAAAGCCTCCTTGACCTCAGACTCCTGGATTCGCCGCTCAAGTGCTAGAAGAAGAATGCATTAAAATGTTTGGCACTAAATCCTTGAATGATGAGCATGATTGAAATGTTGTTAGTGTGAATTCTTCGAATATCCATGATGCTAATGATATGCAAAGATACAAGCTTGGGGATGCTATGTTGGATGAATATGATATTTTTAGCCCCCCAAGTTTTGATGAGAATATTTATTATGATGAAAGCATGCCTCCTATTTATGATGATTATTTTGATGAAAGTGGGTTTGGAAGAGTGTCAGCTTTAGGAAGTAATGATCCCACTATTTTGGAGGGTGTCAAATCTTATTATAATGATAAAATTGGATTTGGAGAGGTCATGACTTTATTTAGTGATGAATCCACTATTTCGGAAGAGGTTCCAATTGATTATGAGAACAAAGTTGCTATCTATGATAAATATTGTGATGACATGTATGCTATAAAGAATAATGATAACCATGAAACTTGTCATCTTGATTTTAATTTTCAATTGTATTATGCCTCACATGATAGTTATTTTGTTGAGTTTGCTCCCACTACTATTCATGAGAAGAAATTTGCTTATGTAGAGAGTAATAAAAATTCTATGCTTGTGCACATGAAAATAATGCTTTATGTGATACTTATATTGTTGAATTCATTCATGATGCTACTGAAAATTATTATGAGGGAGGAATATATGCTTGTAGGAGTTGCAATAATATCAAGTTTCCTTTGTATGTGTTGAAAATCTTGAAGTTATGCTTGTTTTGCCTTCCTATGCTAGTTGATTCTTGTTCCCATAATTTGTTTGCTCACAAAATCCCTAGGCATAGGAAGTGGGTTAGACTTAAATGTGCTAGTCATATGCTTCATGATGCTCCCATTATGTTTCAATTCTTATCTTTTATGTGAGCATCATTGTCATCATCATGTCTAGCTAAAAGGCATTAAAGAAAAGCGTTTGTTAGGAGACAACCCAATATTTACCCCTACTGTTTTTGTGTGTTCGCATGATTATTCTACTTTATTAATCATGTTTTATAGCTTTTGTTTCAATAAAGTGCCAAGTAAGACCTTTAGGATAGCTTACGGTGATAGTTGTGTTGATCCTGCTGAAAATCAGAAACTTGTGCGCGCTCTAAATTTGTTTTGATAATTTACAGAAACATTCTTTTGATCTGATTCTTTTTTCTATGGATTGGTACACAAATTTCTCAAGTTATCTTGATTTTGTAGGATTTGTAGAGTTACAGAAATATTCGAGAGTTACAGATTACTACAGACTTTTCTATTTTTGACGGATTCTGTTTTCTATGTGTTTTTTTGCTTATTCTGATGAATCTACGAGTAGTATTAGAGGGTATGAACCATAGAGAAGTTGGAATACAGTAGATATTATACTAATATGAATTTAGAATGAGCTCACAACAGTACCTAAGTGGTGATTTTATTTTCTTATACTAATGGAGCTTACGAGTTTTCTGTTGAGTTTTGTGTTGTGAAGTTTTCAAGTTTTATGTAAATTTTGATGGACTATGGAATAAGGAGTGGAAGAGCCTAAGCTTGGGGATAACCAACGCACCCCAAGGTAATATTCAAGGACAACAAAAGCATAAGCTTGGGGATGCCCCGGATGGCATCCCCTCTTTCGTCTTCATTCATCGGTAACTTTACTTGGAGCTATATTTTTATTCATCACATGATATGTTTTTTGCTTGCAAAATCATTTTATTTTATTTTGCCTTGCTTGCTATTTGAATAATATCCCAAGATCTGAAATTATTAAATGTTAGAGAGTCTTCACATAGTTGCACAATTATTCGACTACTCATTGATCTTCACTTATATCTTTTGGAGTAGTTTGTCATTTGTCCTAGTGCTTCACTTATATCTTTTTAGAGAATGGTGGTGGTTTTATTTTGAAGAAATTGATGAACTCTCATGCATCACTTATATTATTTTGATAGTCTTTTAGAACAGCATGGTAATTTGCTTTGGTTATGAATTTAGTTGTAACATCCCGATTTTCAGAATGTTTTAAGAAAAAGTTTAGCAACAATCAGGGCGAGAAAATTTCATTTGTTTTATTTGTTAACCAAGCTTAAATTGGACTTTTACAATTTTGAGGATTTAACTTGATCTAATGCAAACTTAAATTTAACTTGAGTTTTGTTCTTCTCATTTTGGGTTTGGTTTTTCTCCCTTCAGCATATTAAATTATGCGCATGTGTATTTTTGAAACTTCTTCTGACTGTTGTTGATCTTCTATTCCTTTTGTAGATTGTTCTAAATTCATCAATAATTTTCTGAGAGGAAAATTAATTTCTTTTCCATCTATCAAACTCCGGACAGAATTTCCAAGTCTCAATCCATATATCTCTATTTTGTGTGTATCTTATTTTCTTTTGTCCACCGCATAGGCTAAATCCATCTCTTTCTTTTATTATATTTCCTCTCTCTCTTTCCTAGGTGCATCCACATTTTTTCTTCCAAACCGAATTGGCTAAGCCCCTTTTTTTTCTCTCCTCCCACTAATTCACTTGGGCCTGTCCGATCTGGCCCACTACCCAGCCGAAGGAGCACCCTCTCAATCTTCTTCTCTGTACGTTCACCTTGCAAAGAAGAGAATCAGCCACACGTACACGTACACGTAGGAGACGTCTGCACCTTCCTTTAATTCCTCTTCCCTTTCTATTCCCCTCCGCTGGCCATCTCCCCAACGAACGCCTCGTCTCCTTCCCTTCCTCTATACGCTAGCACCTACAGGAAGATAAACATTCACAAAGAGAAACTGCCAAGCAATAACACAAGAAGCTGCCTCCTGTCCTCCTCCATAATTCCCATAAGTGTCCACCGGTTCCAAAACTGAAGGTACAGGGACCTGCGCCTCAATCTCCTCCCTCGTTTCCCTTAGCCCTCTTCCATCTCTCTTCTCCGTCCTCCCAGAGAACTCCTCCCAAAGAAACAGTGTTCCATTTACATCGGTCCTTGATTCTGATGAAGGAGACCATCCCAGTCCATGCCCTTGCGCCAAAAGGTTCTCTTTCATGCGTTGAATCCATTCAGGGAGGAAAGAAAGCGATCCGTGGACCACACGCGCAGAATTTCGCATGTCAGTCTACACTGTTCGTCGAGTTCTTCGCGTCGTTCTGTCAAACATGGTGAGCCTCTATCAAATTCCTTTTGCACGCGTACTCACCATCATCTACTCTATCTCGTAGACATCATCATTCAGCTCATCTATGTCGTTGCTCACGCTGATGCATGAACGGATTCTATCGACATGTCCGCGTACTTTTTAGTTTCTCGGATGATCTTGTGTTCAACATATGATTTGTTTCTCATACCCATAGTAACCCCATGATGGAGTTAGATCGCTAGTTTTATCAATAGGATTTTAGTATACATTTTGTTATAGCCGTTCTTGCCTAAGATTTAATGGAGTTTGTTCATCGGTTAAATTTTATATTAATTTGTTATTGTTCTTATGTTTGCGATATGCCTAGAAGTGCATCCTAGTGGTCTCATAATTTTTGCCTGTGATAAATGGCTTATTAGAGTTATTGTTTATTGTTTACCGATTATAGTTTTTGTTGTCGCAAGTTGATAATTTTTTGTATTGTTATTGACTTGTGTTAGACATGTCTATAGATATTGAGTATAGTCTGGTATGTTGTTATGTAGATAATTTCTTGTATCATGTAGTAGTGGGAGATGCTTTTGTAATAGCTATTGTGACTTATCATCATGAGTAGTAGTTGATCGGTGAACTTTTGTGTTAATTTTATATGTTCGGGATATAGTTAGGAGTGTATGCTAGTTGTCTCATAATTTTCCGTGTGGCATGTGACATGTTAAATTTATTGTTTACCGATTATATTTTGTTTAAAATAAGTTTTGCATGCTATTTCCACTTGACAATTTGGTGTATTGTGTATAGTCCTCTTTTATGCATGCATACAATATTTGGTGGACGCTCAACATGCTTATATTTATGTGGAACTATTCTAAGTTTTGCTTTATGTATCTAATCATGAAATACTTCATGTTTCATTTAGTTTAGTTCATTCACTAGCATGAAGATATCTTAGGTATATTTTATATATTGACTTCACCTTTGTTGCATGTGTATTTGTCAGGGTTTTTTTATCATATCAGGCGATACTTTAGGTGATGTTTATTTAAATTATTTGTGTTACCTAGTTTTGTTACTAGTGGTTATGAAAATTTGGTATGTTATCGACCATAGTCATAGTACTTGTTGTAGGTCTATTGTTTGCGTTTATATTATGTGTTATCATGCATGGAGATCATTACTTTTATAGAGTGTGAGGATTGCGCTTTACAGTGTAGTGCTTCTCATTTCTTAGATGTTTGTTATCCGAAATTGCATGGTTGGATACTTCATGTCATGGTTATATTTGTATTGCTTTACATAATTTATTTTTGTGGCATAGAGCATAGCTTATAACATCTTAGTAATTTTCATGTGTGTTTATTTATCCTAGTTTATTACCATGCCATGTTGGTAATTGCTTAAAGTAGAATACATGGTTTTATTGTATGTCCCAAGTGTTGCAACATTGCTAGTTCGTACTTTTTGTTCGCACGTATGGTTAGCCTTTTCCTGTTAGACATACATGTTACCAGTGTATGATCTCCTATGACTTAAGTTTGATGCTTGATCAATACCCCGCATGATGATGCGACTGCATAACTAGATTGTATAGCATGTGTGTACGAGTTCATGTATTAGATGATGCCTAGTGGTGTATCTTATGTCGTTGCAACTATAGATTGTAACAAATAGAGGTGCATGCCATTTTCACTCATGCTAGTATAGTACATTACTTGATGTCATGATCTAGTTGTCTAACTTGCAAATGATTAGTATGACATGTCCATGTGCTTATAGGACATAACTATGTCCATGTTTTTATATGAGATAACTAGTATGTAAGGTTCTGTGCTCTTGCCATTCTTGATACTCATGTTAGCCGATATCAACTAAGTTATCTCATTTTGTGAGTTGTATTCTATTAGTACCATACTTTGGCATCTCGTGTGATGATCATTCATACTTAGTGTTATACATTGTATCTAATTATTGCGTTGTTGGGTATCTAGATGTTGTTCATGCAAGTGATCTTTCATGTTTTATGATGTTTCATGTGTTATAGTTGCACTTGTGTTGCTCATATGTGGTTGACTTGTCTCATGTTAGTGTTATGAGTGTTTGGCACATGTTGCATTAGCTCCTCACATGATTAGGATAGTTTAACTTTCAATAGTTGAGTTGTGTCTTTCTCATATGCTTAGTGCACATTGTTGCTTTGTTGTTAATCATGTTGTCGTAATCTTGTTGCCATAGGTCATTTGGATATTAGTTGTTTCCTTTATTATAAAGAATGTCCTAGTTTAGTATCTTCTCATGGTCACTCATATATTTAATGCTTGTGTTATTAGATAAGACCTCTTCACGATTCTATACTCACATGCCTTGTATGATGTGTCTGATTATTTAATTTACCAATTAGTTTTGTGATAGCATTGGTTTGTCTTTTGTTATAGAAATGCTTACTAATAGTCATGATTGGGGTTTAGTATTTGCTTGTTATTAACCATTATAAATATTTGAATTCATTCAAATATTTATTTTTGGTTGATTATTAATCTTAATGATATCATGTCTAGGATAGTTGTTCGTCCATTGTTCCACGTGTTGTATAGTTTCTTGTCAATTGTTTGAGTGATGAATTGGTTTGATTTGATGGAGTGGATCCTATTTTATTTTCATAATGGTTGGGCCAGACCTAGATCAATTCAATTAATGTTGTTGAATGATGTTTGATTGCTTCAGTAGCATGTTTTATAATGTTGGTTTGGTTGTCGTATAGAACACTTGTTTTGAGTTATTACAGAGTTAATGTATATGTTTGGATTCTATTGACCATTATGAATATTTAGATTTTGCTAAATATTTAATTGTGGTTATCTTTTACATTTATCATGCCATGTTTTGTTTGTGTAAATAAAATACATAGGATGATTCCATTAATTCCATGCTTGTTGGTGCCATTGTGTTTCTCATATGGTTGTTTCCTATATTGTTACTCATGATGTGTAGTGGGCACTACTAATGGTCTGTTAGCATAGTTCTTACTAGAACATTAGTCTTGATCACCAGGCCTTCCGTAGCTTTGTAAACCTAAACCTTGTTGTTTAATCCTCTCTCTTACATCCAATCGTGCTAACTCATTTCGGAGTCTCCATCTTCATCAATATCTTGCTATCCACCCACTCTTAAATTGTTTTGGATGTTATTTGGATTTGTTATTGCTTTGGTATTTATTTGTTTGTCTTTTGCTATCATTACAACGAGTAGGGATTGACGACGGTGTTGGACATGGACAGAAACAGGTTACCGAAGAAGGACTCAACAACGAAGGCATGCCTCCTCCTTAATCATACTTATCCTATGGTTTACAAAATTGCATTGAGTTTTATTGTTACTATATGCATGCTATTTTAATTCTCGTAGCTAGCGTGTCCATTGACACATTACCTTGATCCGCTTGTCTCCTATTTACTTGACACCTGTGTAGAAGTATATAGTTCCAGTAGAGTAGAAATGCTTAGCCATGCTTATCATCCTATAGGTGCTTTGTTGAATGACCTCTAGGTCATTGACAGTTGAAACTTAACGCTGAGCTAAGCCAGTTGGCCCTTGTTGAACTCCTCTACTCTCTTCTACTCTGGGTGAAACTTACCATCTGAATACTGGTGCGGGCGACAGCTGAATCAAGGATTGAAGGAGCGATTGGCCGCCCTTCACTTGTTGAAGGGGGCAATCAGTCGTCCGTGCCGCATGAGGCCTAATAAGTCTTGGATTTGAAGATTGTGATAAGAGTACAACCACATGCTATACGGGCACTGGCTTGGTTAATTAGTTAGTTCACTCTTATTGTCGTCATCGCCGTACCGCAGATGGGATAGCTGCCTTGCGAGGAGTATCCTTGGCACAAAAGGAGGCCCGGACTGTGAACTACAGTTACTTCCGTGTTGAAACCTAGTGGGCTTGGCACAGTAAGTTTGGTCTAATGAAAGACCTCGTCACAATCTCCCTGCCTGTATACCAAATGGTGTACTATGCCAGCGGCCACTGGTGGCAACAAGTCGAGATTGTGTCGTGTGGGTAAAGTGTACAACCTCTGCAGAGTGTAAAACTATTCAAATAGCCGTGTCCACGATCATGGGCAACACATGAATCTTTCTTGATGTACGGGACCTGTCTTGCTTATTCCCTCTTTGCCCCTATTCTTGAAACCTATGAAGGACGTGAGTTGATCGAGGATCCTCACTTGAAGAAAGATATTATTCTGGAGATAAAACATGTTTTCATCTAAAATCGCTATTATTCAACTACCTTATTTGTCAAACAAAATTAGCTTTATGCAAATGAGCCATAGAGCCTTCCTTTGAAGCCACATGTAGCTATTAGGTCCTTCCCCGTGGGAGGCATTTTGAGTACGTAATGTACTCATGGCAATACTTTTGTTGAACAACAGAGATCTATGAAGACAAGGGCGTCGACTACGATTATTATGATGATCCTGAGGAGTGAGGACACATTGACTACATCGACTGCCTGTGGCTGAGATGGAGTTGCTACGCGTTATATATTCCATTGTGTTTCTGATTGTAATAAATGTCTTGAGACATTCCAGTATGTATGCCTTGTGGGAAGAGTTGTTAAACTTATACTTATTTTAATGTTCCGCAATGATACCATTTCACTGCGTTGTCAAGTTGATCCTGGGTTTGACAAATATACACAGGAGGGTCTGGAAGTTAATTCCAGGTTCTCATAGAAGTGGTATCAGAGCCGACGTCGACTTAGTAACGTGGCCTTAGTTAGAATGGAAAGCCTTAGGACTATTTTCAAAAGAAAACTATTTTGGAAAGGATCATTCTCGTAGTCTTCTCCTTCACTATTGTTGTCCTTGTCTCATCTTATTCAAATAAGGTTTAAACTCTACCTCCTTACCTTCTTCTTGATAGTAGTGAAACCCTTTTCCCCGAACATGGTATTGAAAAGTCAGAAGCTTCACAAGATGTTTCCAGAATTTCAACATAACTTCAGCTCTTGAAGCTCCGAGTAGCAACATCTTGCTGAGAGAAGACACCTCGAGATGTCAAGTGGTCAACAACAGCCGACCATGCTTCAAATGTCAACGTTGAAGATCCGCACCAAGTTATGATGTGACTTGCCATATAGGAATATGTTGGTTAGTGCCCTTGTAGTGGTAGACCTCGTAGCTAGTAGACGCAAAAATATTTTTGTGTGAGTATTGTCTGCATATATTTCTTCTGGCCTTTTCCTATGCAGTCATACTAAAACCCTATTTGCCAAAATGAGTTGCTTTTGAGTTCTATTGGATATCTTCATGGTTATCTCGATGTTATCTTTTGTTTATCTTCTGGGGTACCTCCACCTTTTGTAGGATTCTTCTACTCCTCTTCTCCTCTTTCCCTCTTCTCTTTACACCCTGGAGGTCACCTTGAGATGAATGAAGTTGCAACAACCCGCGTGGAGATCTATTTATCAAAGTGAACCTTATGGAAAATCTCTTTTAAGGGGGGTAGTAGACAATGATTGTGTCAAGATTGAAGATTTGAAGACCTTCATTCGCAAAGAAGAAAAATAGTTGAAGACCTTCACCGCACCTACCGTAAAGTTCAACCTGAAGGAAGGATCAATGAGTCCAGCCGTACCAAAGCTTGACCTAAAGATGAAGGGAAAGATAGAAGAATTTTAACCACCCAATGAAGCGATCAGATTACCATCGCCAAGACTGAAGGACTGCTTCCAAGCTTTCAACAAGCTAGAGATAGTATCAACCATCGAAGTATCTCCAATCAAGACCCCAAAGTTGCTTGTCACCAAGATCATAATCGACCGTGACCGACAAGTGTCTCTAAGAGGAACTATGTCGAAGACGAAGCTAACCCAAACCCATTCTCTTTAGTTGGCCTGAATCTCGGGGACGAGATTCCTTTTAAGGGGGTAGATCTGTAACATCCCGATTTTCGGAATGTTTTAAGAAAAAGTTTACCAAAAATCAGGGCGAGAAAATTTCATTTGTTTTATTTGTTAACAAAGCTTAAATTGGACTTTTATAATTTTGAGGATTTAACTTGATCTAATGCAAACTTAAATTTAACTTGAGTTTTGTTCTTCTCTTTTTGGGTTTTGTTTTTCTCCCTTCAGCATATTAAATTATGCGCATGTGTATTTTTGAAACTTCTTCTGACTGTTGTTGATCTTCTATTCCTTTTGTAGATTGTTCTAAATTCATCAATAATTTTCTGAGAGGAAAATTAATTTCTTTTCCATCTATCAAACTCCGGACAGAATTTCCAAGTCTCAATCCATATATCTCTATTTTGTGTGTATCTTATTTTCTTTTGTCCACCGCATAGGCTAAATCCATCTCTTTCTTTTATTATATTTTCTCTCTCTCTTTCCTAGGTGCATCCACATTTTTTTCTTCCAAACCGAATTGGCTAAGCCCTTTTCTTTCTCTCCTCCCACTAATTCACTTGGGCCTGTCCGATCTGGCCCACTACCCAGCCGAAGGAGCACCCTCTCAATCTTCTTCTTTGTACGTTCACCTTGCAAAGAAGAGAATCAGCCACACATACACGTACACGTAGGAAACGTCTGCACCTTCCTTTAATTCCTCTTCCCTTTCTATTCCCCTCCGCTGGCCATCTCCCCAACGAATGCCTTGTCTCCTTTCCTTCCTCTGTACGCTAGCACCTACAGGAAGATAAACATACACCAAGAGAAACAGCCAAGCAATCACGCAAGAAGCTGCCTCCTGTCCTCCTACATAATTCCCATAAGTGTCCACCCGTTCCAAAACTGAAGGTACAGGGACCTGCGCCTCAATCTCCTCCCTCGTTTCCCTTAGCCCTCATCTCTCTTCTCCATCCTCCCAGAGAACTCCTCCCAAAGAAATAGTGTTCCATGGACGTCGGTCCTTGATTCTGATGAAGGAGACCATCCCAGTCCATGCCCTTGCGCCAAAAGGTTCTCTTTCATGCGTTGAATCCATTCAGGGAAGAAAGAAAGCGATCCGTTGACCACACGCGCAGAATTTCGCATGTCAGTCTACACTGTTGGTCGAGTTCTTCGCGCCGTTCTGTCAAACTCGGTGAGCCTCTATCAAATTCCTTTTCCAAGCGTACTCACCATCATCTACTCTAGCTCGTAGACATCATCATTCAGCTCATCTATGTCGTTGCTCACGCCGATGCATGAACGGATTCTATCGACATGTCCGCGTACTTTTTAGTTTCTCGGATGATCTTGTATTCAACATATGATTTGTTTCTCGTACCCATAGTAACCCCATGATGGAGTTAGATCGCTAGTTTTATCAATAGGATTTTAGTATACATTTTGTTATAGCCGTTCTTGCCCAAGATTTAATGGAGTTTGTTCATCGGTTAAATTTTATATTAATTTGTTATTGTTCTTATGTTTGCGATATGCATAGAAGTGCATCCTAGTGGTCTCATAATTTTTGCGTGTGATAAATGGCTTATTAAAGTTATTGTTTATTGTTTATCGATTATAGTTTTTGTTGTCGCAAGTTGATAATTTTTTGTATTGTTATTGACTTGTGTTAGACATGTCTATAGATATTGAGTATAGTCTGGTATGTTGTTATGTAGATAATTTCTTGTATCATGTAGTAGTGTGAGATGCTTTTGTAATAGCTATTGTGAATTATCATCATGAGTAGTAGTTGATCGGTGAACTTTTGTGTTAATTTTATATGTTCGGGATATAGTTAGGAGTGTATGCTAGTTGTCTCATAATTTTCTGTGTGGCATGTGACATGTTAAATTTATTGTTTACCGATTATATTTTGTTTAAAATAAGTTTTGCATGCTATTTCCACTTGAGAATTTGGTGTATTGTGTATAGTCCTCTTTTATGCATGCATACAATATTTGGTGGACGCTCAACATGCTTATATTTATGTGGAATTATTCTAAGTTTTGCTTTATGTATCTAATCATGAAATACTTCATGTTTCATTTAGTTTAGTTCATTCACTAGCATGAAGATATCTTAGGTATATTTTATATATTGACTTCACCTTTGTTGCATGTGTATTTGTCAGGTTTTTTATTATATCAGGCGATACTTTAGGTGATGTTTATTTAAATTATTTGTGTTACCTAGTTTTGTTACTAGTGGTTATGAAAATTTGGTATGTTATCGACCATAGTCATAGTACTTGTTGTAGGTCTATTGTTTGTGTTTATATTATGTGTTATCATGCATGGAGATCATTACTTTTATAGAGTGTGAGGATTGCGCTTTACAGTGTAGTGCTTCTCATTTCTTAGATGTTTGTTATCCGAAATTGCATGGTTGGATACTTCATGTCATGGTTATATTTGTATTGCTTTACATAATTTATTTTTGTGGCATAGAGCATAGCTTATAACATCTTAGTAATTTTCATGTGTGTTTATTTATCCTAGTTTATTACCATGCCATGTTGGTAATTGCTTAAAGTAGAATACAATGTTTTATTGTATGTCCCAAGTGTTGCAACATTGCTAGTTTGTACTTTTTGTTCGCACATATGGTTAGCCTTTTCGTGTTAGACATACATGTTACCAGTGTATGATCTCCTATGACTTAAGTTTGATGCTTGATCAATACCCCGCATGATGATGCGACTGCATAACTAGATTGTATAGCATGTGTGTACCCGTTCATGTATTAGATCATGCCTAGTGGTGTATCTTATGTTGTTGCAACTATAGATTGTAACAAATAGAGGTGCATGCCATTTTTACTCATGCTAGTATAGTACATTACTTGATGTCATGATCTAGTTGTCTAACTTGCAAATGATTAGTATGACATGTCCATGTGCTTATAGGACATAACTATGTCCGTGTGTTTATATGAGATAACTAGTATGTAAGGTTGTGTGCTCTTGCCATTCTTGATACTCATGTTAGCCGATATCAACTAAGTTATCTCATTTTCTGAGTTGTATTCTATTAGTACCATACTTTGGCATCTCGTGTGATGATCATTCATACTTAGTGTTATACATTGTATCTAATTATTGCATTGTTGGGTATATAGATGTTGTTCATGCAAGTGATCTTTCATGTTTTATGATGTTTCATGTGTTATAGTTGCACTTGTGTTGCTCATATGTGGTTGACTTGTCTCATGTTAGTGTTATGAGTGTTTGGCACATGTTGCATTATCTCCTCACATGATTAGGATAGTTTAACTTTCAATAGTTGAGTTGTGTCTTTCTCATATGCTTAGTGCACATTGTTGCTTTGTTGTTAATCATGTTGTCGTAATCTTGTTGCCATAGGTCATTTGGATATTAGTTGTTTCCTTTATTATAAAGAATGTCCTAGTTTAGTATCTTCTCATGGTCACTCATATATTTAATGCTTGTGTTATTAGATAAGACCTCTTCACGATTCTATACTCACATGCCTTGTATGATGTGTCTGATTATTTAATTTTCCAATTAGTTTTGTGATAGCATTGGTTTGTCTTTTGTTATAGAAATGCTTACTAATAGTCATGATTGGGGTTTAGTATTTGCTTGTTATTAACCATTATAAATATTTGAATTCATTCAAATATTTATTTTTGGTTGATTATTAATCTTAATAATATCATGTCTAGGATAGTTGTTCATCCATTGTTCCACGTGTTGTATAGTTTCTTGTCAATTGTTTGAGTGATGAATTGGTTTGATTTGATGGAGTGGATCCTAATTTATTTTCATAATGGTTGGGATAGACTTAGATCCATTCAATTAATGTTGTTGAATGATGTTTGATTGCTTCAGTAGTATGTTTTATAATGTTGGTTTGGTTGTCGTATAGAACACTTGTTTTGAGTTATTACAGAGTTAATGTATATGTTTGGATTCTGTTGACCATTATGAATATTTAGATTTTGCTAAATATTTAATTGTGGTTATCTT
Source organism: Triticum dicoccoides (assembly GCF_002162155.2). Lineage (NCBI taxonomy): Eukaryota > Viridiplantae > Streptophyta > Magnoliopsida > Poales > Poaceae > Triticum > Triticum dicoccoides. The sequence goes on along the minus strand of NC_041383.1, from coordinate 316,264,840 downwards.
TTACATTTATCATGCCATGTTCTGTTTGTGTAAATAAAATACATAGGATGATTCCATTAATTCCATGCTTGTTGGTGCCATTGTGTTTCTCATATGGTAGTTTCCTATATTGTTACTCATGATGTGTAGTGGGCACTACTAATGGTCTGTTAGCATAGTTCTTACTAGAACGTTAGTCTTGATCACCAAGCCTTCCGTAGCTTTGTCAACCTAAACCTTGTCGTTTAATCCTCTCTCTTACATCCAATCGTGCTACCTCATTTCGGAGTCTCCATCTTGATCAATATCTTGCTATCCACCCACTCTTAAATTGTTTTGGATGTTATTTGGATTTGTTATTGCTTTGGTATTTATTTTTTTGTCTTTTGCTATCATTATGATGAGTAGGGATTGACGATGGTGTTGGACATGGACAGAAACAGGTTACCGAAGAAGGACTCAACAACGAAGGCATGCCTCCTCCTTGATCATACTTATCCTATGGTTTACAAAATTGCATTGAGTTTTATTATTACTATATGCATGCTATTTTAATTCTCGTAGCTAGCGTGTCCATTGACACATTACCTTGATCTGCTTGTCGCCTATTTACTTGACACCTGTGTAGAAGTATATAGTTCCAGTAGAGTAGAAATGCTTAGCCATGCTTATCATCCTATAGGTGCTTTGTGGAATGACCTCTAGGTCATTAACAGTTGAAACTTAACGCTGAGCTAGGCCAGTTGGCCCTTGTTGAACTCCTCTACTCTCTTCTACTCTGGGTGAAACTTACCATCTGAATACTGGTGCGGGCGACAGCTGAATCAAGGATTGAAGGAGCGATTGGCCGCCCTTCACTTGTTGAAGGGGGCAATCAGTCATCCGTGCCGCATGAGGCCTAATAAGTCTTGGATTTGAAGATTGTGATAACAGTACAACCACATGCTATATGGGCACTGGCTTGGTTAATTAGTTAGTTCACTCTTATTGTCGTCATCGCCGTACCGCAGATGGGATAGCTGCCTTGCGAGGAGTATCCTCAGCACAAAAGGGGGGGTTGGACTATGAACTGCGGTTACTTCCATGTTGAAACCTAGTGGGCTTGGCACAGTAAGTTTGGTCTAATGAAAGACCTCGTCACAATCTCCCTGCCGGTATACCAAGAGGTGTACTACGCCAGCGGCCACTGGTGGCAACAAGTCGATATTGTGTCGTGTGGGTAAAGTGTAGAACCTGTGCAGAGTGTAAAACTATTTGAATAGTCGTGTCCAGGGTCATGGGCAACACATGAATCTTTCTTGACGTACGGGACCTGTCTTGCTTATTCCCTCTTTGCCCCTATTCTTGAAACCTATGAAGGACGTGAGTTGATCGAGGATCCTCACTTGAATAAAGATCTTATTCTGGAGATAAAACATGTTTTCATCTAAAACCGCTATTATTCAACTACCTTAATTAGCTTTATGCAAATGAGCCATAGAGCCTTCCTTTGAAGCCACATGTAGCTATTAGGTCCTTCCCCGTGGGAGGCATGTTGAGTACGTAATGTACTCATGGCAATACTTTTGTTGAATAACAGAGATCTATGAAGACGAGGGCGTCGACTACGATTATTATGATGATCCTGAGGAGTGAGGACACGTTGACTACATCGACTTCCTATGGCTGAGATGGAGTTGCTACGCGTTATATATTCCGCTGTGTTTCTGAATGTAATAAATGTCTTGAGACATTCCAGTATGTATGCCTTGTGGCAAGAGTTGTTAAACTTATACTTATTTTAATGTTCTGCAATGATACCATTTCAGTGTGTTGTCAAGTTGATCCTGGGGTTGACAAATATACACAGGAGGGTCTGGATGTTAATTCCGGGTTCTCATATTAGTCCTAATATGATGGGCATCCAAGAGGGATATAATAAAAACTTTTCATATAAATTGCATTGAATACTATGAGAAGTTTGATTCTATATGATTGTTTTGAGATATAAAGATGGTGATATTAGAGTCAAGCTAGTGAGTAGTTGTGAATTTGAGAGATACTTGTGTTAAAGTTTGTGAATCCCGTAGCATGCACGTATGGTGAACCGTTATGTGATGAAGTCAGAGAATGATTTATTTATTGATTGTCTTCCTTATGAGTGGCGGTCAGGGACGATCAATGGTCTTTTCCTACCAATCTATCCCCCTAGGAGCATGCGCGTAGTACTTCGTTTCAATAACTAATAGATTTTTGCAATAAGTATGTGAGTTCTTTATGACTAATGTTGAGTCCATGGATTATACGCACTCTCACCCTTCCACCATTGCTACCCTCTCTAGTACCGCGCAACTTTCGCCTGTACCTTACACCCACCATATACCTTCCTCAAAACAGCCACCATACCTACCTATTATGGCATTTCCATAGCCATTTTGAGATATATTTCCATGCAACTTTCCACCGTTCCATTTATTATGACACGCTTCATCATTGTCATATTGCTTTGGATGATCATGTAGTTGACATCGTATTTTTGGCAAAGCCACCGTTAATAAATTTTTTCAAACATGTCACTCTTGATTCATTGCACATCCCGGTACACCGCCAGAGGCATTCATATAGAGTCATATTTTGTTCTAAGCATTGAGTTGTAATTCTTGAGTTGTAAGTAAATAAAAGTGTAATGATATTCATTATTAGAACATTGTCCCAGTGAGGAAAGGATGACGGAGACTATGATTCCCCCACAAGTCGGGATGAGAATCCGGATGAAAAAAAGAGTCCCACAAAAGAAGAAAAAGAGAGAAGACCCAAATAAAAAAAATAAAAAAATGAGAGAAAAAGAGAGAAGGGACAATGTTACTATCCCTTTTCCACACTTGTGCTTCAAATTAGCACCATGATCTTCATGATAGAGAGTCTCCTATGTTGTCACTTTCATATACTAGCGGGAATTTTCATTATAGAACTTGTCTTGTATTCTCCAATGATAGGCTTCCTCAAATGCCCTAGGTCTTCTTGAGCAAGCAAGTTGGATGCACACCCACTTAGTTTCTTTCTGAGCTTTCATACACTTATAGCTCTAGTGCATCCGTTGCATGGCAATCCCTACTCTCTCACGATATGTATTGATGGGCATCTCCATAGCCCGTCGATACGCCTAGTTGATGTGAGACTGTCTTCTCCTTTTCGTCTTCTCCACAACCACCCTTCTATTCCACATATAGTGCTAAGTGAAAGTGCAACTATCCCTAGGTGGTTTTGGTAATTCATAACAACATATAGCTCACTGAGCTAATGCTATTCCAAGACTATTATTTCAGGAAAGCTCAATGAATGGCATGGCATGGATGATGAAAGTGGATCCCTCAAAATATCAAGGACAAAGGATTGGCTCAAGATCAAAAGCTCAAGACTCTTCATTTTACATTTTAGTGATCCAAGATCACATTGAGTCTAGGAAAAGCCAATACTATCAAGGAGGGATGAGGTGTTGCTTAATGAGCCTCTTGCTTCAAGTGCTTAGTGATATGCTCCAAATACCCTCAACTACTTTCTCACATCCTCATATGACCTAAACCCAAAGTCAAAATCAGTCACACCGATTCTTTCTATCCGGCGCCACCGAGTTCAAATGTCATAGCCACTGCCACAAACCCTAGACAAATCGGTCTCACCGATAGGGATCTCGGTCTCACCGAGATGGGATTGTAATCTCTCTGTTTCCCTTCGTAACATTTTGGTCTAACCGAGGTGAGCGATCGGTCCCACCGAGATTGCAATGTAAACTCCATGTTTCCCTTTCGTAACATTTAGGTCTCACCGAAATGAGCGAATCGGTCCCATTGAGTTTACCTAACCAACTCTCTGGAAAGATTATTACCAAAATCGGTCTCACCGAGTTTGTGTAATCGGTCTTACCGAGATTACGTTATGCCCTAACCCTAACCATATCGGTCCTACCGAGTTGCATGTCGGTCCCACCAAAAACCCTAACGGTCACTAGGTTTACTAAATCGGTCCGACCAAGTTTGTTGATTCAGTCCCACCGAGTTTGGTAAATTGTGTGTAACGGTTAGATTTTGTGTGGATGCTATATATACCCTCCACCTCCTCTTCATTCGTGGAGAGAGCCATCAGAACAAACCTACACTTCCAACTTACCATTTCTAAGAGAGAACCACCTACTCATGTGTTGAGGCCAAGATATTCCATTCCTACCATATGAATCTTGATCTCTAGCCTTCCCCAAGTTGCTTTCCACTCAAATCTTCTTTCCACAAGATCCAAATCCCATGAGAGAGAGTTGAGTGTTGGGGAGACTATCATTTGAAGAACAAGAGCAAGGAGTTCATCATCAACGCACCATTTGTTACTTCTTGGAGAGTGGTGTATCCTAGATTGGCTAGGTGTCACTTGGGAGCCTCTGACAAGATTGTGGAGTTGAACCAAGGAGTTTGTAAGGGCAAGGAGATCTCCTACTTCGTGAAGATCTACCGCTAGTGAGGCAAGTCCTTCGTGGGCGACGGCCACGGTGGGATAGACAAGGTTGCTTCTTGGTGGACCCTTCGTGGGTGGAGCCTCCGTGGACTCGAGCAACCGTTACCCTTCGTGGGTTGAAGTCTCCATCAACGTGGATGTACGATAGCACCACCTATCGGAACCACGCCAAAAACATCCATGTCTCCAATTGCGTTTGAATCCTCCAAACCCTTCCCTTTACTTTCTTGCAAGTTGCATGCTTTAATTTCCGCTGCTCATATACTCTTTGCATGCTTGCTTGAATTGTGTGATGATTGCTTGACTTGTCCAAAGATTGCTAAAATCTGCCAAACACTAAAATTGGGAAAAGGTTAAGTTTTTAATTGGTCAAGTAGTCTAATCACCCCCATCTAGACATACTTCAAGGTCCTACAAGTGGTATCAGAGCTTTATTCTCCATTTGCTTTGATTTCCATAGCTTTTGGTGGTCATAGCCTTGGTTTCACAACCTAGGAGAGTATGGCATCTACCAAGGGAAATTATCACCGTAGAGGTCCTTACTTTGATGGTACTAATTTTGCTAGTTGGAAACATAAGATGAAAATGCATATTCTCGGACATAACCCCGCCGTTTGGGCTATTATTTGTATTGGCTTGCAAGGTGAATTCTTTGATGGGAGAGAGCCAAACCGTGAAGCTAATGCGGATGAATTGAAGATGCTGCAATACAACGCTCAAGCTTATGATATCCTCTTCAATGGGTTGTGCCCCGAAGAATTCAACAAAATCAGCCGTCTTGAGAATGCAAAGGAAATTTGGGATACTTTGATTGATATGCATGAAGGTAGTGACTCCGTCAAAGAATCCAAATTGGATATGCTCCAAAGTCAGCTTGACAAGTTCAAAATGAAGGATGGTGAAGGTGTCACTGAAATGTACTCTAGGCTTGCTCTTATCACAAATGAGATTGCCGGCTTAGGGAGTGAAGAGATGACCGACAAATTCATCATCAAGAAGATCCTAAGAGCATTGGATGGAAAGTATGATACCGTGTGCACATTGATCCAAATGATGCCAAACTACAAAGATCTCAAGCCAACGGAAGTCATTGGTAGAATTGTTGCTCATGAGATGTCACTCAAGGAAAAGGACGAACTTCACAACAAGTCAAGTGGTGCTTACAAAGCCTCATGTGAAGCCCCCACATCATCAAGTGAGAAACAAACCTTCAATGAAGAATTGAGCTTAATGGTGAAGAACTTCAACAAATTCTACAAGAGTAGAAGCAAAGAAAAAAGCTCTAAGTCAAGGTCCTACAATGACAAAAGATCTTCTAGTCGAGAGCGCAATTGCTACAATTGTGGGAGACCCAGACACTATTCCAATGAGTGTATGACACCCTACAAAAGAAGAGAATATTCTCCAAAAAGAAGAAGCAAAAGAGAAGAATCACCACCAAGAGAGAGGAGGAGGAGAGATGATCGTTATGAACGAAGACCCTCACGGAGAAGCAAGGATTCAGAAAGGAAGGACAAGTCATCAAGGAGCTACACAAAATGAAGACATCAAGCTCATATTGGTGAATGGGTATCCGGCTCCGACTCCGACAATCACTCCGAGAGAAGCTATCACTCCGACTCCGAATATACTCAAGATGAAGGTGTTGCCGGTCTAGCTCTTGTGTCAACCAACTCCTACGACATATTTGACTCACCGAATGAAGGAATTGGAAGATGCTTCATGGCCAAAGGTCCAAAGGTAACACATCCCGAGTATGTTGATTTCAATAGTGATGAAGATGACTTGCTAGGTGATGATGATTTACTTGTTGACAACTCTAGTGATGAATACTATGATGAAATGTCAATTAATCATGCTCATCAAGATAAAACGAATGACAATGATAAGGAGAAGATTGAGCTTCTAACTAAAGAACTAAACACTCTTAAGTTAGCTCATGAAACTATCTTCGAAGATCATCGAGAACTTTTAAGGGCTCATGAGAAGTTACGCTTTGAAAAGCTCAATCTTGAGCAAGAGCATGAGTTCCTAAAAGCAATCAATGATGATCTCCGTAAGAAAAGTTCTTCTTACATTGCCAAGCGTTTACTCTTATCTACTTACATGCCTCAAGTCAATTCTAGTAACAAGTACAAGAAAGATCCTTCCTCTAGTAGTAACAATAATAATGCCAAATCCAATATTGTTGCTTCTAGTAGTTCTCTTGATTCCACTAATGATTCTCTTAGCCAAGTTACACTTGAGCAAGAAAATAGCTTATTGAAGGGAATCATAGAGAAAGGTGTATACAAGAGCCTTGCCGGGAGTAAGCAATTCGAGGAAATTGTACGCAAGCAAGGAAGGCACCGGAATAATCAAGGTGTTGATTTTGAATGAAAGTTCAATGCCAATGGAGTTGAGTGGGAAGAAGATCAATACCCCAAGACAAAGTTTGTTCCTCAACAAGAGAAGTATGATCCTGCTTCCTTCAAGGGAACACAAGCACAAGATGATCTTCCACCACAAGACCATAAGAACAAAGGCAAGGACAAGCTTCAAGAGGAGATTGATGCATTTGAAGAAGCACCTAAGGCCTTGGTCAAGTGGGTTCCCAAGACTACATCAAGTTCTACTTCATCAAGTATGACTACAACTCCAAGGATTACCATCAAGATGATGTGGATCCCGAAGGAGAAGAACTAGAGAGTTTTTGAGGGTGACTCCACCAACATTCTTCACTCATATCATTATGGCAAGGACAAGTGCAATCAACTTCCACATCTTGCACTAGTTCAAGGAGTCACAAACCCTCATGTTGGTATGGCAAGGGACAAGGTAACCTAATGATTTCATGGACATCATCTTGTGTGTGCATCACTCTAAGTCTATGGATATTCTTATTTCTTCCTTGTGGGACTAACCCATGTAGGTATGTTGAAAGTGCAACTCACTCCATAGGATTGCTCCAAATGATCTACATCAACATTGAGCATCCACATCTTTAACACCTACATGAAGTCATCATCGACAAAACCCAAGGTTAGTTCATCCCTCTAAAAGGGGATCTCACATCTAGGGGGAGCTTAACTCTAAGAATTGAGTCAAAGCAACTCTAATGATGTGAACACATCAATGCATTATGTAAAAGTGGTAACCCCACTTGATCTTAAACGATGAGTATGACCTATGATCAAATGTTCTCATTTGACTCCTAAGTCAATATACTCATATATAGATGACCTAGTCATTGCCAATTGTTTGATAGATGCTAGAATTGGTTGTGCATGCTTTGCCACATATTTCATTTGCCATTCTATTTGGTGAGCATGTTGGTTGCATATTTTTCTCATTGGAGGACATCCAATTGTTGCTTTAATTGTTTGGGTTCTTTTTCTTTCTGCCAAGTGGATGGACAAGAATGCCTAAGAACTTTCTCTAGCTATCTATGCTTTTCTCGTCTCAAACTCTATTCATGCTACATCACAAAATTTGATCAAGTCAGATTCTAACCACTCTGTGTGAGGAGCACTCAAAGTCCCCGATTCGTCATAGACTTAAACTTACAAAACTTCTTTGTGATTCTCGGTCTGACCGATTCATCCATTTCGGTCCTACCGAGATCACTAAGGGCCTCTTTGATTCGTAGGATTTTGAAAACGTAGGAATAGGAAAAGTGTAGGGTTGGAGTGGCATACCCATTTGAATCTTATAGAATTAGTAATGATTGTTTGATGCCACGGGAAAAACAAAGGAATTGTAAAAAGAGGTTGGAGTGGATGTTAAATTTCCTATGAAATGCAGTATAAAAGATTCCATAGGAAAAATTCCTATGGGATCCAATCCTATAAATCAAAGGACCAATATAGGAAAAAATCCTAAGGATTTCAATCCTCCAGAAATCCTATAAAATTCCTTTGAATCAAAGAAGCCCTAAGTCTATCTAGGTTTTCAATCTCGGTGCAACCGATTTGAACATTTCGGTCACACTGAGTTGCTGTAACTGTACACAGTTATGCATCTCGGTGCCACCGAGTTGTTCCACTCAGTCACACCGACAGGGTCGGGCTATATATACTCACGGGCAAAAATTTGGAAACTTCTCCAAACCCCTTCGCCCGCGCATAGCTCGCTCTGCCTCCAGGGTCTCCTGATCGTCTCCTCGTCGCTAGCCGCCTCCTGTCGCTGGTCTCCGCCGCCGTCAACGGAATTCACCCCCGCTGTTACCGTCGTAGCGAGTTCATCGCCAAGCTAGGGTATGGACTCGATCACAGTGCTATCCTCGTCTGATTCCTAGCACATTGTGTTCATTATGATTCTTGCCACGATTGAAACACTCCTATCTAGTCAATACAATCCTTAGAATAGATGCGATTTGAAAATATAGGGTTAGGTTTCCGCCGAAACCATCTCGGACCCAACGAGTTGAAAAACCCAGTCCCACCGATTTGGCTAACGCCATTTCACTAGTAACTCTCGGTCTGACAGAGAATTGCTAATCGGTGTGACTGATTTTAAAACTTTGTGAAACCCTAGCAGTCTCGGTGCCACCGAACTGTGATTCGGTCCAACCGAGTTCACCAGTTTAGGTTCCAAAACTGCTTGAGTATCACCGAGTTTGAAAATCGGTTGATCCAAAATGCTTTATGTGGAAAACTAAAACTAAGTTTTTGAATCATTCTTTTGCAAAAATCTCTGCATTTTGTGATGCTCATCCATTCTATCTCATCTATAACTATTCACAGGGTCAGCAGTTAGTGATTTTCAGCATGTCAGACCAAAGTGATAGTCAGAACAAGTCAGAAGAGCAGATTCACATGAGTGAGGGCACTAGTCCCTCAAGTTCTTCAGATGATGGCAGCAGGAGCACCTCAAGCAATCTGCCTAAAGCTGCCACAAGGACAAGGAAGAAGAGAACCTCAGATTCTGAGGATGAGGATTATATGGCAGAAGAAGATGAGGCTACTTCCAAGAAGGTAGTGCTCAAAAAGGAGTATGCCTCAGCAAAGACCACAAAGCCTGGACTCAATAGGATGGTTCCTGCCAAGAGGACACCTGTGCTGAAGGTCAGAGGATCAACTCAATTGCCTAAAAAGACTGATCCCAAAGAGCCAGCTACAGAAGGAAAGAAAAGGAAGGAAAGGGTCAAAAAGACCATGGCCAGAGTTGTTGGTCAACCTTCCATGATGGAAGAGGAAGAAGAGGTTGCTGCACCAGCACCCAAGGCACAAAAGCTGATGGGTGATGCTATAAAGTCAGGGGTTGCAACATCAAAGCCCAAAGAAGCACCCAAAGCTGCCCTCAAGCCCAAGAGTGCACCAAAGAGGAATACCAGGAGTATTCCAGCTGCTGAGAAGAACAAGGCCCTAGTTCCTGAAGTTGCTGATGAGGAAGATGATGAAGGACAAGTCCTGAGGAAGCTCAAACCCAAGATTCCAGACCACAATGATGCTCATCCTGTGGCTGAGGACATGAATATCAGGAGAGACTCAGGGTTGAGGCTATGGAGAATGACATATCCATATGCCACCAGGAGAAGGACTGCTGTTGATTACAGGTTCCATACAAAGGAACAACATGACTTTTATGAGACAATCTTGTTGGACAAGAAGCCCATAGTGTGTGATATGAGGTGGGTCGACTGGACCTACATAAAGGAAAATGAAGAACACTATCCTGGAGTGCAAGACAGTTTTGTTGCTTGTGGAGTTGCAGATTTTGTTGGGCAGAAGCTCACCAACTGGAATGATGAACTCATTATGCAATTCTACTCCACAGCACACTTCTATCCAGATGGGAGGATAGTTTGGATGTCTGAAGGTACAAGGTACCAGTCAACCGATGAGGAATGGGCCAATCTGATCAATGCCCCAAAGGAGAGTGAAGATGACTTGGATGTCTATGCCAAGAAGAAGATGGATCACAATTCCATGGCACATATGTATAAGGAGATCCTAGACAAAGCTCTTGAGACACATAAGTTTGGGTCAGTTCATTTTCTTCTGTCAGGGCTGCCAATGATCAACTGGATCCTAAGGCACACTCTTTTGCCCAAGCCTAGTGACCACAACATGATTAGAGGGCATGCTATCAACATGTTGCACTTGTTTGATGTGCCACAGAAATTCAAGGTCATGAGCCTTATGGTTGAGACCATCAAGAGGACTGCAGCAGACCAAAAGAGAAGTTGTGGATATGCCCCACAGATTCAGGAGTTGATTTACTCAAAGATGGGCACAGGAAAATATTTCTTGGATAAGGAACATTTTGCTCTCTATCCAGACTTTGAGGATAATCAGGTTGTAATGAATGAGAATGAACCATCATCAGTGCAAGCTCAAGAGAAGAAGGAGAAAGCAAAGAGAGAGAAGGCTGCCAAGATGCCAACTCAAGAGGAGGCATCTGAGTACTTTTTGAAGAACAAGCAGGAACAGCTTGGTTACTTGATAGCATCAACACTGAGGATTGAGAAGGGGTTGGCCACCCTAACTCAAAATCAGGAGAGCCTGGAAAGAATCATGGAACAAAAATTCTATGATCTAGATGTCAAGGTAACTGAGATTCAGTCAGTTGTGGAGCAGCTTCAGGATGACATGCAGGAGAGGAAGGGCAAGACAACAGTTGATGCATTTGCCAGAGTGCCTAGAGCTCAGAGGTCAACTGCAGTGCCTGTGACAGACACTAGAGCCACATCATCTTGACCAGCTACATCTCCTATAGCTCCAGGGCAACCAGCTCCAGCACCAACTCCTCCAGCTCCCTCCACATCAACGGAAGCCTTCGTCCAAGGAGCGATCTCTACACCACCACCTGAATATCAAGCCTGAGAGTCGACCTAGCACTATGCATTTCTATGAACTTTTTGGTAACTTGTTGCCAAAGGGGGAGAAAAACGTATAGATCATAGGCTTCGAGAGAGAGAGAGTGTTTCTTTTGTTCTCTCTTGCTTTGGTGGTTAAACTTTGTTTGCTTTTGATTGCTTGAGATACTATGCTATTATCTGTGAGACATTGATGATCATGTGTTTGATCATAAGCTACACTTATGCCTGTTTGATGATATTATCTTACCTATCCTTATATGATCATTCACTTTGCTTGGTGATGAGTGCATGTATTCAATCTTTATTATTTTGAGCACTCCACCAAGATGTATGTGACATGGAAGAGTAATGCATGAGCCTAATTCTTTGTGCATTTGCAGTCCAAAGCAAATCTTAAACTATGCACAAATTTAGGTGGAGCTCTTGCTTATCACATACTTCTCAAAGCGACGATGTTTTTTCAAGCTTATTATCATTTGTCGAAGCTTTGATCTATATGTTGTCATCAATTACCAAAAAGGGGGAGATTGAAAGTGCAACTATCCCTAGGTGGTTTTGGTAATTCATAACAACATATTGCTCATTGAGCTAATGCTATTCCAAGACTATTATTTCAGGAAAGCTCAATGAATGGCATGACATGGATGATGAAAGTGGATCCCTCAAAATATCAAGGATAAAGGATTGGCTCAAGCTCAAAAGCTCAAGACTCTTCATTTTACATTTTAGTGATCCAAGATCACATTGAGTCTATAGGAAAAGCCAATACTATCAAGGAGGGATGATGTGTTGCTTAATGAGCCTCTTGCTTCAAGTGCTTAGTGATATGCTCCAAATACCCTCAACTACTTTCTCACATCCTCATATGACCTAAACCCAAAGTCAAAATCGGTCACACCGATTCTTTCTATCCGGCGCCACCGAGTTCAAATGCCATAGCCACTGCCACAAACCCTAGGCAAATTGGTGTCACCGATAAGGATCTCGGTCTCACCGAGATGGGATTGTAGTCTCTCTGTTTCCCTTTGTAACGTTTCGGTCTAACCGAGGTGAGCAATCGGTCCCACCGAGTTTACCTGACCAACTCTCTGGAAAGCTTATTACCAAAATCGGTCTCACCGAGTTTGGGTAATTGGTCTTACTGAGATTACGTTATGCCCTAACCCTAACCATATCGGTCCTACAGAGTTGCATGTCGGTCCCACCGAAAACCCTAACGGTCACTAGGTTTACTAAATCGGTCCGACCGAGTTTGTTGATTCGGTCCCACCGAGTTTGGTAAATTGTGTGTAACGGTTAGATTTTGTATGGAGGTTATATATACCCCTCCACCTCCTCTTCATTCGTGGAGAGAGCCATCAGAACAAACCTACACTTCCAACTTACCATTTCTGAGAGAGAACCACCTAGTCATGTGTTGAGGCCAAGATATTCCATTCCTACCATATGAATCTTGATCTCTAGCCTTCCCCAAGTTGCTTTCCACTCAAATCTTCTTCCCACCAGATCCAAATCCCATGAGAGAGAGTTGAGTGTTGGGGAGACTATCATTTGAAGCATAAGAGCAAGGAGTTCATCATCAACGCACCATTTGTTACTTCTTGGAGAGTGGTGTCTCCTAGATTGGCTGGGTGTCACTTGGGAGCCTCCGACAAGATTGTGGAGTTGAACCAAGGAGTTTGTAAGGGCAAGGAGATCGCCTACTTCGTGAAGATCTACCGCTAGTGAGGCAAGTCCTTCGTGGGCGACGGCCATGGTGGGATAGACAAGGTTGCTTCTTCGTGGACCCTTCGTGGGTGGAGCCCTTCGTGGACTCGCGCAACCGTTACCCTTTGTGGGTTGAAGTCTCCATCAACGTGGATGTACGATAGCACCACCTATCGGAACCACACTGAAAACATCCGTGTCTCCAATTGCGTTTGAATCCTCCAAACCCTTCCCTTTACTTTCTTGCAAGTTGCATGCTTTAATTTCCGCTGCTCATATACTCTTTGCATGCTTGCTTGAATTGTGTGATGATTGCTTGACTTGTCCAAAGATTGCTAAAATCTTCCAAACACTAAAATTGGGAACCAATTAAGTTTTTAATTGGTCAAGTAGTCTAATCACCCCCCCCCCCCTCTAGACATACTTCAAGGTCCTACACTAAGTCCATGGCTCACAGTCATGTATTGCATGAAGATTGAAAAAGTTTGAGAATATCAAAAGTACGAAACAATTGCTTGGCTTGTCATCGGGGTTTTGCACGATTTAAATATTCTGTGTGGTGAAGATAGAGCATAGCCAAACTGTATGATTTTGTAGGGATAACTTTCTTTGGCCATGTTATTTTGAGAAGACATGAGTGCTTTATTAGTATGCTTGAATTATTATTGTTTTTACGTCAATATTAAACTTATGTTTTGAATCTTATGGATCTGAATAATCATGCCACAATAGAGAAGATTACATTGATAAATATGTTAGGTAGCATTCCACATCAAAAATTCTATTTTTATCATTTACCTACTCGAGGATGAGCAGGAATTAAGCTTGGGGATGCTTGATACGTCTCCAACATATCTATAATTTTTGATGTATTCATGCCATGTTTATAATATTTTTACATGATTTTGGTATGATTTGATTAGAACTAACCCGGACTGACGCTGTTTTCAACAGAACTACCGTGGTGTTGTTTTGTGCAGAAATAAAAGTTCACGAAATGCGTTGAAAATAAACGAAGATTTTTTCTGGAGAATATAAAAAATACTGGAACAAAGAGTTACTGGAGGGGAGTCCCATGGGGCCCAGGAGGGTGGTGGGCGCGCCCCCTCCCCTAGGGCGCGCCCCTTGCCTCGTGGACTCTCGATGGGGCCCCCTGACTTGTTCTTGACGCCAACCTCTCCTATAAATCCCCAAACCTCCAGACCATAACCTAGATCGGGAGTTCCGCCGCCACAAGCCTCTGTAGCCACCAAGAACCAATCGGGACCCTGTTCCAGCACCCTGCCGGAGGGGGGAATCATCACCAGTGGCCATCTTCATCATCCTGGCGCTCTCCATGATGAGGAGGGAGTAGTTCATCCTCGGGGCTGAGGGTATGTACCAGTAACTATGTATTTGATCTCTCTCACTAGTTCTTGATATGGCATGATCTTGATGTATCACAAGGTTTGCTATTATAATTGGATCATATCATGTTTCTCCCCCTCTACCTTCTTGTAATGGATTAAGTTTTCCCTTTGAAGTTATCTTATCGGATTGAGTCTTTAAGGATTTGAGAGCACTTGATGTATGTTTTGCATGAGATACCCGTGGTGACAATGGGGTATTCTATTGATTCACTTGATGTATGTTTTGGTGATAAACTTGCGAGTTCAGTGACCTTGTGAACTTATGCATAGGGGTTGGCACACGTTTTCGTCTTGACTTTCCGGTAGAAACTTTGGGGCACTCTATGAGTTCTTTGTGTTGGTTTGAATAGATGAATCTGAGATTGTGTGATGCATATCATATAATCATACCCGTGGATACTTGAGGTGACATTGGAGTATCTAGGTGACATTACGGTTTTGGTTGATGTGTGTCTTAAGGTGCTATTTTACTGCAAACTCTAGAGTTGTTTGTGAAACTTATAGGAATAGCCCAATGGATTGATCGGAAAGAATAGCTTTGAGGTGGTTTCATACCCTACAATAATCTCTTTGTTTGTTCTCCGCTATTACTGAATTTGGAGTGACTCTTTGTTGCATGTTGAGGGATTGTTATATGATCCAATTATATTATCCTTGTTGAGAGAACTTGCACTAGTGAAGTATGAACCCTAGGCCTTGTTTCTATGCATTGAAATATTGTTTTCGCTCACTTTTGTTACTTGCTACCTTGCTGTTTTTTATATTTTCATATTACAAAAACCTATATCTACTATCAATATTGCACTTGTATTACCATCTCTTCGCCGAACTAGTGCACCTATACAATTTACCATTGTATTGGGTGTGTTGGGGACACAAGAGACTCTTTGCTATTTGGTTGCGGGGTTATTTGAGAGAGACCATCTTCATCCTACACCTCCCACGGATTGATAAACCTTAGGTCATCCACTTGAGGAAAATTTGATGCTGTCCTACACACCCCTGCACTTGGAGGCCCAACAACGTCTACAAGAAGAAGTTTGCATAGTAGACCTCACCTTGCCATGGGGCCGGTGAGCTTCTCATGAGACTACCCTTTCTGGGATGTCGGGAGTCCAGTCGGCAGCTCCAGCAGGGCATGTGAGCGCTTGGCGTCCATGAGGATCCATTTGTTCTGGAAGTCCTCCAACTTCCCGGCGCAGGAGATCGCATTGCTTCCATTGCCGCAACGAAGCAAGCGCACCCTGTGCATTGGTGGCTGTTCACCCGACGAAAGAAGAAGTGGTGTAGCAACGCGACGGAGGGTATAACCCCCACAAACGCCTCATAGTAGAAGGCAAAGATGGATAGGAGGAGGATGGAATTGGGATGAAGATGGAGTGTGTGGATCCCATAATGGTGTAGGAGAACGTAGAAGAAGCGGGAGGAAGGAGGGATCAGCCCAGCATAGACGTTGTGTAGGAAGAAGGGGTAGAAGGTGTTGTTCGAGGGTTCCGGCTTGGCAGAGCCAACCCGGTGTGCTGTCTCCCCCTTTGCTGTCGTCACTTGCTGTCAAGAGAAGCACGGTCTGATGCTTCTCTTTGGATACGGTGGGTGCGCTCAGCATTGACTTGAACCAAGCGGTGGAGCCGGCAACCGAGGCCCGAGCCTTAGCCTTGTCGGAGGCCATCTGGCGAGAGCTTGGCGGAGAGGGTCGGCCGATCTGGAGGATATTTCCGGTGTAGGGAGAGAAGGGGATCTGAAGCAAGACGAAAGGAAGGCAATGAAGGCTTAGTGGTAGGTGTCAGCCTTTTTTTCAACCAGGAACGGTTGCCGAGGCAGTATGGGGAAGTGGATACGCCCACGTTCCACCAATCGCCATGCATCGTCCAAGGCCGCAGGCGGTTAGGGCCTGCGGCGCTCTGCACTTGCCCTTTGGCTTCACCGAGATGCCAAGTCCGAGCGCACCTTGGGCCTGGGGGCTATTGTCGGTGTTCTGGATACGGGGGTACCTATACTTGCCTGCCTGTGGCCCACGGCGTGGCTCCATCGACGGCCTAGTATGGCCCAGTTTCAGCATCCACAACTCAAGACCCTCGCGAGGGGCCAAGCATTGGGAGGCGGATGACACCAAGAACTCCAAGGGGATCGGCCCCCTCTAGCTGGCTCCCGAGGACCGGAGATTTCTATGCAAGGTACACCTCGCGAGGTTCGGCTGACGTGAGCCATGAAGACCAAGGCCAAGTGGGCACCAGCAGGCGCAGAGTACCAGTTTCCTCTTTGGTGCAAGGGAGGAAAGTAGCAGGCACAGAGTCCCGAGGGATCAACCAAAGGTTTCTGTTTGGTTGCAACAAGACAAAGACCACCAGGACGGCAGGGCGGAGGTCATCACCGAGCCCACCGCTGCATCACGGCCAGAGGCTTTTGCAGGCGAAGAGCACTTTAGTCAGGATAGTGACGTACTTGTTGTCTCCCTTCAAATTTGGCCATTGTGGGATCCCTTCCCACCAACATTTGGGAAGATGACCAAGGCCACTATGAATAGGGCCTAGCCACCACCATAGAGAGGTGTCGAAATCTAGAGAGAAGAGAGAAGAGAGGGTCGAGGGAGTCCATTCTACCCTAACCATCTCATCATCTCACTTGAGCCCAAGAACATGCCTCCTGAGGCTGTTCTCCACTGTACTAGTTCTTCCTCAGCCCCTCGAGGAAAATACAATACAAAGCAGGAGTAGGGTTTTACACCGCAAAGTGGACTGAACCTGGGTAAACTACTGTGTCTTCCTGTCCCTTCAAGCTCGATGCGATTGGCCATGAGGTTAGCGAGTTGGCAGGCTGGGTAGGTTGAGATCTCCGCACGCACCCCAGAGTTTGAACCTCTCAAGGGTTTGCAGGCCCTAACCACCTTCTCGGCCTTGGCGAGGGACGCCTGGGCCACCTCCACCTCCTCCTTAAATTTCTCCAGGAGGCTGCACTCCGTGGCCTGCTCCTTGGCTGCCTTGGCCTGGATGGCCTACTCATCTCGGAGGGTCTTCAACTCGGCTTCCACCACACGACACTTCTCCTGCATGTCCTTGGCTTCCTTCAGCGCCACATCACATTCGGCCGCGGCTAAGCTGGCCACCCTCTGGCCCTCCGCCGCGGATGCCACGGCTTGACCCCAGGACATCTGCACAAATGCATATTATACACCTAGTAACACTATCCTAAAAGAATTAATCCTCCTTGGTCGTCAAATGTACCTCTCTCTCGTTGGGTCAAAGTGATGGACGACGAACTCGCTTGCCCACAGAAAATGAAGTGTACGTCACATGCGAGTGAGCAACCTGTATAGGACACGTTCCAGCGTTTGCATGTGGCCCAAAGAGGTGTTTATGTGATGTTTGAATATGCAATTCACAACTTTGATGTGGCACCACATATATAGGAAACCAAAAAGTCCCCATAGAGAGCAAGGTTCATGATGCGTGGTATGTGTTATATGTATGCCCCCATTCGACGCGTGGTATATATGTACTTCTACTATACAACACAAAGTAAAAAAGAATCATTCCAAAGTAACCTCTCTCTCATTGGGTTAAAGTGATGGAGGACAACCTCGCATGCCCACAGATGGAAGAGCCGCACGCAAGTGAGTTCTTATAGGGCAACCACCACCTGCATGGTATTGCGTGATGTTTGAATACCAATGTACAACTTTGATGTGGCACCTGCCTCGATAACCGGAAAGTCCCCACATGGAGCGACGTTATGACGTACGCTTATATATAGAGTATTCATGTTGCCCCCTCTTTGGCATTTACTACATACTCCTACCATGCATATACGTAACACAAACCAAAAAAGAACCATCCTTGTTGGTCAAATTAACCTCTCTCTCGTTGTACGTTGAACTGATCGTTGACGACCTCACTGGCCCAGAGAGAGTCACACGCGAGTGAGTGTCATAGGACAAAACCACCACGTGCATGTGCCCATGTGTTATCTGATGTTTGAATACCCAATGCACAACTTTGACATGGCACATGCTTCGCAAACCGGAAACACACTACACCATGATGTGTAGCCCCCTCACTTCAAGCAGTTGGGAGGGACTCATGTGTACGCACGTGCCCAAACTTTGATATGGAATCTCACCATGATCCACACCACACACATGCCAAGGTGAATCCACCTTTTGGTCAAATGCCTCCCGTTGTCGGTGGAAACTGTAAACCTTTTCGGGCTAACGATGGGAACATCGCTGATAATCGCACGAGGGAGCGTCCGAGAGGACCACCAATGCATGCATGTGGCCCGAACATGTAGGAATGAAAGGTTTGTGTAATGCTTTAAATAACCAATTAACGACTTTGATGTGGCATATATAACTCACAAAATGATCAATAATCCCGCACGGAGGCTCACGACTCATAGTGTACTGCCGGACCCCTCCCCCCCGCCCCACACAGACACAGACACACACATCCCACACCACCACAACCACTCTAAGGCATGTCGAACTTTTTCTGCAATGAACATGTGACCAAAGGAGTGTCATGTTAAAATAATATAATAGAGATCATTCGACCATCTTTATACATTGATTGATTTACTAGGGATTTAATGTGCAAAAAACAAATTTGAGCTACATGTGCACCAAAATGGATTGCAAAATCATATGTGTGTCCTTGGGTGCATGTTTCCCCATGCAAGACATTTCAAAACCTTGAGAATACGGATTTTTAAAATTCAGTAAATCCAAAATTTAGTTGAAATTCATGAAACTTATCCTGGTGTCATATATGGACACCAGTAGACTGTGATACTGTATTTTTTCGTCAAATTTGAGACACGTATAGATATAGTCTTCTTACAAATGGGAGATTGTTAATAACTGGCAACCAATATCTCATACGGGTTATTTATTTGGACCGTGTGCGTTAGACCATGCCATGCTTCGGTTAAGCAGTAAAGCGGCAGAATGGATCATCAAAAGACAAAAAAAATATGTGCTGCCACTCGCCCCGTGTGAGCAGGCGTGAGTTGACGGGATGCGTGCGAGCAGTCCACCGTGCAGGTAGACTGCGAGGCGTGCGTGCAGGTGAGTGAATTAACGGGAGGCATTTTTGCTCCGAAGTATCACCAGGAGGCGTGCGAGTAGCTGTGTGAAATGATCGTAGGAATGCCAGAAGTCCACCGCGCAGGCTCACTGGGAGGCGAGACAGCCTTTGGCCGCCGCCTGCCTCGTTCCCACTAGTCTGTATTAATGGCGTGCCAGAGCCGTCGGCCATAATTGGCGGCCGCACCCCCGGTCCACAGTGGTCACCAACATCTAGACCCTGGAGTGTATGAGGATGCCGCCGAAGCACACCATCGGAGGGAGTGGCGACGCCAGGGCTGTTGAAGCACCCGCACAACGCATCAAGTTGGGAACAGAGGTTATCGTCGCCACCAACGAGGTCTCGCGCGGGGAGCAACACAACCTTGACTTCATCGGTGTCGTTGTGCCTCCCCATCCAGAGCCGGAGGTCAGCAGAAACTCCGGGAACGACTGCGACTCCACGGAAAACCGGTTAGTCATCTATATACCCATTTGTGGGGCAAACGTAACATGTGTTTTCTCTAGTTACTCCCCCTCTCTTATTTTTTGGAATACAAATCCTAAGGTTATGTAATCTCAGTCCATGAAATAAGAGTAATTAAGATCCGTTAGATGCACATAGTGTATTGATTGTTTAAATGGTATTCGTATAGGGTTAGTGATTAATTGTTTGCTCTGTACAAATGATAATTGCTAATAATATGACTAGGGTTAGTGTGCGTGCTAATAATTCATGGCCAGATCTTGAGAATTGATTTTGAATGTCCTACATATATGTTTGTGCTATTTTTTCTTCTAGATCTTGAGAATTGATGTTGAATGTCCTACATGTATGTTTCTACCATTTTTCCAGATTGGTATGTACACAGATGAGGCTCCGGTCATTGCTGCCGCCGGATGTAGATCTTGGACCCGGCTGCGTGGCCAGAAGCGGCCATGCCCCCATGGACCTGAGGAACCAGTAGAATCTCCAGCGGACCGCAGCAGCGATCTCCCGGACACAATCCTTGGGGAGATCGTCTAGCTTTTCCCCACCAAGGATGGCTGCCGCACATAAGTCCTCGCATCTCGGTGGCGCACTCAGTGGTGCTCCGAGCCTCTTAATCTTGACCGTCGTTAGCTATCTGTCGATGATGATTCTGAACTCCCCAGAGCCATCATCTCCTCCCACTAGGGCTCCTTTCAACGCATCTGCATCCCGGCATGCTACCGGTTTGACATACCCTGCACAGTGGCTGCCTGGCTGATATCCCATCAATTTGAGAAACTCTAGCAGCTTGAGTTATACCATTACTATAGTGATAGGTTATCACCAAGAGCTGCATCTGTGCCCTCACCATCGATGCCCATCTCATGGTTTTCCTCCTCTCTCCACACGGTCACCTTGACCCGGTGCCATCTAGCAGACAATCTAGTACAAATGCTTTAGCTCCCACTTCTGAAAAAACTTGCGCTTGTGTTGGTTGATCTGTCGGTGGCCTCACTGCACAGCATCATCCAATCTAGCTGCCCTGCGCTGGAGCATTTTATGTTTATTTTTGGACTAGTAATCCATACCCCTTGTCTCAAAATAACGTCAAGCATTGGAATTCATTTTAAAGGACAAGAGCTCATCATCGAAGATGCCCTTCACTTCAAAGGTTGCTCCTTGATTGTTGTTCTAAACCTTCTCAAATACCTGTGGTCTCTGTGCCTAAACTGGAGACCTTGGGTGTATTTTTTGATCCATTTGAAGGTTACAAGTTGGTGGTTTGCACCACACTTATTCAGGTATTGTATGTTATCCATGTATAGTTTAGTAATCTGCATTTTTCATTTGTGCGCATAAGTTAAACATCATCTTGGAGTACACTTTCGGTGCTAATATTATGTTCTATGCTGAATGAAGAGCTTGTCCATGGATGGCGTATTAGGGGTGCTGGATTCTGTCAAGACCTTACACATTTATATAGTGTGTCTTAATCTGAACACCACTATTGGCTTGCTGCGATGCTCTCCATGTCTGGAGAATTTGTATATAAAGTTGATGATTTCACACACATTGAAAGAGCATATATAATGTACTAGAATTAAACATTCAGCTGTCGGTCCTTTGACATACTCTATTTTAGACATTAACTATTTTCAATCTTCGTGTGTATTAAGGTACTAGGAGTTCGAGAAAAAGGTCTAACCAATCTATGGAAGAGGAAGCACAACGATTTTCTCAGATCTCATAGGGGATCTAGAACTGGCAGGAATATAGGGAGTAAATCCTACAGATGGTGGAGTTGTGGCTGAGCTAGCAGAGACTAAAGCAGAGGCTAAAGCAGTACGGGCACGACTCAGCTCACGAGCCAACACGTAGATCAGAAGATAGCTAGCAGTGATATAGCGAGAAAGGTGGCTAGCTATACTATCAGACTCCGGATCAATGATAGGGAAACGGACACGACCATTATCGTGGAGAGAAGGATAGAAGTGGAAACCTGGGTGGTTCTGCATCCTGACCTCGTTGTAACGGAGCTCAATGAGTACCTCGACTGCAGCAAACAGGACAGCCTGAGAAGCGGTACAAGCGTAGCCGCTTCGGGAAGTATGAGTGTAAGTGCTGGAATCGGAACTGGTGCGCAGAGTAACCACGACGTGATAATCATACACTGAGTCAGCTAAACGCTCCCGGTACACATGATACACTGGATCGTCACCGTGAGGGTACAACCGACACCACACGTTACGAAGGAGATGCGGTGACGTGTATGACATCAGCTGCAACTAGCATTGATACAGCACCGGAGCCATCTACACTCACAACCATTAGCACGTTAGCATAAAAAAATATAAATCAGTGCATGCAATGCAACAACCAGCTACAATAGGCTACCGGCACTGAACTACAACTCGTATCTAATGTCCAATTAACTCGGCGTAGTCTAGCATGGCCTATAGTCAGCTCGGCTCTGATACCAAGGGTTTTGGCACCTCGGCTCAGAGTGACCGGTTTACCCTGCATTGCCAGCCCAGAGACCTTGTCTTCTGGCAACACACAACAACTTGGTACAGAAAAATAACCGCTTTATTCATGCTAGCGGAGCATAGTTCATATTACAACAGTTAGCGAGGCCAAGCGGCACACACGGTGCGGCTGAACAATATGTACATTATTTAGTAAACATAAAGGGGCCTCGATCATGACAACTACGCGGTAGTGGAATAACATCGTAGCGGGACTCCATAGCACAGGGACACCGATGTGGACACGATCTAGACTCGGGCAGCTCTCCTTTCCAACGAGACTTTCCTGAAATCTGGCATGACATGCCAGGTCAGTACATTGAATGTACTTTCAAGCTCACAAAAAGCATTAACATAATGACAAACAATATCATGATACTTAACCAATTAAATACAATGCAACAATATATATATCCAACATGCTGTGAATATGCTCAAGTGGTACTCATCCCATGGACTGGCTTACTGAAGGTCATCATTTCCAGACCACAAACAGGAAGAACTCAACGGCAATCTCGTGATCCTTACGGCGATCACAACTCCGACCAACACTTGGTCTCAACCTCAACACGATGGCCTCACTGCCATTACCTTAGTGCAAGTCTCAATGTGCAAATTTATTAAGTGTTGACCCATGGTGTACCCTACTTTCGAGTGTGTCCGTAACCGTGGACTCGGCTATCGATAGATTAATTCACTCTGCAGAGGTAGCGCACTGTACCCACACTACGGAACCCATGGCCTCGCACTCCCATTTGGGTGGACCAACGACATTCCGATGAAACCACTTCATTGTCATGACACTCTCCCGGCCACTCTGACTCAATCCCCATCGGGCTAGTCCTGGGTGGCCCTGTGTCTACCTCAAGACACCTCAAAACCACCGTCGTGGAAACGATCCACTCTGGGACCAAAACACTTAACTCATCAACTGACACACAAGGTTATGCCTGCTTACAGGGCCAGGGTACAGAACGCCCATAACCTTCCCTAGATGGAGGCACCAACCAGAGGCACGACAATGAAACACATTAAGGTCGTCCCATACCGGCAAATGTGGTTGCACTGGGAAAAACTCGTTTCAGCGGCATCATGACCCGGTCAACAACATATTCAAGTTGAGTTATTTATCAGGTTCAACTTAAAGTGAAAGTAACTTGTGTCATAATGCCATGCTATGCATCACTAACATATGCATCAAATAACCAAGAGAATAACTAGTTCAACTACGCTCCCACGGAGCCATCACCAACTCAAGCTACTTCTCTGGTTAAGATCAACCTCACTTAAACCAGAACCATTTCTAGCAATCTCATTATCATGCAAGAATAACAATTAAACTAATTATTAACCTCCATGACTATATCATTTTATCATTTATCATAGCTAAGTTCTTGTTAGATTATCAGCAAGATTCATTTCAAACTTTCTGTAAATCAAGCATATCTAACATGGCAAGCATTTAACAGAATATAATTATCATAATAATTATTTAAATGCAAGAATAACCATAAGTTCAAGTAGGAAAATCACAACTATTGAAGTGGCACTATGAAAATGTTGATGTGGCTTGCCATAGTGCTGATGAGGTTCACAAATCTCCTGGTAATCCTCAAGACAAGCTTGTTCTTCTGAAACTAAATAAAACCACAAAAAGAAAACATCAAGAAACCTTCTGAAAATTACCAGAAAATATACACAGCAAGAAAAAATTCCATCTTTTGCGTGGTGTTAGATTTTTGGACAAAGAACACAATGCAAAAAGAACCAATGCATTTGGACTTATAGATAAAAAGTTATGGCTATTTGAAGTTTCCTGGATTTAAATGAATTTGATTTTAAAAAAGAAAACAGACTGGGGGGTGACGTCGAAGGCGTAAATGCCTGGGGCGCCACCACTCATACCTCTTCGCGCGTGTACTGAGTGGCTGACTAGCGGGCCCTCAGGCCGGAAGGAGGGGAGAAGGAAACAGAGGGAGGTGGCGCTTCGCCGGAGCACACGCCGGCGACGAGGGTTCTTGGAGTCAAACGAGAGGGGGGAATCGAAGGAGAAGATGATTGCGCACCTGCCCATACCTGTAGCATGGCTAGAGGTGACCGAATGGTGTCAGAATCAGCCTCTCCAACGGAGGTAGAGGGCAGGGTTCGCCGGAGACGAAGACGACGACGGCTCGGGGCGGCTCCAGGGGCTCCAATAGGGCGGAACGCCCTCACCGAAGACTGGCGGAGGCTCTGGCAGGGTCTCCCTAGCCTGGGAGGGGCTGGAGCTGCAGGGACGATCCGAAGGGGATCGCCGGTGAGCTCGAGCTTCAGGACGGCAGCCCGCGGCCTGCCCGGCCGGGCTGCGGCTTCTACAAGTTTGTGGAGGGTGTGAAAGGACCTGCGGGTGCTCAAAGAGGCTGCGGGTGGTAGCATTTATAAGTGGGCGGCCAGGAGGGTTTGGGCTCCGCCGGAGGACACCTGTCCACGCCGCCCGTCGACAAATGGCGCCAGCGAGAGAGGGGGAAGACGACGGAGGTCACGCAGGAACTATTGGCGGGCGCCGACGAGCACAGGGACGAGGGAGAAGACGACGAGCACAGTGCACCGCACACTGTGTCGTTGGTTGGACCGTGCCCGTACCCGCTGCGGCGACCTCCGGCATCGGCAAGTGCTAGGGGGAGTTAAGGGAGTGGAGACGAGTATGGTGGCAAGGCGTGGCATGCTTGGGCAGGCTGGGCAGCGAGCACGCGCCCAACAGAGCGCTAGGCGGCACGCAGAGCGCGTGTTTTGCATGCCAGCACGCCCGGACGGACGTGGTCACCGCGTGAACCATGACATCAGGCCACCCTAAGCGCTAACCTTGATGTCTGGCGTGTAGTCCTTGGTAGTTTGAAGTGTTACCACGGTTTGGCTTGGATCCATGTGTAGTAGAAAGGATTTGTACTGCTGGCAAATTTCTGGACAGTAACTTTGGAGATTTACTATGGTCAAACCACTGGGAGTTAAGGGCTGAGCTTTGGGGGCTTGCTTACACTTACTAAGGTAAATAGGCACAAGAAAAACTAGCTACAATGGAGCTAGTAAAAAGGTAGTTACTGTAGAAACTACCATTTCTGTCCAGAAATGAATTTATTTTTGTAGCCAAAATATTCCAAAGAGTGGTGAAATATTTGTTCTCAGAAAGGTGCCCTAGGGTCCAAAGAATAATTGGGATTTTTTCTCAGGATTTTTGGGGCAAGAAATATTAGGGTTGCTTTGGAGCACAAAGGGCTAACTATGGTTTTGGAGGGGAAAATGAATACTTTTCATTTAAGAAAAATATTCCAAGCAATATTTTGAGTTGAACCAGAGGTGAAATGATGGTTTTGAGGAGGAGAGAGAGCACTTGGGTGAAAGTCAAGGAGTACCCAAGTGGTTAAGTCCAAATGAAGTGATTCAAAACCCTAAATTCAAAACCAACTTAACTGAAAACCAGGCAAAGAAAAGAGGGCAAAAACCAGGCTGTCACAAAGCTCCCCCACTTAGAATGAATCTCGTCCTCAAGATTCAGTTGCTTGGGAAAACCATTCTGGATAACATGCCCTTAGAAATTCTTCTGATTCCCATGTTGATTCTGACTCGGTGTGATGCTTCCATTGGACTTTGTAAAACTTCCGTGCTTTACTGCGAGTGACTCTTTGCATTTGGTCCAAAATTTTCACCAGCCTTTCTTCATATGTTAAGTCCTTTGCCAGCTCTATTTCTGTCAAATCAGTCTTTTTCTCAGGCGGTGGTATGCACCGTCGCAATTGCAAAACATGGAATACGTTATGCACGTCTGACAATTCGGTGGGTAACTCCAACTGATATGCCACATCACCCACTCATGTCATAACGGGAAATGGACCAATAAATCTGGGTGCCAATTTTCCACGAGTTTGAAACCTCTTGATACCTTTCATAGGCATGACTCGGAGATAGATATGTTCTCCGGGTTCAAAGCTGATCTATCGGTGCTTTGCATCCTAATAACTTTTTCTGTCGCGATTGGGCCAATTGCAATCTGTCTTGGATTTCCTTGACTTGCTTTTCGGCTTCCTTCATGAGATCCTTTCCGAAAATATGGCTATCTCCGGTTTGAGACCAATTCAATGGAGTGCGGCACTTACGGCCATACAAACCTTCATATGGTGACATCGTCAAACTAGTCTGGAAGCTATTGTCATACGAGAACTCGGCGTACGGCAAGCAATCTTCCCATTTTGGGCCTTGGGCCAAAACACAGGCTCGCAGCATATCCTTGAGTATTTGGTTTACTCGTTCTGTCTGTCCATCCGTCTGTGGATGATAAGCGGTACTATATTTCAATTCCGTCCACAGGGCTTGATGGAGACGGGACCAAAAAGTGGAGGTAGATAGTGAACCTCGGTCAGAAGTGATGGTTCAGGGAAGTCCATGCAGACTGACTATTCTGGATACATACAGTTGGGCAAGCTCATCTGCTCGATACGAGGTTCTGATCGGGAGGAAGTGGGCTACCTTGGTTAATGTATCCACTATGACCTAGATAGCATCATTGCCTCATCGGGTCCTAGGTAGTCCGGTGATGAAATCCATACAGACATCATCCCATTTCCATTGTGACACTGGCAGCAGTTGGAGAAGTCCGGCTGGCTTCTGATGTTCTGCATTTACTTTGTTGCATATGCACAATAGGCCACGAAATAAGCAATGTCCTTCTTCATTCCATCCCACTAGAATATTTGTCAAAGGTCTTCATACATTTTTGTGCCTCCAGGTTGAATTGAATACGAGGATTCATGGGCTTCTGACAGGATCTTCTGCTTCAAATATGCTTGATTAGGCACACAAATCCTTCCCCTGAATCGGAGGGTACCGCACTGATCCTTCGAAAAATCGGAAAGCTTGACATGCTTCTGTAGATCGGCATCTCTTGGATGGGCCTTGCGGATTTCTTCCTCAAGAGTAGGGGTAACTTTTAGAATGTTGGCTAGGCAAGCCTCATCTATCACCGGGTTGAGCTGAGCAATCTCTTCTTTAAGTTCAGGAGGCAATGATTCCAATATGACATTTAAACTGACGGGCTTTCGACTGAGCGCATCACAACCACGTTGGCCTTACCCAGATGGTAATTTATTCCAATGTCATAATCCTTAACCAACTCAAGCCATCTTCGTTGACGAAGAGTTAAATCCGGCTGAGTAAATATGTATTTGAAGCTTTTGTGATCGGTAAAAATTTGGCCCCTTTTCCGATGAGGTAGTGTCTCCAAGTTTTTAAAGCATGAACCACCGCGGCCATTTACAAATCATGAGTGGGGTAATTCCCCTCGTGGGGTCGTAGCTGCCATGAGGCATAAGCTACTACTTTGCCATCTTGCATAATTACGCATCCCAGTCCCTTCCTAGAAGCATCGCAGTACACCGCAAAGCTGCGGTAGATATCTGGGAGTGTTAATACTGGTGCAGTTGTCAGTCATTTCTTTAACTCAGTGAAACTTTTCTCATAGTCCTTAGTCCATTCAAACTTCTTATCCTTTTTGAGTAGCTCTGTCATGGGTTTAGCAATCTTGGAAAACCCTTCAATGAAACGACGGTAATATCTGGCTAATCCAAGAAAACTCAAGATCTGAGATACGGTTGCGGGTGGCAACCAGTCGAGCACATCCTTTACCTTGCTTGGGTCCATGGCTATACCTTCAGCGGATAGCACATGCCTGAAGAATCCAACTTGCTTGAGCCAAAACTCACATTTACTGAGTTTGGCATATAACTGATGCTTACGGAGTCGTTGTAACAGTGCTCGGAGGTGTCCCTTATGCTTTTCTTCACTTCTCGAGTAAATGAGTATATCATCGATGAAGACAACCATGAACTTATCGAGGAAGTCCATGAATACTTTATTCATCATATGCATGAAGAAGGTGGGGGCGTTGGTGAGGCCAAAAGACATAACCGTATATTCATAGAGACCGTAATGGGTGGAGAACGCAGTCTTGGGAATACCCCCCTTTTAATTTTGATCTGATAATATCCCATCCGTAAATCAATCTTGGAGAACACCTTGGCCCCACTGAGCTGGTCAAACAAATCATCAACTCTTGGCAGAGGGTATTTGTTCTTGATTGTGACATCATTCAGCTGACGGTAATCCACACACATGCGGAGGTTGCCATCTTTCTTGTCCACAAAAATAGCAGGTGATCCCCAGGGTGAGGAGCTGGGGCGGATATACCCTTTCTGGAGCATTTCATCAAGCTGTTTCTTTAGCTCCACCAATTCTGATGACGGCATTTGATAATACTTCTTGTGTATTGGTGTGGTTCCGAGCACAAGATCTATTGCAAACTCAAGCTCTCGATCAGGTGGCATGCCTGGCAGTTCTTCTGGGAATACATCAGGAAACTCGCTGACCACCGGAATTAATTCCATTTCATCCATTGCTGTAAACACCATTTCCTTGGAGGGTATGCTCCTAAGAGCAATAAGTTTTGTAGTTTGTCCCTCTTGGCCGGTCAAGTTGACTTCTCGGGTCGCATAATTAATGCATATTTGATACTGAGTCAACCAATTCATTCCCAAGATAACATCTAACATATCGGATTCAATATGTATCAAAGAAGTTGGAAAACAGACTCCTTTAATATTGACTTCCAGATTATGGCAGACTATATTGCTTCTGATTAGAGATCCCGGGGTTTGCACCAGCATATTCTTGCCCAAAAGCGAACAAGGAAATTTGTTTTGGGCAACAAAACTCCGAGAAATCAAGGAGTGGGAAGCCCCAGAGTCAAATAAAATTACGGCGGGTATGTTATTAACAGGGAACATACCAATGACGACTTTGGGGTTCTCTTGGGCTTCGTCGGCGGAGATGTGATGAATGTATCCCGTGAGGTCGTGCTGATCTGGGCATGCCTCCATATAATGGACTTGGGGCCTGAACATAGCATTGGCCCGCTTGTTCGTGGGACACTGCTTGGCATAATGTCCTATTTTCCCACAACTGAAACAGGAATTGATGCGTAGACAATTTTCTAGAACTGGGTTGAGCACGTCATTCTTGACTTGGGTGGTGGTCTTGTTAACATTTTGCTGCCAATTGGGCTTGTATGCTACCTGAGTCGGCTGCCAGGTACGGACGTTCTGCACTGGTTGCATTTCTTTTCCTAGCTCAAACTTGCGCTTGTGATCATTGTTGGCTGGCTTAGTATCTGTTGTAAGCTTGTGTTCCCTTTCAGCAATGAAAGTCGTGTTCACCAGGGTTTGGAAGTCTGGGAAATCAAACATGATGAGAGTACAATGGAGCTACGGTTTTAACCCACCAAGAAACATGTCCATCTTCCTTTCCTCAGTGGCCGCATCATATTGAGAGTAACGTGACAGATGATTGAATTTCTGCAAAAAATCTCCCACAAACTGAATTCCTTGGAGGAGCGCGAGAAATTCACGTTGCTTAGTCTTCATAATTCCCGTAGGGATGTGATATTTCCGGAATCATTCCTTGAATCTTGACCAGGTAATTTCTTCATCACAAGTCCACATGGCCTTTTCACTTTCCCACCATATGGCAGCAGCGCCTTCAAGATAATGTGTTACAAATGGAACTTTATCCCCTTCATCTGTTCGAGCAACCTCAAGCTTCTTTTCCATAGTTCTCAACCAATCATCTGCATCCAAGGGATCAAGGGCCTGACAGAAACTGGGAGGCTTAGTCCTTTGAAAGTCAGATTGCTTGGAGTGATGCCCGGGCTGATTTCCATTCTGTCCAACCACAATTTGAATACTTCTGAATATATCCATCAAATCATTATTATGTATTTCCTCAAACATAAGCAGAATTTGCTCGATGGAGGGCGGATTTGGCGGTGGAGGCGGTGGTGGAACGTACAGCTCGGGTGAGTGTCTTGCCTGTCGTGCGGAATGACGAACAGGAGTACCCTCGCGAACCTTGCTACTTCAGCCTCCCCACGTCATCCTAATATGATTTTTCCCAAGGCAATGCAACCGAGATGAGAAGCATTCAAAATAAGTTGGGGAGAAGCCAGCAACAAAATCTGAGTAAAACCGAAATGGTGAAGGAAATATGGCGAATAAAATAAAGTTCCAACACAATTATACATACACTCATACATGAAAGATAACAACATGCTAGATCCAACTACCCTCCTACATGAAACGAAACATCATGACTTGTACGACTACATCCATACTCCATCCTGACAACTGCAAATACTCGGAAGCTCTACTGCTCGGCTGTTGCTGTCGTGTCCTCTCCTGAAGCGGACTCGGATCCTGAACTAATGGGGTTAACTGAGACCTCCGGGTTAAAAGTGACAGGACGACACTGCCTCGAGGGCTCTCCCTCAGGTGCAGGTGGAGGGTGAATCATCGGGGCTACAGGAGTGGCGAGGAGTGAAACCCACTCAGTAGGAGCACTAAGTGGACTCATAGTCACGGTGCCCGAGCTACTCGGAGGAGTAACTGGGGAAAGAGGGGATCTAGAACTGGCAGGAATATAGGGAGTAAATCCTATAGATGGTTGAGTTATGGCTGAGCTAGCAGAGACTAAAGCAGAGGCTAAAGCAGTACGGGCACGACTCAGCTCACGAGCCAACTCGTAGGTCAGAAGATAGCTAGCTGTGATATAGCGAGAAAGGTGGCTAGCTACACTATCAGACTCCGGATCAATGACAGGGAAACGGACACGACCATTATCGTGGAGAGAAGGATAGAAGTGGAAACCTGGGTGGTTCTGCATCCGGACCTCGTTGTAGCAGAGCTCAACGAGTACCTCAAATGCAGCAAACTGGACAGCCTGGGAAGCGGTCGAAGCGTAGCCGCTTTGGGAAGTACGAGTGTAAGTGCTGGAATCGGAACTGGTGCGCAGAGTAACCACGGCGTGATACTCATACACTGAGTCAGCTAGACGCTCCCAGTACACACGATAGGCTGGATCGTCACCGTGAGGGTACAGCCGACACCACACGTTACGAAGGAGATGCGGCGACGTGTACGTCATCAGCTACAACTGGCATGAATACAATACCGGAGCCATCTACACTCACAACCATTAGCAAGTTAGCATAAAAAATATAAATCAGTGCATGCAATGCAACAACCAGCTACAATAGGCTACCGGCACTCAACTACAACTCGTATCTAACGTCCAATTAACTCGGTGTAGTCTAGCGTGGCCTACAGTCAGCGCGGCTCTGATTCCAAGCGTTGTGGCACCCCGGCTCAGAGTGACCGGTTTACCCTGCATTGCCAGCCCAGAGACCTTGTCTTCTGGCAACACACAACAACTAGGTACAGAAAAACAACCGCTTTATTCATGCTAGTGGAGCATAGTTCGTATTACAACAGTTAGCGAGGCCAAGCGGCACACATGGTGCGGCTGAACAATATGTACATTATTTAGTAAACATAAAGGAGCCTCGATTATGACAACTACGTGGCAGCGGAATAACGTCGTAGAGGGACTCCATAGCACAGGGACACCGATGTGGACATGATCTAGACTCGGGTAGCTCTCCTTTCCAACGATACTTTCCTGAAATCTGGCATGACACGCTAGGTCAGTACATTGAATGTACTTGCAATCTCACAACAAGCATAAACATAATGAAAAACAATATCATGATACTTGACCAATTAAATACAATGCAACAATATATATATCCAACATGCTTTGAATATGCTCAAGTGGTACTCGTCCCATGGACTGGCTTACCGAACGTGATCCTTTCCAGACCACAAACATGAAGAACTCAACGACAATCTTGTGATCCTTACGGCAATCACAACCCCGACCAACACTTGGTTTCAAACACGATGGCCTCACTGCCATTACCTTAGTGCAAGTCTCAGTGTGCAAATTTATTAAGTGTTGACCCATGGTGTACCCTACTTTCGAGAGTGTCCGTAACCGTGGACTCGGCTATCGATAGATTAATACACTCTGCAGAGGTAGTGCACTGTACCCACACTACGGAACCCATGGCCTCGCACTCCCATTTGGGTGGACCAACGGTATTCCGACGAAACCACTTCATTGTCATGACACTCTCCCGGCCACTCCGACTCAATCCCCATTGGGATAGTCCTGGGTGGCCCTGTGTCTACCTCAAGACACCTCAAAACCACCATCGTGGCAACGATCCACTCTGGGACCCAAACACTTAACTCATCAACTGGCACACAAGGTTATGCCTGCTTACTGGGCCAGGGTACATGATACGTCCATTTTGCATCATGCTTTTATATCAATATTTATTGCATTATGGGCGGTTATTACACATTATATCTCAATACTTATGGCTATTCTCTCTTATTTTACAAGGTTTACCATGAAGAGGGGGAATGCCGGCAGCTGGAATTCTGGCTGGAAAAGGAGCAAACATTGGAAACCTATTCTGCACAGCTCCAAAAGTCCTGAAACTCCACGAAACAACTTTTTGGATTTAATAAGAATTTCTGAGCGAAAGAAATAGGCCAGGGGGCCCACACCCTGTCCAGGAGACAGGGGGCGCCCCCCCTATAGGGTGACCCCTATCTCCTGGGCCCCCCTGGTGGGCCTTTGGCGTCCATCTTCTGCTATATCATCACTTTTACCCTGGAAAAAATCGTGGGCAAGCTTATGGGACGAAACTCCGCCGCCACGAGGCGGAACCTTGGCGGAATCAATCTAGGGCTCCGGTAGAGCTGTTCTGACGGGGACACTTCCCTCCGGGAGGGGGAAATCACCACCAACATCATCACCAACGATCCTCTCATCGGGAGGGGGTCAATCTCCATCAACATCTTCACCGGCACCATCTCCTCTCAAAACCCTAGTTCATCTCTTGTATCCAATCTTGTATCAAAACCACAAATTGGTACCTGTGGGTTGCTAGTAGTGTTGATTACTCCTTGTAGTTGATGCTAATTGGTTTACTTGGTGGAAGATCATATGTTCATATTCTTTATGCATATTATTACCCCTCTGATTATGAACATGAATATGCTTTGTGAGTATTTATGTTTGTTCTTGAGGACATGGGTGAAGTCTTACTATTAGTAGTCATGTGAATTTGGTATTCGTTCGATATTTTGATGAGATGTATGTTGTCTTTTCCTCTAGTTGTGTTATGTGAACGTCGACTACATGAAACTTCACCATTATTTGGGCCTACAGGAAGGCATGGGGAAGTAATAAGTAGAGGATGGGTTGCTAGAGTGACAGAAGCTTAAACCCTAGTTTATGCGTTGCTTCGTTAGGGGCTGATATGGATCCATATGTTTAATGTTGTGGTTAGGTTTACCTTAATACTTCTTTTGTAGTTGCGGATGCTTGAAATAGGGATTAATCATAAGTGGGATGCTTGTCCAAGTTAGGGAAGTACCCAAGTGCCGGTCCACCCACATATCAAATTATCAAAGTACCGAACGCGAATCATAT
This sequence comes from Triticum dicoccoides, assembly GCF_002162155.2. Classification (NCBI taxonomy): domain Eukaryota; kingdom Viridiplantae; phylum Streptophyta; class Magnoliopsida; order Poales; family Poaceae; genus Triticum; species Triticum dicoccoides. The sequence goes on along the minus strand of NC_041383.1, from coordinate 316,230,981 downwards.
GAACGTGATGAAAACTAGCTTGACGATAATTCCCAATGTGTCCTCGGGAGCTCCTTTATCATTATTAGAAATCGTCCAGGCTTATCCTTTGCTACATAAAGGATTGGGCCACCTTGCTTCGCTTTATTTACTTGTTGCTCGTTACTATTTATCTTATCACAAAACTATCTATTACCTACAATTTTAGTGCTTGCAGAGAAAACCTTCCTGAAAACCGCTTATCATTTCCTTCTGCTCCTCTTTGGGTTCGACAGTCTTACTTATCGAAAGGACTACGATAGATCTCCTACACTTGTGGGTCATCAAGACTCTTTTCTGGCGCCGTTGCCGGGGAGTGTAGCGCTTTTGGTGAGTGGAACTTGGTAAGGAAACATTTATATAGTGTGCTGAAATTTTCTGTTACTTGTCACTATGGAAACTAATCCTTTGAGGGGCTTGTTTGGGGTATCTTCACCCCAACCAAAAGAGCAAAGAGTTTCTCCTCAACCTACTAAACTTTATGAAAATATTTACTTTGAGATTCCTTCGGGTATGATAGAGAAACTGCTAGCTAATCCATTTGCAGGAGATGGAACATTGCATCCCGATTTACACCATATCTTTGTGGATGAAGTTTGTGGATTATTTAAGCTTGCAGGTATTCCCGATGATGTTGTAAAAAGGAAGGTCTTCACTTTATCTTTGAAGGGAGATGCATTGACATGGTATAGGCTATGTGATGATACGAGATCTTGGAATTATAAGCGATTGAAGTTGGAATTTCACCAGAAGTTCTATCCTATGCATCTTGTTCATCGTGATCGTAATTACATATATAATTTCTGGCCTCCCGAAGGCTTAAGTCAATGTTATATTCATGCCCCAATCATGAGCTCTCTCGGGAAATGATTATTCAGAATTTTTATGCTCGGCTTTCTATTGATAATCGCAACCTGCTCGATACTTCCTGTGCTGGTTGTTATATGATGAAGACTATTGATTTCAAATGGGACTTATTGGAAAGAATTAAATGCAACTCTGAAGATTGGCATTCCGACGATGGTAAGGAACCAGGTATGACACCTAAGTTCGATTGTGTTAAATCTTTTATGGATACCAATGCTTTTCGTGGATTTAGCGCTAAGTATGGACTTGACTCTGAGATAGTAGCTACTTTTTGCGAATCTTTTGCTATTCACGTTGATCTCCCTAAAGATAAGTGGTTTAAATATAATCCTCCTGTTGAAGTTAAAGTAGTTACACCTATTACAGTCGAAGAAAAGACTATTACCTATAGTGATCCTATTGTTCCTACTGCTTATGTTGAAAAACCTCCTTTTCCTGTTAGGATAAAGGATCATGCTAGAGCTTCTACTGTTGCTTGTAAGAGTAATACTAGGACTTATACACCTCTTGAGCAAATTAATGTTGAACCTAGTATTGCTATGGTTAAAGATCTCTTGGATGAGGACTTAGATGGGCATGTTATTTCTTTCTTGGGTGAGACTGCTAGTATTGCTAGACCTGATACTAAGACACGTAGACCTGTCGTAGGCATGCCTGTTATTTCTGTTAAAATAGGAGATCATTGTTATCATGGCCTATGTGATATGGGTGCTAGTGCTAGTGCGATACCTTATGATTTATATTAAGAAATTATGCATGACATTGCACCCATTGAATTAGAAGACATTGATGTTACTATTAAGCTTGCTAATAGGGATACCATTAAACCTATTGGGATTGTTAGAGATGTTGAAGTTTTGTTTGGGAAGGTTAAATACCCTGCTGATTTTCTTGTTCTTAGTTCCCCACAAGATGATTTTTGTCCCATTATTTTTGGTAGACCCTTCTTGAATACTGCTAGTGCTAAGATTAATTGTGAAAAGAATATTGTCACTGTTGGCATAGATGGTATGTCTCATGAGTTTAATTTCGCTAAGTTTAGTAGACAACCTCGTGAAAGGGAACCACCTAGTAAGGATGAGATTATTGGTCTTGCTTCCATTGTTGTTCCTCCAACTGATCCGTTAGAACAATATTTGCTAGATCATGAAAAGATATGTTTATGAAGGAAAGGGAAGAAATAGATGAAGTGTTCCTTCAACAGGAACCTGTGTTGAAACATAACCTTCCCGTTGAAATTCTTGGGGATCCCCCTCCACCCAAGGGTGATCCCGTGTTTGTACTCAAACCATTACCTGATAATCTTAAGTATGCTTATCTTGATGAAAAAGAAATATATCCTGTTATTATTAGTGCTAACCTTTCAGAGAAAGAAGAAGAAAGATTATTGAAAACTCTGAAGAAGCACCGAGCTGCTATTGGATATACTCTGGATGATCTTAAGGGCATTAGTCCCACATTATGTCAACACAAAATTTCAATGGAGAAATATGCCCAACCAGTTAGAGATCCTCAAAGACGATTAAATCCCAAGATGAAGGAAGTGGTAAGAAAGGAGATACTAAGGCTCCTTGAGGCAGGTATTATTTATCCCGTTGCTGATAGTGAATGGGTAAGCCCTGTCCATTGTGTTCCTAAAAAGGGAGGTATTACTGTTGTTCCTAATGATAAAGATTAATTGATCCCGCAAAGAATTATTACAGGTTATAAGATGGTAATTGATTTCCGTAAGTTAAATAAAGCTACTAAGAAAGATCATTACCCTCTACCTTTTATTGATCAAATGCTAGAAAGACTATCCAAACACACACATTTTTGCTTTCTAGATGGTTATTCTGGTTTCTCTTAGATATCGAAATCAGCGAAGGATCAATCTAAAACTACTTTTACTTACCCTTTTGGTACTTTTGCTTATAGACGTATGCCTTTTGGTTTATGTAATGCACCCGCTACTTTTCAAAGATGCATGATGGCTATATTTTCTGATTTTTGTGAAAAGATTTTTGAGCTATTCATGGATGACTTCTCCGTCTATGGATCCTCTTTTGATGATTGTTTGAGCAACCTTTATCGAGTTTGCAGAGATGTGAAGACACTAGTCTCGTCCTGAATTGGGAAAAGTGTCTCTTTATGGTTAATGAAGGCATTGGCTTGGGGCACAAGATCTCCGGGAGAGGTATTGAAGTTGATAAAGCCAAAGTTGATGCTATTAAAAAGATGCCATTTCCCAAGGACATAAAAGGTATAAGAAGTTTCCTTGGTCGCGCCGGTTTTTATAGGAGGTTCATTAAGGACTTTTCTAAAATCTCTAGGCCTCTGACTAATATATTGCAAAAAGATATTTCTTTTGTATTTGATGATGATTGTGTAGAAGCGTTTGAAGTACTTAAGAAAGCTTTGATCACTGCACCTATTTTTCAGCCACCTGATTGGAATTTACCTTTTGAAATTATGTGCGATGCTAGTGATTATGCTGTAGGTGCTGTTTTAGGGCAAAGAGTCGATAAGAAATTGAATGTTATCCAGTATGCTAGTAAGACTCTTGATACTGCCCAGAGAAATTATGCTACTACCGAAAAAGAGTTCTTAGCAGGTGTGTTTGCACGTGATAAGTTTAGACCTTATATTGTTGATTCCAAAGTTACTATTCACACTAATCATGCTGCTATTAAATATCTTATGGAAAAGAAAGATGCTAAGCCAAGACTCATTAGATGGGTTCTCTTGCTCCAAGAATTTGACTTGCATACTATTGATAGAAAGGGAGCTGAGAACCCCGTTGCAGATAACTTTTCTAGGTTCGAGAATGTTCTTGATGACCCACTGCCTATTAATGATAGCTTTCCTGATGAACAATTAGCGGTCGTCAATGCTTCTCGTACTGCTCCTTGGTATGTTGATTATGCTAATTACATTGTTGCTAAATATTTACCGCCTAGTTTCACATACCAGCAAAAGAAAAAGTTCTTTTATGATTTAAGACATTACTTCTGGGATGATCCCACCTTTATAAAGAAGGAGTAGATGGTGTTATTAGACGTTGTGTGCCTGAGCATGAACATGAACAGATTCTACGTAAGTGTCACTCTGAATCTTATGGAGGACACCATGCTATAGATAGAACTGCACACAAGGTACTACAATCTGGTTTTTATTGGCCTACTCTCTTCAAAGATGCTCGTAAGTTTGTCTTATCCTGTGATGAATGTCAAAGAATAGGTAAGATTAGTAGACGTCAAGAAATGCCTATGAATTATTCTCTTGTTATTGAACCATTTGATGTTTGGGGCTTTGATTATATGGGACCTTTTCCTGCCTCTAATGGTTATACACATATTTTAGTTGTTGTTGATTAAGTTACTAAGTGGGTAGAAGCTATTCCAACTAGTAGTGCTGATCATAACACTTCTATTAAAATTCTTAAAGAAGTTACTTTTATGAGGTTTGGAGTCCCTAGATATCTTATGACTGGTGATGGTTCACATTTTATTCATGGTGATTTTCGTAAGATGCTCGCTAAGTATGATGTCAATCATAGAATAGCATCTCCTTATCATCCCAGTCTAGTGGTCAAGTAGAGTTGAGCAATAGAGAGCTCAAATTAATTTGGAAAAAGACTGTGAATTGATCTATAAAGAATTGGTCCAAAAAACTTTATGATGCATTTTGGGCCTATAGAACTACATACAAAAATCCTATGGGTATGTCTCCTTATAATATGGTTTATGGAAAAGCGTGTCATTTACCTCTCGAACTTGAACATAAGGCATATTGGGCTATCAAAGAGCTCAATTATGATTTCAAACTTGCCGGTGAGAAGAGGTTATTTGATATTAGCTCACTTGATGAATGGAGAACCCAAGCATATGAGAATGCCAAGCTTTTCAAAGAAAAAAAATCAAACCCTGGCATGATAAGAGGATACAAAAGCGTGAGTTTAACGTAGGAGATTATGTGTTATTATTCAACTCTCGTTTAGGATTTTTTGCAGGAAAACTTCTCTCAAAATGGGAAGGTCCCTACGTTATCGAGGAGGTCTATCATTCTGGTGCTATAAAAATCAACAACTTCAAAGGCACAAGTCCAAGGGTGGTTAACGGTCAAAGAATTAAATACTATATTTCAGGTAATCCTATCAATGTTGAAATCAATATTATTGAAACCATAACTGTCACAGCCCAGATCAGCCTTGCTTGACTTTGCCTGCTCATCATGTCATCATGTTTAAATTACTAAGAAACTTGAAATGGGGATGTTGAAACCCTAGCACTAAATGAATTCAACTAGGGCTTACTAAAATCTTTTCAATGAAACCAAAATGCCCTTCATAAATGTTCACCATCTTTGGTCCTGGCTAAACCCTCTGCCAAAAATGGTTTCATATTTTTGGAGGCTATTATGGATTTTTGAATTAATTCATAAGTATTTGAATTTGGACATTTAAATCTTATAATACTTTTAAATGTCCAAATAATCCTGAAAGTACTTGGGGGCTATTGGAAATAATTCAAATAGTGCCCATAATTTTGTCAGGATTTTATAAAATGAGTTAGTATTTTTACTAATTCAAAACATATCAAAAAATAGAAAACAGAACAAAAGTAGAAATTAGAGAGAGAGAGAGTACCTGGGCCACTTACCTGGCCTTACCTGTAGCCGGCCCATTAGGCAGCCCAGCCCACCAGGCAGCCGTGCCATCTTCAACATCTGCCAGTAGGCAGAGGCGATGACGCACGCGCTCGCTGGGAGGCCTCCACCTCCTGCTTCCACCGAGGCGTTCCCAAGCCTCCCCCTCAGGCCACCGCGATGCCACGAACCCCCCCTGGTGGCCCCTCTCTCCTCTCCCTCACTCGCTGCTCTCCCTCCCCCTCCTCTATTTCTCCTACGCGCAGCCACCGAGCGCAGCCGTTGCCACCGACGAGCACCACCGCTGCCACCGGCCACCCCTCGCCTTGCCGCTGCACCTAGAAGATCCGCCCCATCGCCCTAGCCCTCTCTGCCGAGCCACGCGGCACCGGAAGCCCCTGAACAGCCTCACCAAGCTCGTCTTCGACCTCCCGACGCTGGAGATCCGCCTCGCTGCCCCGCTCAGCTCCGGCCTCCCCCAAGCATGCTGGCACCTCCGTCGAATCCGCTGTGAGCTCCGCCGCACTTCCCCCCTAACCCTGCCATCTTTTCTGCTCTGTAGCTAGCCCCGCCGTCGAAGCCGAACTACGGCCGCCATCCTGAGCTTCGCTCCGGCGAGCTTCGGCGCCCCAGCAGCCTCCCACCTGCTTCCCTGGATGCAGACGACGACGGGCTACGCCCCGGTGGTCTCCGTGCGTCCAGCCTCCGCTCGTAGTGCAAGTCCGGCGAGTCGCCGCTGCGTTGTTGGTCGCCGCCGGCCAAAACTTCGGCGTACCGATGTGGCCGCGTAATTAGTGCTAATCACCGCCAGCTAAACCACCCTTAGACACTGACAGCGGGCCCCGCAGCGGGTCAAAGCCCGAGTCAACGCGGGATTAGTGTATGTCTCACTAACCAATGGACCCCACGGGTCAGGTTTGACACTGTTTACCTTGCTGACGTCGTGCTGTCATCATGCTGACGCAGTAAGTGATTTTCTGGATTTTAATTAAACCAGAAAATTCCAGAAATTGTTGCAAACTTCAAAAATTCATATAAAATCAACCGTAGCTCCAAATTAAATAATTTATATATGAAAAATGATCAGAAAAATCCAATCTATCCATCTATACCATTTTCATGCATGATAGAACAACTTATGGATACCGTTTAGGACAAATCATATAAATGGCATTCGAATTTCACATATGGAGTTTGGATTTGAATCTTTGATTCAAACCAACTTCATTTAATCTGGTTTTAGTTGCATTAGCTCAAATCATAGCATATTGCCATGTCATGATCATGCATCATATTGTTGCATTGCATTGATTGTGTTTCTTCGTTGTTTGTCGGTGATTGTCCCCCTTCAGTAGACGTGTTCCGACGATGAGTTCGATGACACCGATGAAGAGTTATACTATCTTCAGAAGTGCCAGGCAAGCAAAACCCCCTTGTTCATTCCGATACAATCCCACTCTCTCGTTCCTGCTCTCTTTTACTAAATTAGGAAAACAACAACATATCTGTTACTTGCTGTGGTAGTTGAACCCCTTTATCCTCTGCATGACCTGTCATTGCCACAGTAAATAGATGAAACCCACTAGCATGAGTAGGAGTTGTTTGAGCCCTGATGTGCCTACTCATTCATGCTTGTTTGTCATGCCTGCTACTGCTTAGAGTTGAGTCAGGTCTGATTCATCGGGAATGAATCGGAGGTGTGTAAACATGTCCTACTGTGTGTGAGCTAAGTGTGTGAACACGATTTGGTATAGGTAGCGGTGAGAGGCCATGTAGGAGTACATGGTGGGTTGTCTCATTGCAGCCGTCCTCAGGAACTGAGTTCTGTGTTTGTGATCCATGAATAGTTACTACCACACATTGGGTTCCGGTAACTCGACCCCTCTCGACTTATTAATCAACATGATCTTTGTCCAGGAGTTGCAACTAGTTTCTGGTGTTTGTAGGTAGTGTTAGTAGTCTACCAAGTGGCACCCGGTACAGGTGGGCTTGGGACAGACTAGGCACAGTGGCACGGTGTACTAAGTGGCACCCAGATGGTGGGCTTGGGAACCCTGCTCACATCGTTTGGGGCCGTGAGCGACACCCCGGCCGGATCTCCTTGCGGATGGAACCCGAATAGGCGATAAACCTTGACGAGAGACTTGTGTGGTTAGTTAGGTCGTGGCCAACACCCTCGCTGGGCTTCCGCTTGAAGGTTGCCGAGTACATGCCGTGTAAACGGCGGTAAGTGGTGAGAGCGTGTGTGAAGAAGTACACCCCTGCAGGGTTAATATGATCTATTCGAATAGCCGTGTCTGCGGTAAAGGACTTCCGGGTTGCCTGTACAGTTCATAGACAAGTGAAAGTGGATACTCTAAACTACGCAAGATAAGCGTGAGTGCTATGGATGGCGTTCTCGTAGGGAGATGGGAGCGGATCCATAGTGGTGTATTGATATGCTAAATATGTGGACTCGTGTGCGCCACCTCAAAAGAGTTACTTGCAGTCGTAGTTAAGGTTAGCCACCGAGTCAAAGCTGGCTTGCTGCAGTTAAACTCCACCACCCCCTTTGTTTATAATGATGCATATGTAGTTAGTTCTGATGTAAGTCTTGCTGGGTACATTCGTACTCACGTTGCTTAATTTATGTTTTTGCAGAGAGACTTCCGTCTTGCTAGTAGTTCCACATGGACTTCGACGTTTAGCTTGTTACCTCAGCTACGATCTTGTGCCCTCGGCAGGATCTGGTAGATAGTCAGGCTTCTCAGCCTTTTTCATTTGTAGATGTCTGTACTCAGACATGTTAAGCTTCCGCTTGTGCTTGACTTGTATGCTCTGAATGTTGGGTCATGAGACTCATGTTTGTATTATCTCGCTCCTCGGAGCCTATTGAATAAATACTTGAGTTGTAGAGTCATGTTGTGATGCCATGTTGTATTTGCACATATCGAGCATATTGTATGTATGTTATTGAAATGCTTGGTATGTGTGGGATCTGACAATCTAGTTGTTTATCCTTGGTAGCCTCTCTTACCAGGAAATGTCTCCTAGTGCTTCCACTGAGCCATGGTAGCTTGCTACTGCTCCGGAACACTTAGGCTGGCCGGCATGTGTCCTTCTTCGATCCGGTGTCTGTCCCTTCGGGGAAATGTCACGCGGTGTCTACCCGAGTCCTGTTAGCCTGCTACAGCCCGGTTTACCGGAGTCCTGCTAGCCCAGTTGCTACAGCCCGGATTCACTCGCTGATGACCGACACGTTCATTGTTGGGTCATGTATGCCTCTCCCTGTAAGTTAGTGCCACTTTGGGTTCACGACTAGCCATGTCAGCCCGGATTCTTTGTCATATGGATGCTAGCGGCACTATCATATACGTGAGCGAAAATGCGCAAACGGTCCCGGGCCAGGTAAGGTGGCACCCATGGGAATACTGTGCATGAGGCCGCAAAGTGATATGATGTGTTACATGCTAGATCGGTGTGACTTAGGATCGGGGTCCTGACAGCTTTGGTATCAGAGCTTGACTGCCTGTAGGTTTACCAAGCCAAACTGGTCGAAGTTGAGTCTAGAAATTCTTAAGTTATATCAGGGAATTGATTGTGGGATGGAACGTAAGGCTCTTTTTACTCCTGATAACTTATGCCTTCTGATCCAAGTCATCATATCTTTCCGACGGGGTTAAGGAACTAGGCTTTCTGTTCTTTCTATCAGGATCACGTGTTACTAATCCGTAGACTTTTAAGATTGTTGGATTTATGTCTCAGTTCAGTTCCTACTATTTCCATATGTTAACTATTGATCTCGAAACCTTGATATTGTGCTTTTGAGTGGCTATGCCACCATTTTGTAGGATGTCTTAAATCCTTTGGAGCATTTACAGCCGTTATGATGTCTGAGTCATCCCAGGTATCTTAATAGTCGGAAGCATTTGCAAAATCCTTTCCTCCTGTTCCTGATGTCCATTTGGGCCAGGTTAATCACACTAATCAGTGAGTTGAGGTACTATGTTGCCTCGGCGTATATGTTGAAGCCATTATTATGACCCTAGGCGTCTTAGGGAGTCACCTAGTAATCTAGCAATGCTTGTATTCCCAGTGTGATGATTCTAGCCATCATTCTCGAAAGCATCCTGTGATGCCACTTAGTAGTAGGTATTCTACTCCTTGGGTTTTGAACCCGAGATTCACCCTACTTACCTCGTGTTGATAGTGTTTGCTCGTTCCTTTAGGATATTAGTAACCTTTGCGATAGTCCTCGAGGTCCGTGGCATTTCCTTCTTCCAAATACCATGAACCATTCTTGGCAGGAGTTCTTTTGAACCAAAAGATCACAACCAGAGTGCTCTTGATGAGTTCTCCATTCCACATTGTGAATCTGCCTGTCCTTCCTCTTCAGCATGGGTTATCCAGAAGAAATATGCTGAATTTGTTCGACATACTAATCCATGCATCCACAACTCAGAAAATTGTATGTTGCATTGAGTTGTCCCTCTTTAGTTGTATTCCGGCCTTCATCTATCAGTTGATAGTCAAGAGTATGCGTGCATTCGTTCATCGACGCCTATTACTCTTGTGGTTCGTCAAGCCATTCTATTCCAGGATGACTAGGAGAAACAAACTCTAGTAGCTCATCCATATCCAGGATTGGGTCAAAACAGTTGTGTTCCGCAGATCAAAATGCTAATCCAGCTTCTGGTCTGTTCTACCTTGAAGTATTACCTTCTTTGTGTGAGGATTGTCATGAGAATTGCACCACCTCTTATGAATTCTTGACGCAGTGATATTTCTCGCCATCATTTTCATTTCTCGGTTCCGTGTTGTTGCAACCGGAGTGCCGACAAGTGAATCGTGATGTGTGAATTCAATACTCCTAGCAACTCCATTGCTTGGTAGTTAAAGGACAATAATTTCATTCTTAGCATGTTGGTTATTGAATCATCATTCTAAGGTTGATCGTGCCACCTAGTCCATTTTCCCTGGTGCACCCTTCGATCAATGAGTTAGGATTGTGTCAATCCCTATCATACCGTCTTGCCCTGAAAAGCAAGATTGTTCTTGAGCTTAATAGCATATCGGTGGTTTGTGATTTTCCGATTATCTTCTCGGAAGTATCACCGGGTCGTCACCCGACCCCTATGTCTAGCTCGTGATCAAGTTGGTTTCTTGTAAACCAACCTTCTCCAAGAATCTGTGCAGGATACCCCTGAGCTAGTTGGTTAAGCTAAACAACAACTTGGAGAGTTGGAAGACAAAAGCTTGTCCGACTTAGTTCATTTTAAGGGATATCTTGTATGTGTGTTGAAGAAAGATGGTATTTTCATCGATTGACCCTCGTGATCAGTTAATGGATCTATCATTTTATCCAACCTTTGATTTGAGTATGGGCTATCATCAAATCAGACCAGAACCAACGATATTCGTAATGTTGTCTTACTCGTGGTTGATCCCTCGAGCATACACCATTATATCTTTTGGGTCTGACCAATGCTATCACTTGTTCACATAATTATGGAATTCCATTTACATGGAAATCTCGATGACTTGTTGTTGAGCCCATCAGCAGCATTTTGTCTCCTCTATGATTCGTGTTGAACATCCAGCTAGTGTTGGAAACTTTTGAAAGCATTTCTTCATGTTAGCTCATGAAGCATATGTTCGGATGAAAGAAGTGACTTTCTCCAAGTTCACGTGCATTAGGTGTAAGTTGCCGCCATGAATTTGAGAAAGGTTTGTTTTGTTTCCCCTGGAATCATCCCAAATTAGTCACACATGTGCAAAGTATACTATGGATTGGTAGATTAATTACCTCCACTCCATATGTATTCCGTAGCACACCAAGCCACTGATTGATTTGTTCAAGGAGAAGAAGCTCCTTCTTAAGAGTATACCTTATGCAAGGACTTTGATATCCTCGATGATGATTCCCCACCAGAAATCGATAGTGTTTTATTGTAAGACTACCATGTGATCATGTTTGTCTGAGACAACTGTTCACATGTGTGTAGCAGAACCGGCTCATGTTTTGGAGCTTGCTATCGTAGTTCATTCCCGAGAATCTCGCAACATTATCTCGTCGGTTTGTGTTGCAAACCTTCTTTTCCAGACATGTCTGAAATATTCTGTTACCAACCGGATCCGAATCTCAGGCGGATATGATGGTTGGAACCTCTTCCAAGAACTATGATATAGATTCCAATGAAGTGGACGCACCTAGCTGGAAGCACTATTATTGTAGTATCTTGTTTAAGTCGTTTGGTCACTACCCATGAGGATTTCGCATGACTTAATCTAGAAGTTATTCCTTATGGATTCTTGAGCTCCCGAAGTCCAACCTGTTACTTGATGTTCTAGATACCAAACCATGTAAATAGGTTACGCTAGCACATCAAGGAGAACATTAGAAGCGGAGTGCTAAATGTCTCTCGGTTGATCATCTAGATTTTGTTTCCTTGGCCTCGCTAAGGTGGAATCTGAGAAGGTGTTATCTTCCTTTGCATCTGCATCGTCCATCACTATTCATCATGGTAGTATGATGTGTTGCCAGGATCCTCGGCATGGATGTTGGTAAGACCCTGATGAATATGGAAATGCTCAAGTTCTGGAGAGCACGCGCAAGCAAAATCATACCTTGTGTTGTTTTCAACAAGGTAATCCACATCATCCATTTTTATCCAGGTATGCCATTCTACCGAACCCCTCCAAATGGTCGCTCGAGAATTGCCTTAGGTTGGTATAAAAGATTTTTGATGATCTCTGAATCAAAGGTAATTCTTTTTGCCACTTAAGGGATGATTCCACGAGTCACCTCCTCCAAAATGTCTCGTTATGGTATCATGGCAATTCAACTCCTCGCTACGTTGACAACCATTCACCACCCTCTTAAGTGTGGAATTGGTGTCTACCTAGTGAACCTTCGTCATCCGTTCCACTCCATTTCTTCAGATGTGTGCTTCGTGTCTCAACCCGAGAGATGGTTCTATGCCTCATTCCGTGAGTTGCTCGATCTTCGAGAAGATCGATTCTTCTAGAATTTTCCTTTCTTCTCGTTGTCATATTGGATGGAGTTCTCGAAGCAAGACGTCGAGACAAAGATGAGGATCAAATCAACACTCTTATGAAGTGCACCCTGGATCATGAAGATTATACTAGTTTGCGTTTCCCCTTCGTCTTACCCTACGCATGAATCTCGGGTCGAGATTCTTGTTTAGTGGGGGTGAGTTGTCACAGCCCCAGATCAGCCTTGCTTGACTTTGCCTGCTCATCATGTCATCATGTTTAAATTACTAAGAAACTTGAAATGGGGATGTTGAAACCCTAGCACTAAATGAATTCAACTAGGGCTTACTAAAATCTTTTCAATGAAACCAAAATGCCCTTCATAAATGTTCACCATCTTTGGTCCTGGCTAAACCCTCTGCCAAAAATGGTTTCATATTTTTGGAGGCTATTCTGGATTTTTGAATTAATTCATAAGTATTTGAATTTGGACATTTAAATCTTATAATATTTTTAAATGTCCAAATAATCCTGAAAGTACTTGGGGGCTATTGGAAATAATTCAAATAGTGCCCATAAATTTTGTCAGGATTTTATAAAATGAGTTAGTATTTTTACTAATTCAAAACATATCAAATAAATAGAAAACAGAACAAAAGTAGAAATTAGAGAGAGAGAGAGTACCTGGGCCACTTACTTGGCCTTACCTGTAGCCGGCCCATTAGGCAGCCCAGCCCACCAGGCAGCCGTGCCATCTTCAACCTCTGCCAGTAGGCAGAGGCGATGACGCACGCGCTCGCTGGGAGGCCTCCACCTCCTGCTTCCACCGAGGCGTTCCCGAGCCTCCCCCTCACGCCACCGCGATGCCACGAACCCCCTGGTGGCCCCTCTCTCCTCTCCCTCACTCGCTGCTCTCCCTCCCCCTCCTCTGTTTCTCCTACGCGCAGCCACCGAGCGCAGCTGTTGCCGCCGACGAGCACCACCGCTGCCACCGGCCACCCCTCGCCCTGCCGCTGCACCCAGAAGATCCGCCCCGTCGCCCTAGCCCTCTCTGTCGAGCCACGCGGCACCGGAAGCCCCCGAACAGCCTCACCAAGCTCGTCTTCGACCTCCCGACGCCGGAGATCCGCCTCGCCGCCCCACTCAGCTCTGGCCTCCCCCGAGCATGCTGGCACCTCCGTCGAATCCGCTGTGAGCTCCGCCGCACTTCCCCCTAACCCTGCCATCTTTTCTGCTCTGTAGCTAGCCCCACCGTCGAAGCCGAACTCCGGCCGCCGCCCTGAGCTTCGCTCCGGCGAGCTCCGGCGCCCCCGCAGCCTCCCACCTACTTCCCTGGATGCAGACGACGACGGGCTACGCCCCGATGGTCTCCGCGCGTCCAGCCGCCGCTCGTAGTGCAAGTCCGGCGAGTCGCCGCCGGCCAAAACTCCGGCGTGCCGACATGGCCGCGTAATTAGTGCTAATCACCGCCAGCTAAACCACCCTTAGACACTGACAGCGGGCCCCGCAGCGGGTCAAAGCCCGAGTCAACGCGGGATTAGTGTATGTCTCACTGACCAATGGACCCCACGGGTCAGGTTTTTGACCCTGTTGACCTTGCTGACGTCGTGCTGTCATCATGCTGACGCAGTAAGTGACTTTCTGGATTTTAATTAAACCAGAAAATTCCAGAAATTGTTGCAAACTTCAAAAATTCATATATAATCAACCGTAGCTACCAATTAAATAATTTATATATGAAAAATGATCAGAAAAATCCAATCTATCCATCTGTACCATTTTCATGCATGATAGAACAACTTATGGCTACTGTTTAGGACAAATCATAGAAATGGCATTCGAATTTCACATATGGAGTTTGGATTTGAATCTTTGATTCAAACCAACTTCATATAATCTGGTTTTAGTTGCATTAGCTCAAATCATAGCATATTGCCATGTCATGATCATGCATCATATTGTTGCATTGCATTGATTGTGTTTCTTTGTTGTTTGTCGGTGATTGTCCCCCTTCAGTAGACGTGTTCCGACGATGAGTTCGATGACACCGATGAAGAGTTATACTATCTTCAGAAGTGCCAGGCAAGCAAAACCCCCTTGTTCATTCCGATACAATCCCACTCTCTCGCTCCTGCTCTCTTTTACTGCATTAGGACAACAACGACATATCTGTTACTTGCTGCGGTAGTTGAACCCCTTTATCCTCTGCATGACCTGTCATTGCCACAGTAAATAGATGAAACCCACTAGCATGAGTAGGAGTTGTTTGAGCCCTGATGTGCCTACTCATTCATGCTTGTTTGTCATGCCTGCTACTGCTTAGAGTTGAGTCAGGTCTGATTCATTGGGAATGAATCGGAGGTGTGTAAACATGTCCTACTGTGTGTGAGCTAAGTGTGTGAACACGATTTGGTATAGGTAGCGGTGAGAGGCCATGTAGGAGTACATGGTGGGTTGTCTCATTGCAGCCGTCCTCAGGAACTGAGTTCTGTGTTTGTGATCCATGAACAGTTACTACCACACATTGGGTTCCGGTAACTCGACCCCTCTCGACTTATTAATCAACATGATCTCTGTCCAGGAGTTGCAACTAGTTTCTGGTGTTTGTAGGTAGTGTTAGTAGTCTACCAAGTGGCACCCGGTACAGGTGGGCTTGGGACAGACTAGGCACAGTGGCACGGTGTACCAAGTGGCACCCGGATGGTGGGCTTGGGAACCCTGCTCACATCGTTTGGGGCCGTGAGCGACACCCCGGCCGGATCTCCTTGCGGATGGAACTCGAATAGGCGATAAACCTGGACGAGAGACTTGTGTGGTTAGCTAGGTCATGGCCGACACCCTCGCTGGGCTTCCGCTTGAAGGTTGCCGAGTACATGTCGTGTAAACGACGGTAAGTGGTGAGAGCGTGTGTGAAGAAGTACACCCCTGTAGGGTTAATATGATCTATTCGAATAGCCGTGTCCGGGGTAAGGGACTTCTGGGTTGCCTGTACAGTTCATAGACAAGTGAAAGTGGATACTCTAAAATATGCAAGATAAGCGTGAGTGCTATGGATGGCGTTTTCGTAGGGAGACGGGAGCGGATCCATAGTGGTGTATTGATATGGTGAATATGTGGACTCGTGTGCGCCACCTCAAAAGAGTTACTTGCAGTCGTAGTTCAGGTTAGCCACCGAGTCAAAGCTGGCTTGCTGCAGTTAAACTCCACCACCCCCTTTGTTGATATTGATGCATATGTAGTTTGTTCTGATGTAAGTCTTGCTGGGTATATTTGTACTCACGTTGCTTAATTTATGTTTTTGCAGAGAGACTTCCGTCTCGCTAGTAGTTCCACATGGACTTCGACGTTTAGCTTGTTACCTCAGCTACGATCTTGTGCCCTCGGCAGGATCTGCTAGATAGTCAGTCTTCTCAGCCTTTTTCATTTGTAGATGTCTGTACTCAGACATGTTAAGCTTCCGCTTATGCTTGACTTGTATGCTCTGAATGTTGGGTCATGAGACTCATGTTTGTATTATCTCGCTCCTCGGAGCCTATTGAATAAATACTTGAGTTGTAGAGTCATGTTGTGATGCCATGTTGTATTTGCACATATCGAGCATATTGTCTGTATGTTATTGAAATGCTTGGTATGTGTGGGATCTGACAATCTAGTTGTTTATCCTTGGTAGCCTCTCTTACCGGGAAATGTCTCCTAGTGCTTCCACTGAGCCATGGTAGCTTGCTACTACTCCGGAACACTTAGGCTGGCCGGCATGTGTCCTTCTTTGATCTGGTGTCTGTCCCTTCGGGGAAATGTCACGGGGTGTCTACCGGAGTCCTGTTAGCCTGCTACAGCCCGGTTTACCGGAGTCCTTCTAGCCCAGTTGCTACAGCTCGGATTCACTCGCTGATGACCGACACGTTCGTTGTTGGGTCATGTATGCATGTCCCTGTAAGTTAGTGCCACTTTGGGTTCACGACTAGCCATGTCAGCCCGGATTCTTTGTCATATGGATGCTAGCGGCACTATCATATATGTGAGCCAAAATGCGCAAACGATCCCGGGCCAGGTAAGGTGGCACCCGTGGGAATACCGTGCGTGAGGCCGCAAAATGATATGATGTGTTACATGCTAGATCGGTGTGACTTAGGATCGGGATCCTGACAATAACCCCTAAGGAATACATAAGGGACATTTTCAGAATGTTCCAGACTCCGAAAAGGTATAGGTATGTGGTACGGTAAGTAAACCGACTCCAAAACAACTTTAATGGCAATTTTTATCAGTTCTGGAATATTTAAGAATTTTAGGAAGAGTCCGAAAGGGACACGAGGCTCCCACGAGAGAGGAGGGCGCGCCCCCCTGTAGGGCGCGCCCCCCTATCTCGTGGGCACCTCGTGTGCCTCCCGGACTCCGTTTTCTTGCATGTTACGTATTTTGGCCGGTAAAAATCCATTATATATACTCCCGAAGGTTTTGACCACCGTATCACGCAAATATCCTCTGTTTTTGTTTCAAGCTATTCCTGTTGTAGAGTAAAGCAAGATGTCTTCACAGGAGTCAGTTGGGGAGAGCCGGGTGTCTCACCCAACGCCAGGTCCAGGAGCAAATAGCGATGCCTATCACATTGGACCATCAACGGAGGATGAGATGGAGGCTGATTTTAAAAGGATAGATGCCATGGAGGAAGATCAAGAAGTTGCCTCTCGTCTCCAAGCAGAATTCACTATGGGGGAACTACCTAACCTGGCTGTCCCTACTTCGGTCATCCCTTCCAACTCTAGATTTCTTTCTTATGAAAATATGAAAAAGATTTTCATGTGTTCTCCAGAAGCTATGCAGCATCCTTGGGTAAAAGGAGCTTTGGCCGTTATGGGCAAGCTCCGTAAAGAAATTATGGACCTCAAACAACAAGTCAGTAAGCTCGGGGAGGAGAACCGTATCCTGAAGGGCATCATCGCCAAGAAGATCATAACACCAACCGTGAAGAAGGAGAAATAATCACAGGGGTATGTGCACTCCCCTTGGCAACTGCCAAGCTTGGGGGAGGTGCCCCGGTATCGTATCACCATCACACTCCTATCTTTACCGCTTTATTTAGTTCGATCCCTTTAGTAGTATCTTGATCTAGTATTTTGAAGTTTTGATATCAAGTAGTTTTGAGTTTTGCAATGTGATCTCTTTATGTAATCGAGTCTGTATGCTATCTATAATAAAGATTATTGTTGAGTCAAGGGCCTTGCTATGTTAATATGATCTTGAGAAGGTAGAAAGAATAATGGAGTTCATATTGATCTTATGGATAGTGATAACTTCACACATAGAAAGTATGAGGCATAAAAATTGTTGAGAGTTGATGAACGTAGCCTTAGTCATCGTGTCAATTAATAGGAAGTGATAAGGAAAGAGGAGTTCACATATAAATATATTATCTTGGACATCTTTTATGATTGTGAAGCACTCATTAAGTATGACATGCTAAAAGAGTTGATGTTGGACAAGGAAGACAACGTAATGGTTTATGTTTTCTGACATCTCAGTTAAAGTATATTGTTATTGACCTTCCAAACATATTGAGCTTTCCTTCCCCCCCCCCCATGCTAGCCAAATTTCTTGCACCAAGTAGAGATACTACTTGTGCCTCCAATTACCCTTAAGCCCAGTTTTGCCATGGGAGTCCACCATACCTACCTATGGATTGAGTAAGATCCTTCAAGTAAGTTGTCATCGGTGCAAGCAATAACAATTGCTCTCTAAATATGCATGACTTATTAGTGCGGAGAAAATAAGCTTTGTACGAACTTGTTGTGGAAGTAATAAAAGCGACGGACTGCATAATAAAGGTCCACATACAAGGGGCAATATAAAGTGACGTTCTTTTGCATTAAGATTTTGTGCATCAACCCAAAAAGCGCATGACAACCTATGGTTCCCTCTACGAAGGGCCTATCTTTTACTTTATGTTTTTACTTTATGCTTGAGTCAAGGTGATCCTCACCTTTCCCTTTTTCATTTTATCCTTTGGCAAGCTCCTCATGTTTGAAAGATCATGATATATATATCCAATTGGATGTAAGTTAGCATGGGCTATTATTGTTGACATCACCTAAAGGTGAATACGTTGGGAGGAAACCCAATAAGCCCCTGTCTTTCTCAGTGTCCGGCTGAAACTCTATAAGCACAAGTACCGTGTGAGTGTTGCAATTGTAGGATACTACGAGATAGTTGAGTATGTGAGCTTGCTGAAAAGCTCTATTATTGACTCTTTCTGATGTTACGATAAATTGCAATTACTTCAATGACTGAGATTATAGTTTGTTAGTTCCTAATGAAGTTTTTGAACCATACTTGACATTGTGAATTGCTTGTAACTTGAGCATAAGAAATCATATGCCAAAATCTATATATGTTGCTATTATTAGAACGATCATGATGCCCTCATGTCCGTATTTTAGTTTTTACTGACACCTCTATCTCTAAACATGTGGACATATTTTTTGATTTCGGCTTTCGCTTGAGGACAAGCGAGGTCTAAGCTTGGGGGAGTTGATACGTCCATTTTGCATCATGCTTTTATATCAATATTTATTGCATTATGGGCGGTTATTACACATTATATCTCAATGCTTATGGCTATTCTCTCTTATTTTACAAGGTTTACCATGAAGAGGGGAACGCCGACAGCTAGAATTCTGGCTGGAAAAGGAGCAATCGTTGGAAACCTATTCTGCACAGCTCCAAAAGTCCTGAAACTCCACGAAACAACTTTTTCGATTTAATAAGAATTTATGAGCGAAAGATATAGGCCAGGGGGCCACACCCTGTCCAGGAGAAAGAGGGGCACCCCCCACCCCCTATAGGCGCGCCCCCTATGTCCTGGGCCCCTTGGTGGGCCTCCGGTGTCCATCTTCTGCTATATTATCACTTTTACCCTGAAAAAAATCGTGGGCAAGCTTACAGGATGAAACTCCGCCGCCACGAGGCGGAACCTTGGCGGAATCAATCTAGG
Organism: Triticum dicoccoides; assembly: GCF_002162155.2. Lineage (NCBI taxonomy): Eukaryota > Viridiplantae > Streptophyta > Magnoliopsida > Poales > Poaceae > Triticum > Triticum dicoccoides. The sequence continues at coordinate 316,211,504 of NC_041383.1, read as the reverse complement.
GCTCCAGCAGAGCTGTTCTGCCGGGGACACTTCCCTCCGGGAGGGAGAAATCATCACCAACGTCATCAAAACGATCCTCTCATCGGGAGGGGGTCAATCTCCATCAACATCTTCACCAGCACCATCTCCTCTCAAAACCCTAGTTCATCTCTTGTATCCAATCTTGTATCAAAACCACAAATTGGTACCTGTGGGTTGCTAGTAGTGTTGATTACTCCTTGTAGTTGATGCTAATTGGTTTACTTGGTGGAAGATCATATGTTCAAATCCTTTATGCATATTATTACCCCTCTGATTGTGAACACGAATATGCTTTGTGAGTAGTTACATTTGTTCCTGATGACATGGGTGAAGTCTTGCTATTAGTAGTCATGTGAATTTGGTATTCGTTCGATATTTTGATGAGATGTATGTTGTCTTTTCCTCTAGTGGTGTTATGTGAACGTCGACTACATGACACTTCACCATTATTTGGGCCTACAGGAAGGCATGGGGAAGTAATAAGTAGATGATGGGTTGCTAGAGTGACAGAAGCTTAAACCCTAGTTTATGCGTTGCTTCGTTAGGGGCTGATATGGATCCATATGTTTAATGTTGTGGTTAGGTTTACCTTAATACTTCTTTTGTAGTTGCGGATGCTTGCAATAGGGGTTAATCATAAGTGGGATGCTTGTCCAATTAGGGAAGTACCCAAGTACCGGTCCACCCACATATCAAATTATCAAAGTACCGAACGCAAATCATATGAACGTGATGAAAACTAGCTTGACGATAATTCCCAATGTGTCCTCGGGAGCTCCTTTATCATTATTAGAAATCATCCAGGCTTATCCTTTGCTACATAAAGGATTGGTCCACCATGATGCACTTTATTTACTTTATTTACTTGTTGCTCGTTACTACTTATCTTATCACAAAACTATCTATTACCTACAATTTCAGTGCTTGCAGAGAAAACCTTACTGAAAACCGCTTATCATTTTCTTCTGCTCCTCGTTGGGTTCGACACTCTTACTTATTGGAAGGACTATGATAGATCCCCTACACTTGTGGGTCATCAGAAAAGCACGCCCATAACCTTCCCTAGATGGAGGCACCGACCAAAGGCACGACAATGAAACGCATTAAGGCCATCCCATACCAGCAAATGTGGTTGCACTAGGAAAAACTTGTTTCAGCGGCTCCACGACCCGGTCAACAACATATTAAAGTTGAGTTATTTATCAGGTTCAACTTAAAGTGAAAGTAACTGGTGTCATAATGCCATGCTATGCATCACTAACATGTGCATCAAATAACCAAGCGAATAACTAGTTCAACAACGCTCCCACGGAGCCATCACCAACTCAAGATACTTCTCTGGTTAAGATCAACCTCACTTCAACCAGAACCATTTCTAGCAATCTCATTATCATGCAAGAATAATAATTAAACTAATTATTAACCTCCATGACTATAACATTTTATCATTTCTCATAGCTAAGTTCTTGTTAGATTATCAGCAAGATTCATTTCAAACTTTCTGTAAGTCAAGCATATCTAACATGGCAAGCATTTAACATAATATAATTATCATAATAATTATTTAAATGCAAGAATAACCATAAGTTCAAGTAGGAAAATCACAAATATTGAAGTGGCACTATTAAAATGTTTCTGTGGCTTGCCTTAGTGCTGATGAGGTTCACAAATCTCCTGGTGATCCTCAAGACAAGCTTGCTCTTCTGAAAATAAATAAAACCACAAAAAGAAAACATCAAGAAACCTTCTGAAAATTACTAGGAAATCTAGACAGCAAGGAAAAATCCCATCTTTTGGCTGCTGTTAGATTTTTGCGCAAAGAACACAATGCAAAAAGAATCAATGCATTTTGACTTATAGGTAAAAAGTTATGGCTGTTTGAAGTTTCCTGGATTTAAATGAATTTGATTTAAAAAAAAGAAAACAGACTGGGGGGTGACGTCGAAGGCGTAAACGCCCGGGGCTCCACCACTCGTACTGCTTCGCGCGTGTACTGAGTGGCTGACTAGCGGGCCCTGCTAGTCAGGCCGGAAGGAGGGGAGAAGGAAACAGAAGGAGGCGGCACTTCGCCGGAGCACACGCCGACAACGAGGGTTCTCGGAGTCAAACAAGAGGGGGGATCGAAGGAGAAGATGATTGCGCACCCGCCCGTACCTGTAGCGTGGCTAGAGGTGACCGGACGGCGTCGGAATCGGCCTCTCCAGCGGAGGCAGAGGGCAGGGGTCGCCGGAGATGAAGACGACGGTGGCTCGGGGCGGCTCCAGGGGCTCCAACAGGGCGGAACACCCTCACCGAAGAGTGGCGGAGGCTCTGGCATGGCTGCCCTAGCCTGGGAGGGGCTGGAGCTGCGGGGACGATCCGAAGGACATCGCCGACGAGCTCGAGCTTCAGGGCTGCAGCCCACGGCCTGCCCGGCCGGGCTACGGCTTCTACAAGTTTGTGGAGGGTGTGGGAGGAGCTGTGGGTGCTCAAAGAGGCTGGGGGTGGTGGCATTTGTAGGCGGACGGCAAGGAGGGTTCGGGCTCCGCCGGAGGAAACCTGTCCACGGCGCCCGGCGATGAACGGCGCCAACGAGAGAGGGGGAAGACGATGGAGGTCACGCGGGAACTATTGGCGGGCGCGGACGAGCACAGGGACGAGGGAGAAGACGACGAGCACAGTGTGCCGCGCACTGTATCGTTGGTCGGACCATGCCCGTGCCCGCTGCAGCGAGCTCCGGTGTTGGCGAGTGCCAGGGGGAGTTAAGGGAGTGGAGACGAGGATGGTGGCGAGGCGTGGCATGCTTGGGCAGGCTGGGCTGCGAGCACGCGCTCAACAGAGCGCCAGGCGGCATGCAGAGAGCGTGTTTTGCATGCCAGGAGGCCCGGACGAATGCGGCACCGCGTGAACCGTGACATCAGGCCACCCTAAGCGCTAACCTTGATGTCTGGCGTGTAGTCCTTGGTAGTTTGAAGTGTTACAAGGGTTTGGCTCTGATCCATGTGCAGTAGAAATGGATTTGTACTGCTGGCATGTTTCTGGACAGTAACTTTGGAGATTTACTGTTGTCAAACCACTGGGAGTTAAGAGCTAAGCTTTGGGGGCTTGCTTACACTTACTAAGGTAAATAGGCACAAGAAAAACCAGCTACAATGGAGCTAGTAAAAAGGTAGTTGCTGTAGAAACTACCATTTCTGTCCAGAAATGACTTTATTTTCTGTAGCCAAATATTCCAAAGAGTGGTGAAATATTTTTGTTCAGAAAGGTGCCCTAGGGTCCAAAGAATAATTAGGATTTTTCTCAGGATTTTTGGGGCAAGAAAATTTAGTGTTGCTTTGGAGCACAAAGGGCTAACTAAGGTTTTGGAGGGCAAAATGAATATTTTTCATTTAAGAAAAATATTCCAAGCAATATTTTGAGTTGAACCAGAGGTGAAATGATGGTTTTGAGGAGGAGAGGGAGCACTTGGGTGAAAGTCAAGGAGTACCCAAGTGGTTAAGTCCAAATGAATTGGTTCAAAAACCCTAAATTCAAAACCAACTCAACTGAAAACCGGGCAAAGAAAAGAGGGCAAAAACTAGGCTCTCACACCTAAGGGCTTCTGATCATTCTTGGCTTATATTTACAACAACTTGTCGTCATCATGGACCAGTAGATCTTTTGTACCGGGATCTTGATTTTATGGATAGGACCGATCCATTTGATTGTAACTACCAAAAACATTGGTTGAGTTAGATGTTACTGCCCGATTCAATCCGGGTTATGTGTAAACCTGATGAACAATCAATTCTCGTGCCCTTTTACCTTTTGTAAGCTGGAGTTAGACAGTGTTGCCCTTTTCAACTAGGGTTTGACCCATATTTTCTTCCATACTGGGGTTCTGTGTTCGTATAGGTACTACCTCTGTCATGGTTTATTGGCCACCTTTGTATTTTGTAGTGCCAAACTTGGATCTTAGATTTAACTATGTCGTGGGGAACCACGGCCACCTATGGGGCTACGAGCCCCTCTCTGGGTTGGTGGTGGGGATGTCACGTTGCACAAAGAGCGGAGGATCATGAGACATCACGATAGAGATGACACGAGCAGTTTTTACCTAGGCTCGGGCTACCGTGAGGCGTAAAACCCTACTACTGCTTTGGTGGATTGACGATGGATTGTGGTGGAAAGTGCTCTTGCCTGGCAGGGTTGCCTTGGAACGAGAATGGCAACGCGTGTATGAGTGTACAAGGGTCCGAATCCTTTCTATGGTTGCCATGGGCCTCCTTTTATAGATCAAGGGGTCACCAGAGTGGCAAATCAGTCATTACACACTGATTAGATAGAAAATAGTGCTATCATACCTAATTCTGCATGCTAACAGAGCGCATTAAATGTGCCTCTCAATGTCACGTCATAGCTTGCTCGGCAGGCTCTGCCGGGCCGTTTCACCAGCTTGGCGCCTGCTCGCTTGACACGTCGCAGGACGGGTGTCGCCTGTAGGTATTTTCTGTAGGAGGTAGTTGCCATATGGCATATAGCAACCGCTTAGCCACCTTGGAGCTTGACACCGCACTGATTGATGACGTACGTCGTGGTGAGGTGGTGCGGTGAAGTGGCTTGCCTTCGCTAGTCCCGGCAGGCCTGCTGGGATGATTCAGGGGGCGGGGGAGGGGGGGCTTGCTTCCGAGGATAACCTTGTTTCTGCCTGGCTCGTCTGCCCGGCAGGGGAGGTTTTTCCCTTAGTAGTATCTTGCCCCTTTGGCTATTCTTGGCCATCTTGTTCTATGCTTGGATCCTTCAAGGGAATCAATTCGTCTTGCTTCAGTTGATCATGGTGTTGTGAACTTGTCCTCGTGCATGTGCACAGTCTGGGCAACGGACACATGGTTTGTTGCACCGACAGAAGCCCCCGGGCCTGGCACAAACACGCCACTAGGCATCACCGGGGTAGGCTCTAATCAGTACTCAGGCAAGAGTGCAGAGGCAACTTCATCCGTTGAGATCCTCTTTGCTTCTTCATTATCTTGAGCCCGGCCAGTTTCCTGTTTTTCCGCATGTCGCGTAACACCAATGGTAGTGAGACCATTCTTGTGATGGCCCGGGATGACTTTAACGCATGGACGGTGTTGGATTCCGGGCTCCGCAGACCAAAGAAAGGTTCGAACTCAAGGGCATGTGCAAAGAACTCAACCTCTCAAGCTGATCAATCCGTTAATCTCATGACCTAGCTCGATGAACAAGGAGGAGAAGGACACAGCAGTTTACCTAGCTTCGGGCCACCTTGCGGTGTAAAACCCTACTCCTGCTTTGTGGTGGATTAGCCTCGCGGGGGGCTGAGTATGAACTAGTACAAGTGGAAGAACAGCCTCAGGAGGCTTGTTCTTGTGATGAGCTCTTGGGGATTCGATGAGCTGATCACCCGATGCTTTCTATGGTGGAAGCTAGGTTATATTTATAGTGGCCTTGGTCCTCTTCCTCCAAAACATAGGTGGGAAGGGATCCCACAACAGCAAAATTTGAAAGGGGACAAAAAGTACATCTGATCCTGACGAAAGATGGTCTTTGCCTACAAAGCTTCTGATCATGACGTCATGGTGGGCTCGGGTATGACATATCATCCTGCCGTTCTGGCGGTCCTGGTCCTATTGCATCCAAATGACAACCTTTGGCTGATTCCTTGGGACTCCGCACCTGCGCTTGCCGCCTTTGCACCAAAGAGGAAACCTGCTGCTCTGCGCCCGCTGGCACGCGCCTAGCCTGGGTCGTCACGGCTGATGTCACTTCAACCTCGCGAGGCTGGGTCTTGTAGAGAAATCTCCACTCCGTCAGGAGGCCATCTAGGGTGGCCGCTCCCTCAGGAGGTCTTGACGTTGTCTGCCTCGCGAGGCTTGGTCCCTCGTGAGGGTCATGTCTTGTCGTGGTTGAAGATGGGCCATACTAGGCCGTCGATGGAGCCATGCCGTGGGCCGCACGCAGGCAGGTCTGGGTACCCTGGTTCCCAGAACACCGACAGAAGCCCCCGGGCCCAAGGCACACCCGCACTTGGCTTTCAGGCGAAGCCAAAGGGAAAGTGCGGAACGCCGCGGGCCCCAATCTTCTACGGGCCGGTTCGACGCATGGCACTTGATAAGATGTGGGCATCTCTGCTTCCCTGCGCTACCTCCGCCCGTCTGATTTGACAGCTACGTGTTGCGATCGCAGCTTTGCCATCATTGTTCGCCGCGCTCACCCTCTGCTCCCTTCTTCCCTTGCAAGCTTGTACACCCTTCTCCAGTCGCCACATCTTGCTCATCCTCCTCTGTTGCCATGGCTCCAAAATCGAAGAAGAGGAATGGAGCTCGTGCGCCCGAGGGTCCCTCGTCGGGGCTGGAGCCTGCATTGGACAAATCAATAGTGATCAACTACGAAGGGTTGGACAAGGTCCACTTGTCCCTCGTAGCCGATCCCAATGAGTGGAAGGCGACGAAGGTCTGGCCTGCTTTCCAAGCTTAGATCGAGATGGGGGCCACTGAAATCCCTCTTCATCTTCATGTCTTCTCAGCCGACCTGATCCCTCCTTTCTCCTATTTTCTTTAATGTCGTGCTCTTGCATTACCAGATCCAAGCATTGCATCTGGATCCCGCCTCCAACGTCCTCCTTTCCATCTTTGCTTTCTTATGTGAGGCCATCATGGGCATTTCTCCATTTGTGGCCTTGCTCCGCCAGTTCTTCTCGCTCCATCTTGTCGATGTCCAGCAGCGCTCCAGGTGCGTGTCGTTCCAGGCGACGGCGGCAACGACAGGCTCCGGCATCGACTTCACGTTCCGCACGGATACCACGGGGTTTCAGAGGCGGTGGGTGTATGTCGACACCATCCTGCTCAGCCCCATGCTTCTTCTTCCGCAAGTGCCGGTGATCCCACGCTTCGGCTGGGGGTACGTGGAGCTGGTTGACTGTCGGCTTGGGCGCGTCTGGTCCAGGCTGGCCAAGCTGTGGGAGGCGGGTGTGACGGCGCTGATGGTGGTGAGGGAGTTCGTCCGACAGTGCATCGCACCGCTTCAGCATTGTTCATGCCCTATGTGGACCTTCACGGGCCCCAAAGATCCCATGAGGCTTCAGGAGACTTCGCTTCCCACCACGACGCTGGGCTTCGTGCTTGAGCTCCTGATGGGAAACCCAACTCTCTCCATGCTCCCTGTTAAGGGGGTCCTCCTCTTGTACCGTTGCTCGAACACGGAGGACTTCGTCAGGCTGATGTCGCGCTTCGACGAGTGGGGGCTGCTTCCCGTGGGCCAGGATGGGCCTCATGATGACCCTGTTGTCATGGTCCCCGTGATTGCCCTTTGAACGGTGGCGGTGACGCACGTGCCACCAGCCGCTCCCACAGCGGCCCGGGAGGCCGGACGCCAACTAATGCTGCCAATCGGCCCTCGGGGGCCTGGCGCCGCCAGGTTCTCCTGAGGTGACTCCCTGTGGCATTGAGGGAGACACGAGGGGAGCCCCGTCCATCGCCGCGATTGTCTCTTCCACCTCCAGGCGCAGCGCGCCCCACTCCAGCACACCTCCTCCGGTCGTTGAGGTCTCACATAAGAGGAGATTCGGGAGCTGCCTCGGTGTCGCCTCATGGGCTCTGAAACAGAGGATATGGGTGGTAGATGATGAGTAAGGACCTTTCCCCTTGGAGTTTTGTCGACGCGTTCCCTCCTGACGTTTGCCCTTCAGGCTTCCTCCTTCCTTGACGATGATCCCGCTCATGATGCGCCCTCTGAGGGTCCCAGAGCCGGCCGGCGCCCCAAGCCTCCTAAAGCAGGGGGCCACCCGGGAGGTTGTGCCGTCCCGAGAGTCGTGGCCGTCGGAGGAAGGTCGCGAGTCCGCTCTCCCGGTGCCTTACCATCGCAACAGTCTCCATGACGTTGTACCGAGGGCCCTTTTGATGATCCTTGCGAATAGTTGGGCTTCTCATGTGGCGGCTTCGTCTTCGAGCGGCGGAGGTGTGCCCCACTGCGCAGAGCCCGAAGTTCAAGGGGTGGTCAAAGAGGCTCCGGCCACCGAGCCCTTGCTGAGGCCAGGGGGATTGCCCCACTCATCTCTAGCAGGCCATAGCACAGAAGAGAGGCCCGACCAAGCGCTAGAGCTTGCTTGTGGGCAGAGTGCCATCCACCAAAACCTCCTCTAGGTAGCAGCAGATGCACTTGGCCGGCTTGGAGCGGAGCTTGCTGATGTCGACTCTCGCCTTGAGGTGGAAATCCTCTGCCTTGCGCGCGAGTGGCATTAGCTGAAGGTCGCGGTCAATCCTGTGCACAGGCAGTAATAGCGCACCCGCACGGATGTCGAGGGGTCACTTGCAACCTCCTGTGAGGCCTGCATCCATGCTTAAGGAGGGGGCGCGGGTCGCGGAGTAGCGCCGTGAGGCAGCCGAGGAGCGTGAAAAGGAGCTTTGAGCATTGAATGTTGATCTCGAACGGCAGGTACAGACATGCAAGACCGCCCTTGTGGTGCGGCTAGGCGGGGCCCCTGCGGACGTGACTGAGGCTGAGGGTCGCGAGGAGGCGTTGGCATTCGAGGAGATGGCGCAAAGCTTGGAGCACGACCGACTGGAGGTGATGGAGCGTCAAGTGAATTCGGACGAAGAGGCCCTTGCTTCCCAGGAGGCAAAAATTCAGCTGGAGGTCGACCATAAGGTGGCAGAGATTCGCCAATCCCTTGTCGTGAAGTATAGCCAGAAGTTGGGGCTTTAGGAGGCCCGCTTCAAGCAACGGAAGGCCGAGCTGCAAGGCAAAGCCGATGCTCTCCAAGCCTAGCTTGCCGCGGCAGAGCGGCACGGGACGGTCATGAAGGAAGCCTGAGCCATTGCCGAGGCCGAGCTGTCCTCTCTTCGTCATCAGGTCACGGGCGTCTCATCCCTCATGGAGAGGGCATCGACCGATGTGAACCACCTCCGAACGCTACAGCGAGACCGCTCCAAGATGCTTGACGACCTTAGGACAAGGTCCAACCACGCCTTGGACATCATCTGCAAAGAGAACATCGCCTGCCCACACGAGGCCGATGATGCTGGCTACTTGCAGTTCTTTATCCAAGTCGTGACCAGCCTTGAAAGCAAGGCCGTGAGGGCTCACCAGCTCATCGAGGAGAAGAGCCGGGATCTCCTTGGGCGTGCGTTCTCGCGTGTCTTCAGCTACCTTCTCAACTGGGATCCGGATTTGGACTTTAATGCCACGATAGCACCCCTGCCCGGAGTCATACAGGGCGAACTTACAAGCTGGGTGGACGATCACATGGATGAGCTGATCAAGGAGTTTGATCTTGCTGATGACGTGGCCACGCTCGCGGCTAAGGAGGGCATAGGTTATGATGATGGCGACAATGGTGACATCGCGTCTTGCTAGGCATATACTTCTTTGTTCTTCCTATAAAGATTTTTTGATGTGCCCCCGCAGGGAGTGAAAGCATTTTTCCTTTAGGGGGAGGATCATCTCCTTATGGTGCATGGAATGATGACATATTTCCCGAGTTAATTTCAAAATGCGTTCTCGCGAGCCAAGGGGCTCTTGACTAGAGTAGCTGGTGCGATTTACCTTTCATGTTCACGGCCTTGGGCCAGTTCTTACACCGCGGAGACGCCTTCCGCCCCGGTGAGCCTTCTGGAGGCTCCCGCGGCAAGGGCTTCCTCGCGTGATTGCTTGCCAGATCACGGGCACCACACATGGAGCCAATGCCAAAGCTCTTGGCAAGGTGTGTGCGTAGGTGGGCACGCAGCGGCGGCATCCTTGGCCCCCAGGGGGTCTTGGCCTGCCTAGGTGTGCATGCCACAACCATCCCCCGCTCGCGGGACGCTCGCAGGGAAGGGTAGCAAGCAGGCACTATGCTTTCCAAACTAAAATCGAAGAGCAAAACACTGCGAGTTGAAAAAATTCTCCCCTTTTTCTTTTAATAATCACTCGAAACTCCAAATTCACTCGAGTGCAACAAATCGGGTTACAGAAAAAGGGTAAAGAGAACAGCCGTGTTTGGTGCCTATGCTAGTCTTCTCACCAGCGCGGAGCTAAGTGCTTGCACTGGGTGTGGGCATAGTCATTGGGGCACAGTGTCAACGGACAGTGCGGAGCGTGGTGCTTCCACTAGGACATGGGCGGGAGCCCCCGTGAGGCTCAGGGGCGTTACTCATGAGACTCTTGGGCGTGTACATCCCCACTCATTATTACATGAGAGTGTCACGGGCGGAGATCTTTGCGTCTGCTCCTCGGTCCTCGCGGCGACCCCGCCAAACGCATCCTGTTACCACCGTTGGGTAGTCCAAAAACCAGGACAAGACCAAGGGGCAAGGGGGTACCCTGGTGGTGGTTGGGCGATCACAGGCCCTCCACCGGGAGAAGGGCTCGCGAGTGCCCTCCCCGGCAGGGGACCTACCTCCGGACGACGTGCGCCACCACCGGGTGGCTTCCTGGGCCGCAAGGCACATAGGGAGCTCTGGCGCCGGGATCCCTCCACATGGCTCCAGGGAGCTCTTCCTGCCCAGGGCAGGTCCAGCGTCTTGAGATACGCCGTCGTGGCGAGATTCACCTGCGACCCAAGGTTAGCGTAATTGCGTCTGAAATAGGTTGGCTATGACCGGTGGTTGTTAGCGTCGAAGATATTTGCGGAGTGCTGAGCTGACTCGTGAGGAGCCCCCATCCCTCGCGACCTTGGTGACCCTGATGCCGAAGCCAGCGTGGGAAGCATGAATGGGCTTCTCCCTTTCTCGTGCAGCGCGCCAGCCATGGGTGCTATCAGGACCTCAGGGGCTATTGGCCCGAGACCAACCCGCGGGCCGTGTGTCGCATTGCCCACCATGCTCGAGGCCACGACTCGCCTGCCCGAGAGTGACTCCTCGCCGCTGTTGAGGTAGAAGCCGCTTGCCCCAACTGCTCCCTGGGAACGATTCCCCCAGGCTGGGAGGACGATCTCGTACACCGAGCTGCCTCCACGGGGACCCTCGGGCTCCCCCCGGAGGGGTGAGTGGACGCGGCTGGTGTGACCATGAGCATCCTGAGGCGTCCGCGCAGTTGGCATGATGCAGAAAGGTGTCGTGCCTTTGCAGGCAGCGTCAAGTAGTTCGGCGACATGGGAGAGCAGGGGGTCACGGCCGCCCTCGGCCAGCCTGCAATGCAACAACTTGCGGGCCATGATGAGCGCGGCCCGCGCGTTCGCCTACTCCCAGCGAGTGCGCAGGGACGTCGCCGCGACGTAGCTAGAGGACCTTGCCACCGCTCTCTTGCGGCACTGAGTGGGAGGGGACGGATCCGTCCCATGGCGCTGGCGACTGCTGTTGCTGACGCCTACCCCTGCTGCGGCAAGAGGGAGGTGACGATGGATTTTGTAGCCGGGCAGGTTCACCTGGGCGGTGAGAACGTCCCATTGCTCGTTGCCGTCTCGTGGAACCCCCACCATGAGAACAGCAAAGCAGTGGCGATGCGACTGACCGAAGAGAGGCTTCGACACGCCCCCTACCTATTGTGCCAAATGTCGGATTCTGGGCTCCGCAGACCCAAGAAAGGTTTGAACTCAGGGGCGTGTACGAAGAACTCAACTTCTCAAGCCAATCGATCCACTACTCTCAGGACCTAGCTCGATGAACAAGAAGGAGAACATCACGGCAGATTACTTAGGTTCGGGCCACCTTGCGGTGTAAAACCCTACTCCTACTTTGTGGTGGATTAGCCTCGCTGGGGGCTGAGGATGAACTGGTACAAGTGGAAGAACAGCCTCAGGAGGCTTGTTCTTGTGATGAGCTCTTGGGGAATCGATGAGCTGATCACCCGATGCTTACTACAGTGAAGGCTAGGCTATATTTATAGTGGCCTTGGTCCTTCTCCTCCAAAACTTAGGCGGGAAGGGATCCCACAACGACCAAATTTGAAAGGGGACAAGTAGTACATCTCATCCTGACGAAAGGTGGTCTTCGCCGGCAAAGCTTGTGATCATGATGTCATGGTGGGCTCGCCGATGACATCCATCCTACCGTTCTCGCGATCCTGGTCTTGTTGCACGCAAATGACAACCTTTGGCTGATTCCTTGGGACTCCGCACCTGCGCTTGCCTCATTTGCACCAAAGAGGAAACCTGCTACTCTGCGCCCGCTGGCGCACGCCTGGCCTTGCTCGTCACGGCTGATGTCACTTCAACCTCGTGACGCTGGGTCTTGAATAGAAATCTCCACTCCGTTAGGAGGGCACCGTCTGGGGCAGCCGCTCCCTCGGGAGGTCTTGATGTCGTCCTCCTCACGAGGCCTGGCCCCTCGCGAGGGTCTTGTCTTGTCATGGTTGAAGATGGGCCATACCAGGCCGTCGATGGAGCCATGTCGTGGGCCGCAGGCAGGCAGGTCTGGGTACCCTGGTTCCCAGAACGCCAACAGATGGGTAACCGCCAATTCACTCTTCCCACCATGCCCTTATCCCTAGCCATGTATGCCACATGCATTGAGTGGAGTAGGTAATGGAGGTGCGTGGTGTGAAGAGCATCAAGGTAGATGCCCGGTCTTCTGGTATTGGTGGAGGAGGGTGGTGGTTGAGGGAGTCCCGGATTAAGGGGTCCTCGGACAGCCGGACTGTATACTTGGTCCAGACTTTTGGACTATGAAGATACAAGATAGAAGACTTCGTCCCATGTCCGGATGGGACTCTCCTTTGCGTGGAAGGCAAGCTTGACGATTCGGATATGTAGATTCCTTTTTCTGTAACCGACTTTGTACAACCCTAGCCTCTCCTGGTGTCTATATAAACCGAAGGGTTTAGACTTCTAGGGTTTAGCCAGAACAATCATAAACTCATAGGCTAGACCTCTAGGGTTTAGCCATTATGATCTCGTGGTAGATCAACTCTTGTAATACTCATATTCATCAAGATCAATCAAGCAGGAAGTAGGGTATTACCTCCATAGAGAGGGACCGAACCTGGGTAAACATCGTGTCCCCTGTCTCCTATTACCATTAGCCTCAGGTGCACAGTTTGGGACCCCCTACCCGAGATGCACCGGTTTTGACACTGACATTGGTGCTTTCATTGAGAGTTCCGCTGCGTCGTCATCAGAAGGCTCGATGGCTCCATCTATCATCTACAACAATGCAGTCCAGGGGGGATTTTCCTTCCTGGTCAGATCTTCGTATTCGGCGGCTTTGCACTGCGGGCCAACTCACTTGGCCATCTAGAGCAGATCGATAGATACACCCCTGGCCATCTGGTTAGGTTTGGAGGCCTGAATTTTGTGTCCAATATTCGTGGAGACTTGATCTTCGACGGGTTCGAGCCCATGACGGCTGTCCCCGGCCACCACGATGAACATGACCTAGATCTGTCATCTGGCTGCGCGCAGGAGATAGCGCATGTGACCACCTTGGCCCAAGTGCCGGAGCGGACTGCGTCTTCCGAAGACGGGAAGCTTAACCCCGCCACAGAGGCCACAGACTCTGTTGGGCTCGAGCCGCACACAGACCCAACATCGAGCTCGGACTGTTTCACCGGAACCTCAGACTCGTCTCCGGCCATGGGTTCCGGACCGCGTGCATCCGCGTCTATCGAACCTGATTGGGCGCCGGTCTTCGAGTTCAGCTCCATGGACATCTTCCAGCACTCGCCTTTTGGCGATGTGTTAAGCTCATTAAAATCCCTCTCCTTGTCGGGGAACTCTTGGCCGAACTATTTCCGGCACGAGTGGGCAGCGGAGGACGAACTTTGTTTCCCACCCACCACCCACTTCATAGCCACTATCGACGACTTAACAGACATGCTTGATTATGACTCCGAAGACATCGATGGTAAGGACGATGATGCCGGAGAGGAGCAGGAATCACCGCATATAGGGTGTTGGACAACCACCTCCTCGTACGACATATACATGGTAGATACACCCAAAGAAAACAACAGCGACAATGAAAATCCAGTCGAGGATAAAACTCCTGAGATACAGCCAAAGCACCGACGTCAGCGGCGCCGCTCTAAGCCACCCCGTAGTAAAAACAGCAATACCGTCACAGGAGAAAATAACACTCTGGACGACGCTGAAGACAATGAAGACCCCGTTGAGCCAACCACCGAGGAGGAGGAATGGGAGGATGGGCAAGCAAGCCCTGATGAACAGGCCACGAATGAAGATGTGGAGGACAGTAATTACCTTCCGCTCTCCGAGGACGAGGTGAGCCTCGGCGACTAAGACTTTATCGTGCCTGAGGATCCCATCGAGCAGGATAGCTTTAAGCGTCAGCTAATAGCCACTGCAAGGAGCCTGAAACAGAAGTGCCAGCAGCTACAAGCTGATCAAGATCTGCTAAATGACAGATGGACTGATGTCCTGGTAGCCCAGGAATATGGCCTCGAGTGCCCAACCAAAAGTTGCCCGAAGCGCAAACTGTTACCACAGTTCAATGATGAGGCGCTGGAGCCCGTCCGACCAAGGTACAATGCGGCTGACCGACCACCACGTGGCCGGGACAAAGCGGCACCTCGAGCCGAACACCAGCCTGCACTACATTGCCGAACAAACAGAAATACAATAGCTCAGGGATACACACATGACCTGCGGCATCATTTGGAAAATAGAGCAGGTCAGACAAGATCGACCTATGGATCAGGGGGCGTGCCCCAATGCACGACAATGGCCATCTGGCTGAACGTGACAAACATAATCACGTCCGGGCCGAAAACCGTGGACGAACTCCAACTGAGCTACGTCACGACTTGGCCCGATATAGAGGCGCCACACACCCCCTTTGCTTCACTGACAAAGTAATGGGACATGATTTCCTAGAAGTGTTTAAACCTGTGAACATCAAATCATATGATGGCACAACAGACCCCGCGGTATGGATTGAGGACTTTCTTCTCCATATTCATATGGCCCGCGGTGATGATCTTCACGCCATCAAATACCTCCCGCTCAAACTCAAGGGACTAGCTAGGTACTGGTTGAACAGTCTGCCCGAAAACTCCATTGGCAGCTAGGAGGACTTGGAGGATGCCTTCCTCGACAACTTCCAAGGCAGATATGTCCAACCTCTGGATGTCGATGACTTAAGTCACATAATCCAACAGCCCGGAGAGTCAGCCAGGAATTTCTGGACTAGGTTCTCAACTAAAAAAACAGATCATTGACTATCCGGACGCCGAAGCCAGACACCTCGGCCAGGAAAGACCAAAGTCAATGTTAGCCCTGATGGCACTCATGACCCGCTTCTGCGGGGCGAAGATAGATGGCTAGCCCGTAGCAACACCAATACAAGCGAATCTGGCACTTCTGAAGCCAGAAACAGCAACGGCAAGCCTCTACGCAATAGACATAAGCGTCAAAACAATGATGATAACACCGAAGACACGACGGTCAACGCCGGATTCAGTGGCTCGAAGTCCGGTCAGCGGAAAAAGCCATTTAAGAGAAATAATCCGGGCCTGTCTAGTCTAGACCGCATACTAGATCAACCATGCAAAATCCATGGCACTCCTGATAAACCAGCCAATCATACCAACAGGGAATGTTGGGTCTTCAAACAGGCCGGCAAGTTAAATGCCAAGAATAAGGAGAAAGGGTCGCACAGCGATGACGATGACGAGGAACCCCGATCACCGAACAAAGGGGGACAGAGGAAATCCCCCCCCCATGTCAAAACGGTGAACATCATATACGCCACCCATATCCCCAAGAGGGAGCGCAAGCGTGCACTCAGGGACGTCTACGCAATGGAGCTAGTCACCCCAAAGTTCAACTCATGGCCGTCCTGTCCGATCACCTTCGATCGCAGGGACCATCCGGCCAACATCCGTCATGGCGGTTCAGCCACACTGGTCCTTGACCCAATTATTGATGGATTCCACCTTACGCGGGTCCTCATGGGTGGTGGCTGCAGCCTGAACCTGCTCTATCAGGATACAGTGCGCAAAAGGGGTATCGATCCCTCAAGGATCAAGCCCACAAAAACCACCTTCAAGTGTGTCATACCAGGTGTAAAGGCCTACTGTACGGGCTCAATCACACTGGAAGTTGTCTTCGGATCCCCGGATAATTTCCGAAGCAAAGAGTTGATCTTCGATATCGTCCCCTTCCGTAGTGCCTATCACGCCCTACTCGGACGAACCGCATTCGCTCGGTTCAATGCAGTGCCGCACTACGCCTACCTCATCCTCAAGATGCCCAGACCACGCGGTATTATAATAGTTAATGCAAACATGGAACACTCCCTCCGTACTGAGGAGCACACCACGGCCCTTGCAGCAGGAGTACAGAGCAGCCTTTTTAGGCAGAACCTCAATTCGGCAGTAAAGCTCCCGGGCACCGTCAAGCGACTCTGGACTACTCTGCGGCAGGATAGTCCAGCTCGTCCAGGGCTTGACTAGCAATTCGGCCTCCGTCCCAGTCCCAATCAAGCGGCGACATTTGTGCCGCACGTACATAACTACACACTTAAAATACCATGGATATGGACGGAGGCACAACTAGACCGCGGTCCATAATGCGGCTCAACCGCTCCCGGATCTGCATACCTTCACTTTTTCTTTTTCATTTCAGGTTCTTCTCTTCCCGAGGCTTTTCTAATAACCTGATCATTGGACCTATCATGGGACGGATACACCAAGAAGGCAAGGAGCTTTGACGTACAAGGGAATCCCCAGGTGGTCTCTGCTAATGATCGTTATACCTGTTTTAAATACCTGCACACAGCTCACCCTTGGTCATGGCATGTCAAATAGCCTTATTTTCTTATCGCATTACTTGTACAAATACGCCTTGACATATTAATCAAATTACAATGGAAAATAACTTACGGCTCAATATTTGCTGCGTCAGCTTATTACTTGATTTTTTCCTTGTCTTTGTATTTTTTTATCAATTGCATCTGTATACTCTGGTACGCCTTAATTTGCAGGGGCTTCATCATACCCCATAACACGACAATAAAGTCCGAACACTGTTATAGTACAGTTCGGCACCCCGAACTTATAGCATTATATGCATCGGCTCTGAATCATGTCTTTGGTCAATAGTTGGGTTGCCCGGCTCTTGTGCTTACTACCTTACGTTCCGCTATATCGGCTAGGGTAGTAAAGGGAGAACTACTGCAATTGTGTCCCGGTTCTTCCAGACTAGCACCTCAGTAGAGAAAGCCAAAAATTAACTATCATGATGCGGCGAGAGCTGGTCAGCTGTTCGAGAGGTTTCAAATCCTTAGAGATATTTTCTGCATTATGCGAGGAATCAGTTTTTATCCGATTAGGCGTGTATAGCACCCCAATTTCAGACTTCCGAACACCAGGGGTTTTGCCTAAATTTTCATTGTCAAACTCCTATGGCTAAGTGAGGGTTACAAAGCCGTATAGTCTGACTACCTTGTTCGTTGCGCTAAACACCTCCTTTCAGGACCAAAATTTGGACTAAAGAGTGTTTAGATTTATCCCGAACGCCCCCGTATTATCTATGTGGGGGCAGAAGCCGACGACTGGCTAACTCTCAGATTTCATAAACGGCCGCACAGGAGGTAAAATTCTAAATAAACAAGCATTATATTACATAATGATCTTGTTTTATATTACAAGACAGGATAACATGAATGTATTCATGGGAATATGATATCCTTAGCACATTGCTCCACCACAAGGCGGGATCCCTCCAGGACACTGTCAAAATATAGTTGGGGGCGGCGGTGCTCTTTCCCCTCAGGCGGCCCCTCGGTCATCAGCTTCGTGGCGTCCATCTTTGCCTAATGCATCTTAGCACGGGCAAAGGCCATCCGCGCGCCTTCGATACCGACCGACTGCTTGATGGCTTCAAGCCATGGGCAGGCACTGACAAGCCGCTTCACGAGTCCAAAGTAGCTGCTGGGCATGGGCTCAGCAGGCCGTTGCCAGATCATTAAGTCCTTCATGGCTAGTTCGGCTGCCTTATGCAGCTCGACCAGCTGTTTCAGCTGATCGCTAAAGGGCACTAGATGTTCTGGTCCAAGGTATTGAGACCAGAACAACTTCTCCGTAGAGCTCCTCTCTTCATCTTGATACAATTCTGCAGCGTCTGATACGCTGCACGGCAGATCCGCAAATGCGGCTTGAGAACTCCAAATCCGGGTCAGTAAGAGGAACCTTTCCTTCACATTATAAAAAGCCTTACCCGCAGCGATTTTCTTGGCCACCTGGATTTCCTGGAGGGTGCTCTGGGCTTTGGCTCGGGCATCTTGTGAGCTCTGGCGGGCCTTGGCAAGTTCGGACTCTCGATCCTTAAAATCACGCTCCAAGGACTCGTACTTCTTGACGGCATCCTGGAGCTCTTGCTGGACCTCACTGACCCGAGCCTCATGCTTTTCACGCACGTCCTTTTCCTTAGCCGCCATGTCCTCGGCCTCGGCCAGCGACCTGTTGAGAGCCTCCGCTTCGGTCGTCGCCCCTTAACAAATATTATGACACTTAAGTCAGAACAAATCATTCATTACACATGAATTTAGACAAGGTTAAATACATACCTTCGCTTTCCTCCAACTGCTTCTTCACGTGGCCGAGCTCCTCCTCAATCCACTCCAGATTCTGCTTCAGTCCGGAGACTTTCACAGTGTGAGCGGTCGCAGCCAGCAGCGACGCCTGCCTATTCACATAGACATACCAGATTAGACTCCTGCAAAAATTATTTGATCCTCTGTTCGGCTTTTCTTTCCGAACACCGGACAGAGCATCAGGGGCTACTATCTATATTGTGACATTCTTTTTACAATTATATTACTTACCTCAAAGACTGTTAGAAGGCTAGTGCCGGCGTCGGTCAGTCTGCTTTTGGTGGACTGGGTCTCTCAATCACCATACTCATAAGAGTACAGTGTTCTTCAACAATGGAAGCGCCTCGCAACACTTCCAGCAATCTATCCGGTGCCTCTGGGTGGACAGAGGTCACCAGTGGAGTTGGCTCACCCCCCTCTTTTGAAAGAGGCAGCTTGCCTGAGTCCGTAGCCGCATGGGCCTCCGGACCTGTATTCGGCTCAGGACCAAATTGGATATGGCCCCCGTTGTGGGTGTCCATGGGGGTTTGCTCCCCCATGTGTTCGGCAACCGTGGTATCACCCTCCGGCAACACCGGGACAGCCTTGTGATCCTCTCCCTGGCCTGGGATCCTTCGAGACAACACCTCGGTGTTGACCACGGCCTTGGGTCAGGAGGCCGTCGGATGGGACCCGCGGTCCATTGCCGACGGGTCCAGCGACCCCTCCGAAGAGGAGGATATCTCAATGTTGGACTGGGCTAGACTGCAAATGCATAATTTAAGCACATTAAAACAATAAACTAAAAAAGACCGAATATATTACCATGTCTGGACACTTACGATTTGGCCAGGGGATTGTCCCTGGGCTCCCACCCCGAGCTGCTATTGGTGGCCGCTGCGAAGTTGTGCAGAAAGGAAGTATTCCCCGTCTTGGACGCCTTGGCCTCCAGGTGCGTGGAGGTCGTCCTCTTCTTTTTCCCCTGCAGAGGGGAATGGATTTCTTCTTCCTCCTCCTCCTCTTCCTGGTCGTCTTCGGTGACGGAGGAGCGATCCTCGATGTATTCAGACATTGCGTCTGAAGCACCCTTGCGGTGGAGACCATCTCGGGTCCCCTTGGCCTTCTTCTCCGGCACCTCATAAGGTGCCAGAAACAGCATCTTGTCAGAAGCGGCGTCTCTGGGCCTTCGGGCAGAGGAGCCGGATAGTTAATCCGCTCTGCTATCTCTATCCATGCCTAAAAATGGATAGGGAGGCTTAGACTCCTTCCTCAAATATGCCAGTAAAGGGTATACCTTGAAAACATGAAAGAACTTACCGGATTAGCCTGGCGTTTTAAGCTAAGCCCGCGATCCTCGGTCGTGGGCGGTGGTGTCTCGCCGGCCTTGAAGAGCACCTTCCAGATGTCTTCGTGCGTCGTGTCGAAGAGCTCTAGCAGCGTATGGTGCTTGGCCGGATCGAATTCCCACAGATAGGAAGTCCGGCGTTGGCACGGAAGGATCCGGCGAACGGGCATAACCTGGACCACGTTGACAAGTTTGATTGTCTTGTTTATCATGTTCTAGACACACGTCTGGAGCCTTGTCAGCTCGTCCGAAGAGCTCCAAGCCAGGCCTTTCTCTTGCCAGGAAGTGAGCTGCATCGGGACTCCGAATCGGAATGCGGGGGCCGCCGCCCAATTAGTGTCGCGCGGCTCGGTGATGTAGAACCACCCCGATTGCCACCCTTTTACGGTCTCTGCAAAGGAGCCTTCAGGCTAGGTGACATTGGGCATCTTGCCCACCATGGAGCCTCCGCTCTCTGCTTGTTGGACGCTCACCACCTTCGGCTTCACATTGAAGGTCTTCAGCCATAGGCCAAAGTGAGGTGGGATGCGGAGGAAGGCCTCGCACATGACAATAAATGCCGAGATGTTGAGGATAGAGTTGGGGGCCAAATCATGGAAGTCTAGCCCGTAGCAAAACATCAGTCTGCGGACAAACGGGTGGAGGCGGAATCCTAGCCCGCGGACGAAGTGTGTGAGAAACACTACCCTTTCCTGGGGCTCCGGGGTGGGGACAATCTGTCCCTTGGCCGGAAGTTGATGAGCGATGTCCTTGGCCAGGTACCCGGCCTCCCGGAGATCTTTGATGTCCTTCTTCTTGACGGAGGAGGCCATCCACTTGCCTCCTGCTCTGGATCCGGACATGATTGGAGTGCCTTTTTGGGAGGAAAAGGCGAGAGCTTGGGTGCTGGAGCTCGAGAATGGATGGGCAGAGGAAGGAGAAGGCGTGGGTGAACAACGATGAATCCTTATCCCTTTATAAAGGCAGTAAAAGTCATGCGCCTCCCTGCTTGCCTTAAAATTTGCCTATTTCCCAAGCGCCGTGCAGATGGCATGGTTGGGTTTGCCATGCCCATATCGTTGAGAATCCTGTGATAAGGGGACATGATCTCTGCTTCGACAAGACGTGCCAGTGAAACTGCAACTCGAAATACGGAGCGGTAGGCTAAAAATGGTTCAAATAATGACCGGGCAGTGGCGTGATGTCACGCTACAAAAAGTTGTCAGAGGATTGGACTCATGAAAATATTATACTCTCTACGGTTGTGTGTGGTACTTGTTTTGCAGATCCGGCTACTTTTTTTATTTTCGGAAGGCTATGTTGGAGTATTCGGAGAAGGAACCTGCCTTGCAATGTCGAAGACAATCTGCGTGCCAGACTCATCATCATTGAAGCTTGGTTCAGGGGCTACTAAGGGAGTCCAGGATTAAGGGGTCCTCGGACAAACGGACTGTATACTTGGTCCAGACTGTTGGACTATGAAGATACAAGATAGAAGACTTCGTCCCGTGTCCGGATTGGACTCTCCTTTGCCTGGAAGAAAAGCTTGGCAATTCAGATATGTACATTCCTTTCTCTGTAGTCGACTTTGTACAACCCTAGCCTCTCCTAGTGTCTATATAAACCGAGGGTTTAGACTTCTAGGGTTTAGCCACAACAATCATAACCTCATAGGCTAGACCTCTAGGGTTTAGCCATTACGATATCGTGGTAGATCAACTCTTGTAGTACTCATATTCATCAAGATCAATCAAGCAGGAAGTAGGGTATTACCTCCATAGAGAGGGCCCGAACCTTGGTAAACATTGTGTCCCCTGTCTCCTATTACCATTAGCCTCAGACGCACAGTTCAGGACCCCCTACCCGAGATCCACCGGTTTTGACACTGACAGTGGTTACTCGTCAGGGAATTAGCCCCTAGCCCCCAGCTCACCTATAAAAGGAGGAGCGGGGGAGGAGTGGAGGCATGCGTCCGCATGCCTCTCTTCCTCCATTTTGCTTCATCTTGTGTATGCTGGAAGGGAGAGCCCCGGGTTGGGCCCCGGGGCCTAGCTTAGATCTTCGCATGTACCATAGGGGGGCGCTCGGGTAGCATGGTGGTAGCACCAGAGGTGGCGACTCTGGTATGCTCGTTGCTGGGCTGCCCATAGCTTCAACTCTAGTGAGAGGCGACACAAATGATACCACACCGAGGCCGATAATTGGTGCGGGACATGATAGTCGACTGTGGCCCATTTCTCCTTTCCTCGAGGCATTGAAGAGGGGTCGCAGGATGGGTTTGCCATTAGCAAAGGCGGACCTGGCCCCCCGGGCACCGTCTGCTTGTCGTGCAAGAGGGATTTTCGCTTCCACACATGTTTTCCGAACGTGCGATGATCTCTGAGGTCTGAACCGACCGTTGGGGATGACCATGCTCTCTGTGGAACTTCTTGGAGAGCATGGTGCCCGTCCCAGTTGCTGTTATGGGGTCTTCGGATGGTGGTGGAATGAGAGGCAGTGGCAACCCACGACACGCCAATAACGAGGGCGACTGTTCTGATGAGTCATGTTTGCCGGTGACTCCGTCGCCCTCGTCTGGGCTTCGTTCAGTGTCATCCTCTGCGCCTACTTAGGGAGTCCTGGATTAGGGGGTCCTCGGATAGCCGGACTATGTACTGTTGCCAGACTGTTGGACTATGGAGACACAATATAGAAGACTTCGTCCCGTGTCCAGTGATGTCCACTACACCACCTTCTTCTTGTAGACGTTGTTGGGCCTCCAAGTGCAGAGGTTTGTAGGACAGCAGCAAATTTTTTTCCTCAAGTGGATGACCTAAGGTTTATTAATCTGTGTGAGGCGTAGGTTGAAGATGGTCTCTCTCAAGCAACCCTGCAACCAAATAACAGAGAGTCTCTTGTGTCCCTAACACACCTAATACAATGGTAAATTGTATAGGTGCACTAGTTAGGCGAAGAGATGGTGATACAAGTGCAATATGGATGGTAGATATAGGTATTTGTAATCTCAAAATATATAAACAGCAAGGTAGGAAGTGATAAAAGTGAGCGCAAACGGTATTACAATGCTAGGAAACAAGGCCTAGGGTTCATACTTTCACTAGTGCAAGTTCTCTCAACAATAATAACATAACTGGATCATATAACTATCCCTCAACATGCAACAAAGAGTCACTCCAAAGTCACTAATAGCGGAGAACAAACGAAGAGATTATTGTAGGGTACCAAACCACCTCAAAGTTATCCTTTCAGATCGATCTATTCAAGAGTCCGTAGTAAGATAACACGAAGCTATTCTTTCTGTTCGATCTATCATAGAGTTCGTAGTAGAATAACACCTTAAGACACAAATCAACCAAAACCCTAATGGCACCTAGATACTCCAATGTCACCTTAAGTATCCGTCGGCATGATTATACAATATGCATCACACAATCTCAGATTCATCTATTCAACCAACACAAAGTACTTCAAAGAGTGCCCCAAAGTTTCTACTGGAGAATCAATACAAAAACGTGTGCCAACCCCTATGTATAAGTTCATTGAACCCGCAAGTTGATCACCAAAACATACATCAAGTAGATCACGTGAATATCCCATTTTCACGACAGATAAGCACGGCAAGACATACGTCAAGTGTTCTCAAATCCTTAAAGACTCAATCCGATAAGATAACTTCAATGGGAAAACTCAATCCATTACAAGAGATTAGAGGGGGAGAGACATCATAAGATCCAACTATACTAGCAAAGCTCGCGATACATAAGACCGTGCCAAATCAAGAACACGAGAGAGAGATCAAACACATAGCTGTTGGTACATACCCTCAGCCCCGAGGGTGGACTACTACATCCTCATCATGGATAGCGCCGGGATGATGAAGATGGACACTGGTGAGGGATCCCTCCTCCGGTAGGGTGCCGGAACAGGGTCCCGAGAGGTTTTTGGTGGCTACAGAGCCTTGTAGCGGTGAAACTGCTGATGTATTGTGCTCCTGAGAGGTTTTAGGGTATATGGACATATATAGGCGAAAGAAGTCGGTCAGGGGAGCCACGAGGGGCCCACGAGGGTGGGGGCGTGTCCAGGGGGTAGGGCACGCCTCTCTGCCTCGTGGCTTCCTCATTGCTTCCCTTACGTGCACTCCAAGTCTCCTGGATTGCTTCTGTTCCCAAAATAACTCTCCCGAAGGTTTCATTCTGTTTGGACTCCGTTTGATACTCCTTTTCTTCGAAACACTGAAATAGGCAAGAAAATAGCAATATGGGCTGGGCCTCCGGTTAATAGGTTAGTCCTTAAAATGATATACAAGTGTTTAGTAAAGCCCATAAACATCCAAAATAGGTAATATAATAGCATGGAACAATCAAAAATTGTAGATACGTTGGAGACGTATGAAGCATCCCCAAGCTTAATTCCTACTCGTCCTCAAGTAGGTAAATGATAAAAAACAGAATTTTTGATGTGGAATGCTACCTAGCATATTTCTCAATGTAATTCTCTTTATTGTGGCATGAATGTTCAGATCCAAATGATTCAAAATAAAAGTTCATATTGACGTAAGAAATAGTAATACTTCAAGCATACTAACAAAGCAATCATGTCTTCTCAAAATAACATGACTAAAGAAAGCTATCCCTATAAAATTATATAGTCTGGCTATGCTCTATCTTCATCACACAAAGTATTTAATCATGCACAAACCCGATGACAAGCCAAGCAATTGTTTCATAATTTAGTATTCTCAAACTTTTTCAACTTTCACGCAATACATGAGCGTGAGCCATGGACATAGCACTATATGTGCAGTAGAATGGTGGTAGTGGAGAAGACAAAAAAGGAGAAGATAGTCTCACATCAACTAGGCGTATCAACGGGCTATGGAGATGCCCATTAATAGATATCAATGTGAGTGAGTAGGATTGCCATGCAACGGATGCACTAGAGCTATAAGTGTATGAAAGCTCAACAAAAGAAACGAAGTGGGTGTGCATCCAACTCGCTTGCTCATGAAGACCTAGGGCATTTTGAGGAAGCCCATCATTGGAATATACAAGCCAGTTCTATAATGAAAAATTCCCACTAGTATATGAAAGTGACAACATAGGAGACTCTCTATCATGAAGATCATGGTGCTACTTTGAAGCACAAGTGTGGTAAAAGGATAGTAGCATTGTCCCTTCTCTCTTTTTCTCTCATTTTTTTTCATTTTCTCTTTTTTTATTTGGCCTTTCTCTTTTTTTATTTGGCCTTTCCTTTTTTATAAAGTCTTTCTTTTTTTTCTTCTCTTTTTTTTAAAGTCCGAAGTCTCGTCCCGACTTGTGGGGGGATCATAGTCTCCATCATCCTTTCCTCACTTGGGACAATGCTCAAATAATAAAGATCATCACACTTTTATTTACTTACAACTTAGGATTACAACTCGATACTTAGAACAAAATATGACTCTCTATGAATGCCTCCGGCAGTGTACCGGGATATGCAATGAATCAAGAGTGACATGTATGAAAGAATTATGAAGGTGGCTTTGCCACAAATACAATGTCAACTACATGATTATGCAAAAGCAATATGACAATGATGATGTGTGTCATAATAAATGGAACGGTGGAAAGTTGCATGGCGATATATCTCGGAATGGCTATGGAAATGCCATAATAGGTAGGTATGGTGGCTGTTTTGAGGAAGGTATATGGTGGGTGTATGGTACCGGCTAAAGTTGCGCGGCAAAAGAGAGGCTAATAATGGTGGAAGGGTGAGAGTGCGTATAATCCATGGATTCAACATTAGTCATAAAGAACTCATATAGTTATTGCAAAAATCTACAAGTCATTGAAACAAAGTACCACGCGCATGCTCCTAGGGGGATAGATTTGTAGGAAAAGACAATCGCTTGTCCCCGACCTCCACTCAAAAGGAAGACAATCAATAAATAAATTATGCTCCAACTTCATCACAAAGCAGTTCACCATACGTGCATGCTACTGGAATCACAAACTTCAACACAAGTATTCCTCAAATTCATAATTACTCCACTATCATGAATCTAATATCACCATCCTGATATCTCAAAACAATTATCAAGCATCAAATTCATCAAAGCATCCAATTCACTTTCTATGATAGTTTTTATTATACCCAACATGGATGCCCATCATTCTAGGACCAATTTTATAATCATAGCAAATACCATGCTGTTCTAAAAGACTCTCAAAATAATATAAGTGAAGCATGAGAGATCAACACTTTCTACAAAATAGAACCACCTCCGTGCTCTAAAAAATATAAGTGAAGCACTAGAGCAAATGACAAACTACTCCAAAAGATATAAGTGAAGATCAATGAGTAGTCGAATGATTATGCAACTATATGAAGACTTTCTAACATTTAAGAATTTCAGATCTTTGTATTTTATTCAAATAACAAGCAAAACGAGATAAAACAAAATGAAGCTCCAAGCAAAACGCATATCATGTGGTGAATAAAAATATAGCTCCAAGTAAAGTTACCGATGAACAAAGACGAAAGAGGGGATGCCTTCCGGGGCATCCCCAAGCTTAAGCTCTTGGTTGTCCTTGAATATTACCTTGGGGTGGCTTGTACATCCCCAAGCTTAGGATCTTGCCACTCCTTATTCCATAGTCCATCGAATCTTTACCCAAAACTTGAAAACTTCACAACACAAAACTCAACAGAAAACTCGTAAGCTCCGTTAGTATAAGAAAATAAATCACCACTTAGGTACTGTTGTGAACTCATTCTAAATACATAATTGTGTAATATCTACTGTATTCCAACTTCTCTATGGTTCATACCCTCCGGCACTACTCATAGGTTCATCAAAATAAGCAAACAACACATAGAGAACAGAATCTGTCAAAAACAGAATAGTCTGTAGTAATCTGTAACTCTTGAATACTTATGTAACTCCAAAAATACTACAAAATTAGGAAGACCTAAGCAATTTGTGCACCAATCCAGGGCAAAAAGAATCAGATTAAAAGCAAGTTTCTGTGAATTATCAAACTAATTTACTGGGTGCAATAGTTTCTGATTTTCAGCAGGATCAACACAACTATCACCGTAAGCTATCCTAAAGGTCTTACTTGGCACTTTATTGAATCAAAAGCTACAAAACATGATTACTACAGTAGCATAATCATGTGTAAACACAAAAACAGTAAGGGTAAATATTGGTTTGTCTCCCAACAAGCGCTTTTCTTTAATGCCTTTTAGCTAGGCATGATGATTTCAATGATGCTCACAGAAGAGATAAGAATTGAAACATAACGGGAGCATCATGAAGAATATGACTAGCAAATTTAAGTCTAACCCACTTCCTATGAATAGGTATTTTGTGATGAAACAACTTATGGGAACAATAATCAACTAGCATTGGAAGGTAAAACAAGCATAGCTGCAAGATTTTCATCACATAGGGAAGAAACTTGATATTGTTGCAATTCCTACAAGAATATGTTCCTCCCTCATAATAATTTTCAGTAGCATCATGAATAAATTCAACAATAGAACCAGCACATAAAGCATTCTTTTCATGATCTACAAGCATAGAAAATTTACTACTCTCCACATAAGCAAAATTCTTCTCATTCGCAATAGTGGGAGTATCATAAGAGACTCGAATGCTATAAATTGTTCCCACATTAAAAGATTAATGTTCAGAAAAAAGGTAATCATAATCATGACAAGTTTTATAAATATAATCATCACTATTTTTTATAGCATAAGTTCCATCACAATAATCATCATAAGTAGGAACTTTGTTCTTATCATAATCAATTGAAACCTCTTCCAAAATAGTGGATTCATCACTAAATAAAGTCATGACCTCTCCAAATCCACTTTCATAAATATTATAAGATTCAACACGCTGCAAAATAGTGGGATCATTACTTCCTAAAGTTGACACTCTTCCAAACCCACTTTCATCAATATAATCATCATAGGTAGTAGGCATGCTATCATCATAACAACTTTGCAAATCAAAACTTGGGAGTCTAAAAATATCATCTTCATTAAACGTAGCATCCCCAAGCTTGGGACAAACATTAATTGTAGAAAATATATTCTCAAATATGTCATTCTCATCAAACATAGCATCCCCAAGCTTGGGCCTTTTCATATCATAAGCATAATCACTCTCATCATTAAAGTATGGATAGCACCAATAGTATAGCAATTATCATCATCACAATGAGTAATAGGAGAAACATCATTTGGGAGGGATGCCTTTCTACCTTTGATTCTTCGTCTTTTCTTTTTCTTCTTCACATCATGTGTGGGTTTAACCCTCTTTTTGGAGCTCCTTATTGATGAGATTGGTTGAATAGAAAGCTCCTCCTCGTTACCTGATTCATCATAAGAAATAATAGGAGGATATTGGGAAGTCTCTTCCCTTTCATTAGTATTCTATTCCCCTTCTATTTGCTTTCTTTTCTTTATGTAATTGGAAATATAAGGATTTTCAATGCAATTCACCGCACAATACATATAAATTTCCTCTAGATCAATATCAAGAAATTTCTTAAGGTTAAATTCTAGAATATGCTTTGTTGCATGTTTCATTTCTTCATAACCCAAAAGCAAATTAAGTTCATTATGATGTGCAAGGGAAACCAAGTCATCACAATTTTTATACACAATTCAATCATGAAACAATTTGCGTCGGAGATTTAAATGACCACGTTCATTGCAAAGTTCACAAGTACGGCAGAGATATTTCAAATTTTCAGCACTCACATCTAGCCATTCTTGTAACCATTTAGTTTCTAAATACTTCTGCCTCTTGCAAAATCTATCTTCCCTATTTGGTGTGTACGTGCAAACTCTATGCACTCCACAAAAGTTGACATGCTTATAAGAGACATTTTCATCATGACTAGTGCAATCATCATTAGTACTATGGATATTCAAAGAGTTCATACTAACAACATTGCAATCATGCTCATCATTCAAAGATTTAGTGCCAAACATTGTATAGACTTCTTCTTCTAGCACTTGGGCACAATTTTCCTTTCCATAATTCTCACGAAAAATATTAAAAAGACGAAGTGTATGAGGCAAACTCAATTCCATTTTTTGTAGTTTTATTTTATAAACTAAACTAGTGATAAAACAAGAAATAAAATGATTCGATTCCAAGATCTAAAGATATACCTTCAAGCACTCACCTCTGCAGCAACAGCGCCAGAAAAGAGCTTGATGTCTACTCCACAACCTTCTTCTTGTAGACGTTGTTGGGCCTCCAAGTGGAGAGGTTTGTAGGACAACAGCAATTTTCCCTCAAGTGGATGACCAAAGGTTTATTAATCCATGGGAGGCGTAGGTTGAAGATGGTCTCTCTCAAGCAACCCTACAACCAAATAACAAAGAGTCTCTTGTGTCCCCAACACACCCAATACAATGGTAAATTGTATAGGTGGACTAGTCCGGCAAAGAGATGGTGATACAAGTGCAATATGGATGGTAGATATAGCTATTTGTAATCTCAAAATATAAAAACAGCAAGGTAGCAAGCGATAAAAGTGAGCGTAAATGGTATTGCAATGCTAGGAAACAAGGCCTAGGGTTCATACTTTCACTAGTGCAAGTTCTCTCAACAATAATAACATAACTGGATCATATAGCTATCCCTCAACATGCAACAAAGAGTCACTCCAAAGTCACTAATAGCGGAGAACAAACGAAGAGATTATTGTAGGGTACGAAACCACCTCAAAGTTATCCTTTCTGATCGATCTATTCAAGAGTCCGTAGTAAAATAACACGAAGCTTTCTTTTCATTCAATCTATCATAGTGTTCGTACTAGAATAACACCTTAAGACATAAATCAACTAAAACCCTAATGTCACCTACATACTCCAATGTCACCTCAAGTATCTGTGGGCATGATTATGTGATATGCATCACACAATCTCAGATTCATCTATTCAACCAACACAAAGTACTTCAAAGAGTGCCCCAAAGTTTCTACCGGAGTATCAAGATGAAAACGTGTGCCAACCCCTATGCATAAGTTCATTGAACCCACAAGTTGACCACCAAAACATACATCAAGTAGATCACGTGAATATCCCATTGTCACCACAGATAAGCACGGCAAGACATACATCAAGTGTTCTCAAATCCTTAAAGACTCAATCCGGTAAGATAACTTCAAAGGGAAAACTCAATCCATTACAAGAGAGTAGAGGGGGAGAAACATCATAAGATCCAACTATAATAGAAAAGCTCGCGATACATCAAGATCATGCCAAATCAAGAACACGAGAGAGAGAGGTCAAACACATAGCTACTGTTACATACCCTCAGCCCCGTGGGTGGACTACTCCATCCTCGTCATGCAGAGCGCCGGGATGATGAAGATGGCCACCAGTGAGGGATCCCCCCTCCGGTAGGGTGCCGAAATAGGGTCCCGAGAGGATTTTGGTGGCTACAGAGGCTTGCGGCGGCGGAACTCCTGATCTATTGTGCTCCTGAGAGGTTTTAGGGTATATGGACATATATAGGCAAAATAAGTCGGTCAGGGGAGCCACGAGGGGCCCACGAGGGTGGGGGGATCGCCCAGGGGGGTAGGGCGCGCCTCCTTGCCTCGTGCCTTCCTCGTTGCTTCCCTTACGTGCACTCCAGTCTCCTGGATTGCTTCTGCTCCATAAATAACTCTCCCGAAGGTTTCATTCCATTTGGACTCCGTTTGATATTCCTTTTCTTCGAAACACTAAAATAGGCAAGAAAACAGCAATATGGGTTGGGCCTCCGGTTAATAGGTTAGTCCCAAAAATGATATAAAAGTGTTTAGTAAAGCCCATAGACATCCAAAACAGGTAATATAATAGCATGGAACAATCAAAAATTATAGATATGTTGGCCACGTATCATCCAGATGGGACTCTCCTTTGCGTGTAAGGCAAGCTTGGCAATTCAAATATGTAGTTCCTTTCTATGTAACCGACTTTGTGTAACCCTAGCCCCCCTCCAGTGTCTATATAAACCGGAGGGTTTAATCTGTAGGACAACAATCATAATCTCATAGGCTAGACTTCTAGGGTTTAGCCATTACGATCTCATGGTAGATCAACTCTTGTAATACTCATATTCATCAAGATCAATCAAGCGGGAACTAGGGTCTTACCTCCATAGAGGGGGCCCGAACCTGGGTAAACATTGTGTCCCCCGCCTCATGTTACCATTAGCCTTGGACGCACAGTTTGGGACCCCCTACCCGAGATCCGCCGGTTTTGACACCGACATTGGTGCTTTCATTGAGAGTTCCGTTGTGATGTCGAAGATAGGCTTGATGGCTCGCCTTGCTATCAAGGACAACATCACATCCGGGGGAGCCCTGGCCTCAGGCCAAACCCTCCTGCTGGGCGGCTTTACTATGGTCTCCCATTCGGCCGTCGGGCCGACGATGACTTCTCGTGTCATCAAAAATCGCCTCCGCTTCAGCTCAGAATACTCCGAACAGATGGATCTGATAGAGTTGTCATCTTTAAACGAACTCCTGGATCGCATCGCCGCCTTGGCAGTCGCTACGGACTACAATCGGATTGGGCTTAAACCCGATCAGAGAGAAATTGAATCTCCACCAATCACCCATCAGATAGCGGTATTGGAGGAGCAGTGCGACGACTCTTCCCCTATGTTGAGGACATACTATGTTTGGATCTCCGTGCTCACAGAGCCACATACTCACCCGTGGGAAGACTTGCCCTATACTCTAAACTTAGAATCGGACTGTGGGCCTGAAAAATTGGTTGACATCCCGGAGCCCGAACTGTTAAGCACGGAGGTTTCTCAAGCTTTGGATCCCAGATTGAGTCAGGGTTCGGACTTAAATAGGCGCAAAAGAGCACTCCGCGGCCTCGCCGAAGTCTACCAAGTTGCAGCAATAAACCCCTGGAATGACACGGACATGAATTTCAGTGCGAGTGACGAACCAAAATTCAGAATAGTCCGGGCACCTGCCACATTGGTCCTCAGTCCAATTGTGGACGGCTTTCGGCTCACCAAATTGCTCATGGATGGCGCCGGCAGACTAAACTTCATCTACAAGGAAACTCTCAACAAAATGGAAAAAGACAGGAGCCGCATTGAGCAAAGTAGCATGACCTTCCGAGGAATTATTCCCAGTCGGGAGGCACGGTGTGCGGGAAAAATCACACTTGATGTGGTATTCGGTACGCCGGAGAACTATCGGTCCAAAGAGATAACCTTTCAAGTGGCCCCTTTTAACAGTGGATACCACGCCCTTTTAGGGCGAGATGCATTTGCGAGCTTCCAAGCTGTACCCCATTACGGGTACATGAAGCTCAAGATGCCTGAGCCCAATGGAATCATCAATCTCGCCATTGATCCAAACATAGCACTTGGCGCTGAAAACAAAAGCTCCGCCTTGGCCCTCGAGGAAATGTCTGAAGCCCTCGCGGCCGAAGAATTAACCGCAGTGCGCTCCATGATGGATAGGCGATCCAAATCCACCTCCTTCAAACCAGCAAACGAAATAGTTAAATTCCAGGTCCACCAAACGAACTCCACGAAGACAGCATCCATCGGGGCACAGTTGGACCCCACGGTTGATGCCGCACTACGGGCGTTCCTACCCGAAAACTGGGACATATTTGCCTGCCACCCTTTTGATATGCCAGGAATCCCACGCAGGTTGGCCGAACATAGCCTAAACATATTGAAGGGATACAAGCCGGTCAAGCAAACATTACGGCGCTCTTCTGAACCCAAACGACAAGCCATGGGAGAGGAGCTAGCCAAGTTACTCAAAGTCGGATTCATCAGAGAGGTAAAACACCCAGAATGGCTGGCAAACCTAGTGATGGTAGCAAAAAAGGATAAATCCTGGCGCCTATGCATCGATTTCAAAGACCTCAACAAGGCTTTCCCTAAAGATCCTTTTCCCCTCCCCCACATTGATCAGATCATCGATGTTATGACAGGACATGACTCTCTGTGTTTCCTCGATGCATACTCTGGATACCACCAAATTAAGATGAAGGAGTCCGATCAAGCCGCAACGGCATTCATCACCCCACACGGGCCTATCTGCTTCAACACTATGCCTTTCAGGCTCAAAAACGCTGGTGCCACCTATCAACGCATGATTCAAACATGCCTGGAAAAATAAATCGGCAAGAAAGTTGAAGCATACGTGGATGATGTATTCATAAAAACAAGGCACATCGAATCCTTAATAGACAATCTGTGTCTCACATTCGACAAGCTCCAAACATATGACATCAAGCTCAATCCGGAAAAGTGTGTTTTCGGCATTCCTGCTGGAAAACTTCTGGGCTTCATCGTTTCCAATAGATGAATTGAGGCAAACCCAGCTAAAATCCGAGCTTTGTCACAGTTGGCTACCCCAACGGACCTTAAACAGGTACAAAAATTATCCGGATGTGTGGCAGCTTTAAGTCGCTTTATCTCTAGACTAGGATAAAAGGCATTGCCGCTGTATCGCCTTATCTAATGCGCCGAACACTTCGAGTGGATGGATGCAGCAACGGCCGGATGGAAGAAATAAAGGCTCTTCTAGCAAGCAACCCAATCCTGGCCGCACCACACGTCAGCAAACCCATGTTATTATACATATCAGCCACACACCAAGTCGTGAGCATGGTGCTCGTCGTCGAACGAGAGGTGGACGGACACAAATTCCCGCTCTAGAAGCCGGTATACTACATATCCACCGTCGTCACACCATGCAAATCCTGGTACCCTCATTACCAAAAATAGCATATGCGTTTTTCATGGCATCCCGGAAGCTATGACACTACTTTCAAGAGTGTTCAATTACGGTGGCCTCCGAAGTACCTCTCAATGACACCATAAACAACCGCGACGCTATGGGCCGGATTGCCAAGTGGCCCATTGAGCTCCTTCCATTTGACATATCATACAAGCCGCGCAGGGCCATTAAATCTCAAGTATTGGCTGACTTCGGCACCGAATGGACAGAAGCCGAACTCCCTAAAGAGTACGACACGTACTCCAACTGGATCATGCACTTTGTCGGCTCCAAAATGCTGGCAGGCCTAGGGGCAGGCGTTGTCCTAACATCCCCTACCAGAGATACTGTTCAGTACGTCCTACAAATATTGTGCATGGACTCTAACAATGCAGCCATATATGAAGCCTTATTGCATGGTCTTCGGATGGCCGTCTCCATGGGCATACAACGCCTGGAATTGCGTGGGGATTCAAACCTCGCAATATCTCAAATAAATGGAGATTTTGATGCCAAAGATCCGAGGATGGCGGCTTACCGGACTACAAAAAAAATACACTTCCGTGATGATACGTGTTTGTCACAGTAGGTCGTGTTTTTTGTCATGCATGTACATCCATGACAATTTTATGACAGAATCAGATAGTCATACATGTGCTGTCGTAGAAGTGTTCCATGACATTACCAAAATTATCATCACGGAAGTGTCCACTTCCATGACGATAAATCGCGCGTCACAGAAGTGCTTTCGTCAAGGGTGACCGACACGTGGCATCCACCGTAACGGAACACCGTTAAGCTATCGGGTCCGGTTTTGGATCCGATAACCCATTAACAGCCCCGGCCAATGGGGATTTTCCATGTGTAAAATCATCATTGGCTGGAGGAAACACGTGTCAGCTCACCGTTGGGACAGATGTCATCCACTCATTGGACCGAAGGCGCCTATGATATGGCGACACGTGGCATGGCCGAACAGAGGCCCATTCTTGTGAAAAGGCCAGCCCATTTGACTTGGTCAAAAGGTGGCGAGCCGGCCCATAGAAAGCCTGTTAACGGCCTGTTCGCATATAGCCCATTAACAGCCCGCTAACCCAGGGCCCGTTACGACCTCTCCGAATTAGGCCCAATAGCGTCATCTGGGCCGTCCAATATGATTCTAGCGCGTTTTAACTTCCGGCCCATGTGTGGCCCATGACTTATTTCAGCCCATATGAGGCCCTTTGTAACCCTTGGCCCATTAACGGCCCGTGGTGAAACTGGCCCGTAATGAACAGTGTATCACTTTATACCCATTAACGGCCCGTTATTCCATTGGGCCATTTCCAGCCCAAGTTATCTTTCGGCCTTCTCAGGGCCCATTGATTCTTGGGCTCATTTGCAGCATTCGGTTACATACGACCCGTTACTGTCTTTTCTGCTTGTGGGCCAAATTTAGCCCGTCGTTACAGTCGGCCCGTTTGCGGACCGTTAATACGTTGGGCCATTTTCATTTCAAAAAAACCCGTTGGGCTATTTTCATAGAGTTATCAAATACAGCCTATTAATGGCCCGTTATGGTCCATGAATAGTATGGCCCATGATTGGCGAAATGATGATACGCCCCATAGAAGGCCCATGGATACTACGGCCCGTATGAGGCCCATGGATAGTACGGCCTGTAGAAGGCCCATGGATCATACGGCCCGTAGAAGGCCCATGGACCCTACGGCCCGTAGAAGGCCCATGAATCCTAAGGCCCATATAGAAGGCCAATGGATCCTACGGCCCGTATAAAAGGCCAATGGATCCAACGGCCGGAAGAAGGCCCATGGATCATACGGCCTGCAGGAGGACCATGGTTACAACAGTTTGTGTGTTGCCATGATTATTTTGGCCTAGTTACCAAAAATAGGCTATTGTGGCCACTAGAAAAACACAGAAAAAAATTGCAATGACTACAAGCAAACAACTAAACAAGACAATAAGGAAATAACTAAGCAAGTAGTTAACGCTAGCCTATTACCGCTATTACACATATTACATCCACTGGGCGTCAAAGTTCGCCACCAGTGCAAATATAGGGAACAAAGCAGCATATTACATACACTGGTCGTCAAAATTGGCCACCAGTGCAAATAAACGCGGCAGCAAAACAAGAGCATAACTGAAACAACTTCAAAAGAGCTCAAGAAACGTTATCCTGGGTATCCACCATGCTGGCAATAAGCTTAGCAAGCTTATTAGCTTTGTCCTGTTTGGCGCTAAAATCCTCCAACGCTTGCTGTTGCACCAGAAAGTATGCATCTGAATGCTCCAGGGACTTCCGCAGTCCTTCCGCTTCTTGTCGCAGCACAGCTGATCTATGTCTTTCAGCTTTTAGTTGAGACTCAAGAAACCGAACTGATTCAGACAGTGAGTTTGAATAGCTTGTGCAAGCGGTAGTGGCCAGTAACTCGAACAATAAACCACGACAGGATTTTGGGGTTGTCTCGCTGTCTTCAAGATAGTCTTCCTTAGCTGTTTTATCAGCTTTGTTGGAGACCAACAAGGATGTGTCACTATCCTGAACCTTATCTGCATTACTTCCTTTACCATTGCTTAATAAGGCACTCTTCCCCAATATTTTGTCGGCATTCTAAAAGAAAAAACAAGCAGACACATAACAAGTTTAGCATGTACTAGTATATGAAACTCATTTCTGTGAACTAGTTCATTAGTAAGGTGGACAAGATTAAACTACCAAGTCTTCTATTGCCAAGTACTAGTACATAATAAAAGCATCAAACAAACATATATATATGTCCTATGGTCACTACATTGTCTTGCCAAATCAAAATAGAGACACCGTCCAAATCATATCAGTTCAAGACAAAGCGGCAGTGAAAGAATACAAAGCGTGGGAAACTACACTGCACAACAAGATTTCAGATGGGTACCACGGGTCTACATGTGCAACAACACTATTGGCTCTGTTGTGATGCTAGTAATGTTCATGATATGAAAGTCAACTGTATACACAATTGAAATTGAAATCAACATAGCTATTGATAAGAGCAAACCTGTTAAAGAAACATGCGTGAACATACCTGCTGTGCCATTGGAGTTTCAATTGGATCCTTCAATTTAAAAATAAGTTTGTATGAGTAAATACAGTGATACAAGAGCAAAGCAGTCATAGTTAAAAAAGGCACGCCTAAGCAAGCGCTAAAGCGCACCTAGGCTCTAGGCGTTGGCAAAATGCATTGCACATAACTATGCCTAATCTGTGCATAACTGCGCATACGCATGCGCTTTGGTCAGTAAAGCGCAAGGCATTGGCAAAACGCACAATTAACGCCTTGCGCTTTTTTGAACTATGATAGCAATGGAATCTTAAATTAGAACAGTTGTTCTTCAGGTTTAGGCACTTGTTCTACATGAACAGAGTACAGTAAGATGCAAGAATATAATACTTAAAAATAGAAAATGAGCTCATAGAACTTACCACATTCTTGGTTTGGGATGAGTACAGAACAACGCGTTCCCAGTCATCGTCCAGTAAATGTGTCTCAGGAGAACGTAAGGGAATTTGATGAGTTTCTTTGCCGGTGAAGTACATTTTCTTCAGGTAATTCCGATACTGCCACCAAGCATTCTTGAAGATAGCAAAGGTATTAGCACAGGTTACCTCATCCTGAGTTTCCAAATCAGTCCTTCTCTATAGAGAAAAATGGGAAAATTTGATGTATTATAACCATCATGGAGGTAGGATGTATGGGATGAAGCAAAGTAATTGCCGTGAGTAACATTACTTACACATAACTCCTGGACAAACACCTGGCATTTTCCTTCATCTTTAGTATAATATTTCCAAGATGGGAAGATATGCACATACGATTTAACAACATCAAATGTGATAGATGCTAAACTACGACTAGCTAGTTGTGCTTCCTCCATAGGAATAGGCATACTAACTGGTGGAGTTGGGGTTCGCCGTGATAGTACTGGCCCTTTAGGCACTGGAGCTGCCTTACTAACTGCTCTTGTTTGCGAGCTCTGTGGTGGATATGGTGCTGTGTCAACAGGAACTGGGTTACTATCGGCTAGGGTTGGGGTTAGATTGGGTGAAGCTGGTTCTCTGTCCATCGCAGTAGGGGTACAATCTACGAGAGTTTGGGTTATGTGTGGTAGGGCTGATTCTTGTGCATGTACACTGGGGTGCTATCTCCACCAAGAGGTAGCACTGTTTTATTTGAAGACCGTGTTTTTAGTCCGCTAGATACTGGCATCACCCGTTCCAATTCAAATGGCTGATAAACAGGAAACATAGTTGAATGTACAGACATTGTATGAGAGACATATGCAATAGATAGTGTGGAAAAAAGAGGGCATGAAATAGTTGACATGTATATTGTTTAACTAAAACAGATAGCATGACATAATTTCACATATATGATGTCTATCTAAACTGGATAGCATAGCATAACATAATTCAAAGATATGATGAATAACTAAACAGGATCGCATGACATAATTCACCTACATGTTATCTAAGTAATCAGGATCGCATCATTTAATTCACCTATGTGATTTATATGCTAAATAGAGGGCATTCATATGATGTCTGAACTAAGAACATGGTGTTGAATATTGTGTATATGATGTCTAAACTATGCAATGCAAGACACCATATGCATGATATGAGCAGTATAACCATGCCAAATTAGAGCATACACCTCAGTGGGGGAATAGGACTGGTCATCTGTCTCTGAATCCATCTCTGAGGAGCTATCGGGACCCAACAAGAGATCTACTTCGACATGTAGCACTGTCTGCTCTGAAGGACTTGTTTTCACTCCAGATGTTTCCATCTCCCACCCAAATGGCTGATTCACAGGAAGAGTAGTTTAATGTACAAACATTCTCAACAAATGGAAATGTAATGAAGAAAAGGATGGGTGAGATATCATTCAAATA
Source organism: Triticum dicoccoides (assembly GCF_002162155.2). NCBI lineage: Eukaryota > Viridiplantae > Streptophyta > Magnoliopsida > Poales > Poaceae > Triticum > Triticum dicoccoides. The sequence goes on along the minus strand of NC_041383.1, from coordinate 316,173,042 downwards.
TATGATGCCTGGTTAAACAGGATGGCATTACACATTTCACATATATTATGGCTGGCTAAAAGACATGAGACTGCATAATTCCCATATATGATATAGAAACTAAACAGGTGGCATTACAGAACATGTCTAAACTAAGCAGATGACATATATGATGTCAAAAGTAGGCACTGCAAGGCAACATATGCATGATATGACTAACATCATCATGCCAAGGTAGAGCAAACACCTTGGGGGGTAAATAGGAGAGGTCAGCGGCATCTGAATCTGCCTCAGAATAGATATCTTCCTCTAGATTACAATCTGGAGAGGGGTGGGGAGGGTTTGCCATTGAACCCACCATGGAGCGATGTCTGCACGACATTCTATTGCTGCACAAAACTCTTCTCTTTTTCTCTACATGTTCAGCATGACTGTGTACAATATCATACATGCATACGAAAAAAATATGGTGAGATTATGTAAGGAGAGCATGCAGAAATTTAGAGTGATGGTATCAACCAGTGGATGGATCCAAAAATAAGGATAGCATGCTGATGATTGCTTCAAATTAATAAAAAGATAGATGATGATTTCTTTACTATTTGTTTCCCACCCAAGATGAACAACATAGGCATACCCTAGGTGAACCAGATATTAGACAGACTTACTATTCATTGCTGCCTCGATATGTGCCCCACAACTAATTTAGAACTAAAGTTTGAACATTAATTTGGATCTGACTTGGGAGTCCAGGAGCTGAACGGGACGATAAATTAGCAGGTAAGTTTAAGCAATGCATAACATAAGCAGAAACAAAAGAGTGCGACATCTCTTGTGGACCCGTGTACTCCTCAGGTTCATCTGCTGAGTCGATGATGGTCATGCCGTTGCGGTGGGTGCCGGTGGCTGGGAAGGAGATCTGAGGCAGCGAAAGATGGTCAGGAGTCGTGATGTATGGTTTGGTGGATGCTTCTGTCGATGGAGCAGCTCAGGTGAGGTTGACGATGTCGCGGCAGGAGCAGGACAAACCACACAAAGTTCCCTTCGACACGTACCTGTAACTAAAGTAATTCTGTAAGGGCTCATTTGGCTTGCATGATTCTTAAAACGCAGGGTTAGGAAAAACATCGGAATAGGATAGGAAAATGCACATGGTAAACATTGCATTTGTAAACACAAGATTTCTGTCAACTTGGGTGTTTGGTTTACAGGAATTGGAAGAGCAGAGGAATGCAAATAAACATGGCCAAAATAAAGTGAAACTATATGAAAGCGTGTACAGTTAGAATGTTATTCTGGCACTAATGCACTTGGTCTTGTTTTCATGCATAGGATTTTGAAAAGTAGGTCCAAGTGGATGTTTTGCTTCATTCCTTTCAACAAAATGCATGAATAATTTAATAGTAGAGTGCCATTGGAAAATTCCCTATTGCTATGTTTTTCCGTTGAACCAAAATAACCCTAATGGATCGACGTGAATGTATAGTAATAAGTGATGCAACAAGTGTACAACCTCTTTGCCGTAGTCGTGTCGACCTCAGCATCATTGGGTTGGTCGTTGAAGCAGTTGAGGAAGAGTTGGTTGTCGAAGGTGTGGAGGAAGATCTGAGGAATCTATAGACGGCGTCCAGGGCATTGCTCTGTTGTGATGGATCGTTTTGTCGTTGGAGCAGCTCCGGTGAGCCATAAGACGTCAAAGCTGAAGCAGCACAAGACAGACATCGTCAATCTCAAGTGGGATTCTAATAGCATCTCCAATAGATGATGTAAAATAGATGTAAAATTTACATCACCAAAAACTACCTGACTACAACAGATGAGGTAAAAACTGTTGACTCTGAACTTAACTGTCGAAACTCAAATTTACTATGGAATCTGAATGCTACTGTCGAAACTGAACGTGGTAGCAGAGAGGCACTTGCCATGTAGTTTAGGGAGGGCCTGCAGTTCATCTTCAACCTGCACCCCCCTGAGCCGCCAGCCACCACCGACCGAACCACCGGCCCCAGCGCTGCCTCGCCGCCCCAAAACAACTCCACACCACCGCCCTGGCCAGCCCTCTTGGCCCCCTCCCCCACCCTTAAACCTAAGATAGATAGTAGGGTACCTCTCCGGCGAGCCCCGATCACTGCTGCGGTTGGTTCTTCCTTAACTCTGGCGAGCCCCCCCCCAACCCATGAAAATCGACTGATGCAAAAGTCGATTCAGTCGACTGAAGTGTGGCTAAATCATAGCAGAGCAGCAGCACGAGCGAGGGGGGGAGCAGCAGCAGCAGCTGGGCAAGCGAGCGATCAAATGAGAGCCGGAGAAGCAGCAGCGCGACTGAGCGAGCGAGAGCCGAAGCAGCAGTAACAGATCTGGTTGGTATGGACGCCGCCACCAAAGGGGCCTTGCACTGGAGGAGAGCCACCGTGGAGATGTCGCGTGCGGCGCCGGCTTCAAGGTAGCCGCTGCATGGGGGTGCGGGATGGAGCACCGTCGGTGCCGGGACGTCGAGTTAAGGAGAAGGTGCGATGCGATGAGTGTACAACCTCTTTGGTGACGCCGAGTAGGCCTCGGCTTCGTCCAAGGAGTCGGTGAGGATGTTGTCGTTCCGGCGGAGCAGGTTAAGGCGGCGCTATGGGGATGGAGCAGTCGCGATAGACGAGGCGATCCTCGGAGCAGCTCCTTGGAGGTGGAGGACGGGGCGGCTAAACCGGTGGGACGACGAGATCGACGACGGATCCTCATCCGAGGAGGTGGATGAGGGGCGTTGAGCTGTTGCGGTGGACGACATCGTCGGGGAAGAGGCTATGGCTGGGCAGCGGTGAGGTAGCGGACAGAGGAGGGTGGGGTTTCGCGACTGGAGCGGAGAGGTTATGGTGTCCTAGGATTTCGAATGGCGAAAATGGGGCGATGGGAGGGGGTGAAGCATGACTTAGGGACATGCTTGTCCAAAATGTAGGGTGTGTTACAAAAGTACCCCCCACCGATTTGAACTAGCGGCCCTTTCGGCTCAGTGTTAGAAGGGGGATTTCGCGTGTCGGGACTTGGCAGCTAGAGGGAGTTTTCGCGTGCATTGTAATTTCGGGATAGCAAGGCGTGGGTTGTGAAGGCGCCAGTTTTGGGAGCACAATATCTGAATTTTCGGGATATAACAAGACGCGGGTAGAATTTTAGGGACAAGCCTAACGTGTAGTAATATTGTACTTGTACGTACCAAATCAATTCGCACTTCCCTCAACCAAAAAGAAAATGAAAAAAATAGAACTATTCACACCACACAAAGAGAGAGTCTTGCCCTGTTTTATCATACAAATGCTATTCAAAGCTACTCCCTCCTTCCATTTATATAGGACCTAATGCATTTTTCGATGCTAACTTTGACCATATATTAGAGCAATAATATATGACATGCAACTTACACAAAGAACACCGTTAAATTCGTCTGTGAAAGGTTCTTTCAATGATATAATTTTCACATTGTGCATGTCATGTACTATTAATCTTGTCAATAGTCAAAGGCGGTCTTAAATCTCATTACGCCCTATATAGATGGAAGGAGGGAGTATTAATCCATGTTATGTCTGATTAAATTTTTTTTGCTTGCTATATAATGCATGTAACCTACTCATACAAACATTTTAGTGCATTCCAAATGTCTATACTACTGCTGCAATTCGAACTAAATTTGAATTCGTTTCTCTATTTCAATAAGAATCTACAATCATGATTGTTGCCAACTTCAACCATCATTCGTGTATTACCTTAATAACACACCACATGATTACTATAGAGATAGATATGAACTATGTGTACTACATGAACTCGAATTCTATTTTTCGGATACACTTGATGTTGATTCCAAATAATAGTACATTTGATGTACTAACTATATATTCATAATCTAAACCATGTTCCATACGTACACCGTGTTTATCACACAAAGTATAGTGCCCCGCCCCCTACATTATGACATGTATTTAAACTTGAGCTGCAAAAGCCACACATTAGCCCAAATTATAATCAATGTTCTACATTATGATATCTTCTTCAAGTATCCGTATCCACTTTTTTATAATGAATTATGATCTTTGTTCGTAATTTACACCTTCGCGATCCTCTTCTATTTGTAGCTAGCTAGCGCTAACTTTCTATCGTGCATGCACATGCCCGCCCCCCTCTCACCCACCCTTAGCGTCCCCTCCATCGTGCATGTTCATTATTTCTCTTTAGGTCGTCCACCAGCGGTGTGTGTAGGCCCCCGGCTCCTTCTGTCGGCGTTCTGGGAATGGGGGTCCCCAGACTTGCCTGCCTGCGACCTGTGGCGTGGATCAAGTGGGGGCACAGTGCATCCCAGCTTCATCATCTCAAGCTCAAGACCCTTGCGAGGGGCCAAGCCTTGCGGGGCGGACGACAGGAAGCTTCCTCAGGAGCAGCCTCATCACGCAGGCTCGCGAGGAGGCGGAGAGATCAAGGCAAGGGCACCTCGCGAGGAGCCCGTGATGCAAGCCATGACGATCGAGACCAGGCGGGCGCCGGCCTGTGCAGTGTCCTTGTTTCCCCTTCGGTGCAAAGGTGGCAAGCACAGGTCAAGGCATGAGGGAAAGGTTGCCGTTTCAGTGCAACAAGACCAAGACCAGTAGAACGGCAGGATGGAGGTCATTGTGGAGCCCAGGACGGCGTCATCGTCAGAGCATTTGGCAGTCGTAGACCAACTTTAGTCAGGATAAGTGTGCTAGATGTTCCCCTTCAAAATGGCCAATTGTTGGCGCCCTTCCCGCTCATTATTTGGGAAGAGGCCCAAGGCCTCCCTCTATAAATAGAGCTAGCCACCATAGGGCAAGGGCGGATCGATCAGGGACGAATCAGAGAGAGAGAGAGAGAAGTGATTGAACTCACCCAAGCAGTTCATCGCAATAGCTCAAGAACAGCCCCTCGCGAGGCTGTTCCCCCTTTGTATTGTACATTATCAGCCCCTGAGGCAATCCACCACATCACACACTGGAGTTGGGTATTACACCACAATGGTGGCCTGAACCAGTATAAATCTCGTGTCCCTTGTGTATTCTTCTTTCTAGCCTAGATTTCTTGTGAGGCTTCGAAACGTGAGCTGGTAGGGGAAAGATCTTCGTGCGCACCCCAGAGTTCGAACCTCAAGGGTCTGTTGGAACCCGAAATCCGACATTTGGCGCGCCAGGCAGGGGTGCGCTGGAATCCTTCTTCCGCCGCATCATGTTCCGTCGCCTTGCCATTCTGATGTCAGGTGACCCGACTGCCAACGATGACGCTGGGCGGCGCGGCCCGCCCACGCCATGCCGCCGGCCCAGGGCGACCTCAACCTTGCACCTCAGGCAGCCCACGCTCCGCAGGGCACTGCGGGGCGCGGGCGACATGGCAAAACACCGCCTGCCCTCACACCGCGGCAGGTGCGGTCAGTAGCAAGAGCCTCAAACCACGCCGCGGCCACAGCGCCGCACACACGACGGGAGCAGGTGAACTCCAGGGCCGCGCTCACGGTGGCCCGAGAGCTGCTACGGTGCCGGCTGTTGGAGGGCAGCCGTGATGTGTTGTTGGCGCGAGTAGCCGAGCTCCTGGACGCCGCCAACTTGGGAGCACCTCCTTTCTGCGTCCAGCTGCCACCCCAGATCCATGGCGGGCCGTATGGCGGCCCCATACGTGCCCACGCAACTCCGAGCGGACTCCAGGGCCTACTCAACGCCAACCCGGCCATCAGCACCGGGCGACAAGCCGCGCCGGCCCCATGTCTGGTTGGTGAAGGAGTGCATGCCGCGGCCTTCGGCCTCGGAGGACCACCACGCGACCACCCCCAAGACAACGCTCCAGGCCGGACTGCGTGGCATATGGGGCTCTACGGCAAGACCCACGGGGCGGTGGCCCTAGAAGCTTATGTGCCCCACATGGTGGATCAAGAGTGCGCATTGGAAGACGACCATGGCTCATTCCTCGGGCTAGGCTGGGCGAGGAGGCGCCAGAAGCTGAGCTCTTTCAGGAACCCCAAGAGAGCCTCGACAACCGCGCCGGTGGTAGCAACTATCGGGTACCACTAATTCCTTAGGAGCAAGCTTATGCTAACCATGGGTCACAGGAGGTACAGGTCGCCGCAGCAGATGGTTGTCCCAATGCGGCAGCCTCCTACCCCTCAGGAGGAGAGCGTCGGGGGCTGCCGGAGAGGGGATGAGATCCGGGTTTGCCCCCGCGGCGCTCGTAGCAAGGCGTTCTCAGGAGGTAGGCCCTCTGCCGGGGAGGTGCCCCAGGGCCTGCCCTCGGCTGAGGACCCGTGGTCGTCGAGGAAACCACTGGCGACCGCTCTACCCCGTTGGCATCGTCCTTGGTCTTCGGTCACCGTCAATGGCGGTAGAGTGTGGCGCAAGGCGGGGCCCTCATCTGGCGATATGAAGCAAGGCCGGTACCTATGAAGAAGGCCCAGTGCCTCTGAAGCTTGCCACCCGTGACACTCTCACGTAATAATGAGTGGGGCTGTACACGCCCCAGAGTCTCCGGAGAGCCGCCATCGGGCCTCAGGGGCTCCCGCCCATGCCCACTGGCAGCACTTAGCTCTGCGCTGGTGAGAAGACGTCGAAGACTAGACTAGGTGTCGGATGCGGCTTTTTGCTTTTTGCCTTTTTCTCTGATTGACAAGGTTCTTCGATTTGAATTTAAGTTGGATTTGAGCTTGAGACTTGCGTGTGTTTGGGGGAGGGGTGTTTTAGTCTGGTTTCGGCTTTGCGTCCAAATTTAGCGTCAGCTACCTCCCCTCGTGAGCCCCTCGCGAGCCGGGCCAGGCCAAGCACGTCTACAATCAGGACAGTTGTCGCCGCACCCTCTCCTGAGGTTCTCATCACAGGATCAATGGGTTCACCCAGAAGACACTCGAGGCGCTGCGGCCCCCCACAGCCCCGCTCGAGACTCGTCGGGGTAAAAAAGGTAAAACAAGTCAGCTGACCCGTCACCGAGCCAGTAGCTAAGCTCACACGCAGCGTTATACTTACCGGGGTACTGATCGCAAACCTTTACATGAGGGGCTTCCCCTCCCAAAATGCTCTTACAATCTTCATGGCCGAGCCCGAACCTTCTTCATGCAGGGTAAACAGTGGCGACATACAATCAGTCGGACATATCACTCACCGTGTCTTCCGGGGTGCCTCCAGAGGCATCGCTGGCATCACTAACATCATCACCACCACCGCCAACACCTCCGTCAGCGCCAGGCTCGTCCACAACACCGCCTTCATCGGCGGCCACGAACACGCCGTCATCATCAGACACGAAGGCCCTGACGAGGCCGTCCATGTTGTCCTCCACCCAATGCACCAGGTCGCCCCGGATGGCTATGGGCACAGGTGCGATGGCAGCATTGAAATCAAAGTGGGGGTCCCTGTCCTACAGATAGCTGAAGACACGGGAGAAGGCACGCCCGAGAAAGGCTCGGCTCCTCTCCTCAACAAGCCAACAAGACCTCTTAGAGCGGTTCTCCAGAAGCGTCACCATGTCAGTGAAAAACTAGAGGTTTTCGGCGTAGTTGGTCTCATGCGGCACCACGGCGGCGGCCTCGCAAATATTGCCCAAGGCCGTGTTAGCCCGCTCCCTGAGCATTCGGAGCATGGGGGCATGCTCGTGCTCTAGAATCCGCCACTGACGGATCTCGTCCTCATTCTGCCGCGGGACGGCCTTGGCGCCATTGATCCGCTGTTGGAAAAGGAGTAGCTCGGCGCGAAAGAGGCCAGCTCCGCCTGTGTTGTGCCAAGGGCGGCTACGGAGGAGTCTGCACTCCGTGTCACTTCAGCCAGCTTGGCCCTGAGGGCCGCGGTCCTACCCTCAGCTTCGGCCCTGATCAGCTCCAGCCTCACCTCGTACCCGCGCTCAAGATTTGAGCGAGCTACCACCACGTGGTGGTCGACCTCTTGTTGGACTCGGGCTTCGCGCGCGCCGACGTCATCCTCCGCCTGAGTCACCAGGCGCTCCCTCGTCTCCAACCGCTCAAGGTCAAGGTTGCGCTCGGCGGACTTCAGCGTTAGCGCTTCCTCGCGCTTCTGGAGCTTCGCCTGGTCAACGGAAGCCCCCTTCAGCGACACTACGACCGCCTGGCGCAGTTCCACTTCCTGCTCCAGAGAGTTGCTCCAGGCTTGGAGCTCCCATGCACGCTCCTCCGCATCTTTGCGCCGTCGGTCTGCTTCCCGGGCCTCCTGGACGGCCTAGGAGCAGGCCTCTCGCGAGGTCGCCAGCGACGCTTCATCCTTCGCGTTATCGAGGTCACACTGGTGACACGCAAGGGCGACAGCTACCTTCAGCTTGCGCCTCTCCTCAGCGAGGCACAGGCCCTCGGCCTCAAGGCACGCATCCTCTCCAGCAAGCTCCGCCCCGATCCGGCTCACCGCATCCGCCGCCCCGTGGAGGAACTCTTGACGAAGGGCGCGACGTTCCCGAGCGCGCCTGAGCACGTCTTCCGCGTCACCCTCTGCCCCTGGCGTATGCGGAGGTCCTTGAGGCGGCATGCTACCTCCCGGCACGGGGCTGGGGGCTGGTGCCCCAGCAATCACCGGACGGGCCTCGCCAGGAGCTCGGCTTGGCGCCGGTCCGTCCCCAGAAGAGGAGCTCAAGACTGACTTCAGCCAATCACCATCCACGATCAGAGAAGGAGCACGGGGCAAGCTAGCTGTGCCCTAGGAGAGCTCGCGAAGGGAGGACAACAGGCGCGCAAGCTCAAGGCGACCAGCAGGACGGGCCACTTCTCCGACCGGCCGAGTGGCAGGGGCGCCGCTCTAGCTCGGCGCGCCTAGGGTCAACAGAGAGGACAAAGCTTGGGGGGATGGCTCCTTGGCCGCCTCCACGAATTCGGCAGGAAGGGCCCTGAAAGGCCGCGATCAGCTGCAAGAATAGAGAGGTAAAGGAGCAAAGAGAGAAGATGACTTACTCGTCCATGGCAAAGTACTTCCTGCGCTTCAACAGGCGGCAAGGGAGATCGTCGCCACCCAAGGCCTCCTTCCTCTTGCGGAGGGCCACGAAGTCTACGCGGAACCGGCCTAAGCGCTCGACGTAGGGGTCGGTCTGTGGCATGGAAGAGGCGTCAAGGTGATCAGCGCCAAGGGGACCGGCCTGGGGAACGCCATCAGGCGCCGCCTCACGAGGAACGGCCGGGGCCTCGAGAGCCCCAACCTCATGAGCCACAAGCCGCAACTCCTCGCCTGCCACTGCTCCAGGACGGGCTTCGAGGGATGCCGCCTTTGGGGCTCCGCGCGGCGTCAGCATCTCAACATCATCTCCTTCAGCTCCCGGCGGTTCTCGTCTCCCCACTTCATCGCCTCAGACAGAGCCGCTTTGGGCGACCGGAAGAGAAATCACAGCGTCTGGGTTCTCGCGGGGCCCCGTGAGGCCAGTCGGGTGCAGCCCCCACTCGTCAAAGCAGGGCATCTGCCTCAAAAAATTGTCCCTGCCCGAGCAAAGATACAAGAGGGAAGCATCATGTCGAAGGCTGCCTGGCGAGGGATCGCCAGTCAGGACCCTGAGCACCGTCCTCAGCACTTCACGCGCCAGGTCCTCCTTATGAAGCCGCATGCAGTCTTTGTAACCCGCAAAGTCCCACATTCAGCGAGAGTGGCGCTGGAGAGGAGCGATGCGATGCTGGAGGAACTCCTTCACCACCTTGGGCGCCATCACGTCAAGCGCCCTCAAACTCTGGAAGCGGCACCAGACGAAGGCGAGCCGGGGCTCGCGAGCGTCTCGTGATCCCAGCCTAAGTTGGGAACGGCGGGCGAGGTCGGGTGCGAGAGTAGGGGGCTGGGCACTCCGACATCCACATATAGCCATCGCTCTTTGAACCTGGCATCAGGAGGAGGAAGGCCAAAATCAATCCCCGAAGCAGCCGTCTCTGGCACGGCGAGGAAGCTCACACACCCCGAGCATTGAGTGGGGTCGCTCAGGCGCAAAGAGAAGAAGTGGAGCAGCAGGGCAACGGAAGGAGGAATGTCCACCATTGCCTTGCTAAGAAAAGCGAAGACAGCCAGGAGGGTAATGGACTCAGGCCCGAGGTGCATCATGTGGATATGATAATGGGAGAGCACCGCATTGAAGAAAGCGGAAAAGGGGGGACCAGACCCGCCCACAGGTCATCGGCGAAGAACCGGACCTCCGTGATGACCCTATCAAAGGAGGCATGGGACGTAGGCTAGGCTGTGGTCCTGCCGCACTCGTTGAAGATGGTGGCAAGAGCAGAACGGACCTTGTTCAATGCTTCGGGATTGAGTATGATTGACCGATCAACAGCGGGGGCCGCCACCGGAGGCGAGCGGGGCGAAGGCGCGGGCTTCTTTCCCTTTTCCTTCTTCATTGGCGCCATGGCGATGGAAAGAGGGGAGAGCTCGAGCCGGATTGGAGGCGAAGGTTGGAGCTTGAGGAAGAAGGAAAGGCAGGAAGCACGCGGATGGCGAGAGGGGAATGGCTGTGTGGAACCACGGGTCCACCTAGCCAGGCATGTAATGAGGCATCATGGGGAAGCGAAGATGCCCACGTCCAATCAACCGCCACGCAACGCCCAAGGCCGCAGGCTATTGAGGCCCGCGGTGCTTCGCACTTGCCCCTTCGCTTCTCTACTAAGTCAAGTCCGGGCGCACCTTGGGCCTGGGGGCTACTATCGGCATTCTGGGAACGGGGGTCCCCAGACTTTCCTGCCTGCGGCCTGCGGCTGGCTCAAGTGGGGGCCTAGTGCAGCCCAGCTTCATCAGCTCAAGGTCAAGACCCTCGCGAGGGGCCAAGCCTCGCGGTGCGGACGATAGGAAGCTTCCTCAGGAGCAGCCTCATCAGGCAGGCTCGCGAGGAGGCGGAGAGATCAAGGCAAGGGCACCTCGCAAGAAGCCCGTGATGCAAGCCATGACGATCGAGACCAAGCGGGCGCCAGGCGGGCGCCGGCCTACACAGTGTCCTTGTTTCCCCTTCGGTGCAAAGGGGGCAAGCACAGGTCAAGGCATCAGGCAAAGGTTACCGTCTCAGTGCAACAAGACCAAGACCAGCAGAACGGTAGGATGGAGGTCATCGTGGAGCCTAGGACGGCGTCATGGTCAGAGCCTTTGGCAGTCGTAGACCAACTTTAGTCAGGATAAGTGTACTAGATGTTCCCCTTCAAAATGGCAACCTGTTGGCGCCCTTCCCGCTCATTATTTGGGAAGAGGCCCAGGGCATCCCTCTATAAATAGAGCTAGCCACCAAAGGGCAAGGGCAGATCGATCAGGGACGAATCAGAGAGAGAGAGAGAAAGAGAGAAGCGATTGAACTCACCCAAGCAGTTCATCGCACCAGCTCAAGAACAGCCCCTCACGAGGCTGTTCCCCCGTTGTATTGTTCATCATCTTCCCCTGAGGCAATCCACCACACCACACACTGGAGTAGGGTATTACACCACAATGGTGGCCTGAACCAATATAAATCTCGTGTCCCTTGTGTGTTATTCTTTCTAGCCTAGATTCCTTGCGAGGCTTCGAAATGTGAGCTGGTAGGGGAAAGATCTTCGTGCGCACCCTAGAGTTCGAACCTCAAGGGTCTGTCGAAACCTGAAATCTGACACCTTCTTTCCGGCACACACCGGTCGATATACCTCTCTAGCCAAGTGTGCCTACAACAAACACATATATACTTCCCCTCTTCTCTTCTCACCGTCCATGCCCCCCTATGTCCAATACGATTCCACGCAGGTGCACACTCCCGCCCCTCTTTTCATTGATCACATACTCGCACACTCCTCCCCCTCGACATGGTAGGCCTCTCGCACCACCTCCTAGCCACACTCTCTCCCCCTGTCTGCCTCTCCGGATCTTATTTTCTTCTAACACATGCAGGCGTGTATATGAACTGATCTCCCTACATATAGCCAGGTTGACTATAATTCGTTTTCACAAAGCACCGATACACTTACCTCGCTAGTTATGTCTCTTCTTTTCTCGGACACACGACGGTTGATCTTCCTATGTAGTTACGTATGATTACCACAACCATATCTTCTCCCCTCATCATCCTTGAATACCTCCCGACCCATCTCTCACACACACGTGCATAGACAGACAGACATCCCCTGCCCTCTCTTATTGATATTGCACTCATACCCTCCATTTGTCTAGCAAGCCTCTCCCACCATTTGTGAGACACCACTCCACCACCAACCCTCCGACGCTCTACCTTTGTCTTTTTCCCAACCTTATTCCTCTGCTACACATATCCATGGATGTCGATCGATCTCCCTCAATGCATAGCTAGGTCTCTCTCCTTCCCCACACATATACTAGTCGATCGGTCTCTGCCCCCTCCCCCCCCCCACACACACCGATAGTCGAACGTTGTAGGTAGGTATCCATGCCACGGAGAAAAACTGCACCTCTGCCCTCTCAAATTCTAGTAGGCCAGCCGCCATGTATCTTTGACATGGGCAAACACAAATTCGATGGCACTCTTTATCGATTGCGCAGCCACACACTTCATCCCTGTTTTCAATCCTATCGATATCTCACGTCCATGACTCCGTTTCACACACATTGCATATGTTACGTTTTTTTGATTGAGATATCATCAACACATTGCCTCTGTTTTGCACAAACCATCTCTCTCACACCCACCCACATACATACCTGCACCTAAAGAAGAAGTGCACGCAGGACGCACGTACTCACGTCTCGTTCCCGGCCACACCCGCGCTGGTACATGGTGGAGTTCGTTTTTGTACGAAAAGGCAGCCCACGTGATAATTTGACGCGTGTAGCGGTTGTTTACTCGAAGGAGGGTCGGGTACCACGCCTAGACGGAACAAAGTTCGACTTGACGCGTTAGCATTAAATAAAGTTATATATTCCTCAATGGCACGTATAGAATATAAAACGATTGCCGTGTGGAAAATGGAAAAATGTGTTTGTCTCTCATCACACAAGGCCACCGTGGCCTCTCTCTCTCAGTGTTGGTCAGTGATCCGGCCGCATCCCGTCCGCCGGTGGAAACGGAGGATGTGCATAGTCTCTCCGTTCGACGGCGTTGAGGCAGCACGTCCCTATCTGCGGTACCCGCCGTTCTCTCTGACCAAGCTCCGGTGCGGTAGGGCCTTCGCCACTTGCTCGCTGCCGCAGTATGGGCAGATCCTGGCCGCTGGCGCCCTCCTAGTAACATCCCGACGACCCTCAAGTACAGATTCCTCCGGTGTTGCTCCACTGCCCATCTTCCCACGTTGCTGCATGTGGATCTTCTTTAGTTGTTTGCATAAATCGTATCTCGTCCGGCGTACTTTCCATCTTGCAATCTCGTCCTCAAACCATTTTTGATAAACCACCATGTGCTATCTTTCCCTTATTACATGGAACATGCTTATTTTTGTCAGCGTATGTGTCTTCAACTTGTTTTATTGGGCAGTAATTGTTTCCTTTCGACCTCCTTTTGCAAACAGGGCTATCCATTTTCACCTCGTTGCTATTCCGACCTTTTGGTGAACTGCACAAATCACTTTTTTCTAAAGATTGTTTTGTGCAGTTCCGCCAAAATGTCACACGGGCAATGTTTTTACATTTCTGTGGGACTGCGGAAAGGGAGATTGCTTTTTCTATCCTCCGCATCCAACTCCGTGCCTAATCTTCTCCAACAAGAAGTTAGTCCTAAAGATAGATCGTAGAGGTGATTGGCTTCTATTTATGTGTGTTATGTTTCATCATCTAGTTCCACTATTATTTTAATCACACTGACTGGATATCTTTGCAAACAGGGATGGTTCGCTTGATTTTAGTGGAGCTGCACAAAATGATCGGATTGTGGTGTCCTTCATAGACCTCTTTTTTGGCTACAGAGCTGGGTGAAACTAGCTGCCAAGCAATGAACAATGTGCCAAGGAAATGGAGCCATGCCTATGAACAACATCGATCATTTTTATTTTTTTCTTTATTTGTACACCTTCTCACAACTTTGTCTTCAGCTGTGATGTGAATATTGGCGCTGATCTGCGGACCATTGAGATGCATTAGCCATGGTAGTTTCATTTGTATTTGATGGAATGTTGTAACGAGATAATCTCGAGGCAAGACACATGAATCCTAAGTTGAAACCTTTTTTCCTACGGGAACCAATGTTGAAACCTTCATAGCATCACAGTACAATTTCATCAAAATTATGCGTACATATAAAAAAAATCCTGAAGGATTGATAGTAATGCCAGAAACAATTCAACTTCGTTTCACCGACATGTTGGACATCCTTCATCCGGCTCCACCTGCCATGCAGTAATATTGAGTGTGCAACACAACTTCAGGGAAAGATTCACCCGGTCGTTGCGCCGCAGTAGTAATGACTAGTGAGCAGTCAAATCACAGAGCCCCACCTTCGCCAGAGTAAGTTGCTCGGACGAAGCAACCATCATTTCTCTGTTCCTTGAATCTGCTGGGACTCCCATATTCCCACAGTAATAAGTTGCTCGGGCAAATCAACCATCACTATATCCACTCATGTGTGATGACCACAGGAGTTATAATTCAGATTGCATGTTAAAAAAATAAAGGTCGATAACTAATGCGGCAAACTTTCAAAAAAAAACTAATGCGGCACCTCAGGCCAATGTGGGCAGATCGCATTTTGCACGAGAAATTACACACCATGTTTCGTTGACATGTGGTCCCATTCCAACGTATCAGTGAGACGATGGCGAGTCCTTTTCTACAAGTATTTCTGAACAGACGTGTAGGCCGGGGCGCCTCTTCGTGTACCGTGGAAAACTGGCAACCGTCCACCGACTCTTCGTCTTTCCCTCTCGATTTGGAACTACTGCCGCATGCTCTTCCTATCCCTCCTCCATTTTCCTTCAGCCCTTCACCCTTCCTTCTACCATTGTTCGATTGTCTTCTCCATGGAGGGAACAGACCGGAAACAACCCCGTTATTCTTGCCCCGATCTGAAAGATGACGTGGTGGAGGAACTCATTGATCGGTGCGACGTCATCACCTCGGCTAGCATGGCAGGTTCGTTCAAGACCATTCTCGACTCAACTAATAACATCATTACAAGGAACCCAAGAGTCAAGGAGCAGTTTGATAACCCAAGAGTCAAGGAGCAGTTTGATCTCCCCTATCTTTTTTGCCGTGACCCTGATGACTACTGGCGCGGGGACAACGAAGGCCTCGCATTGTGCAAGTTGATGCCGCTTGATATTGATACATATGATGTTAAGATGCCATCGCTTGAGGGCAAGGATTTGGCAGGCGAAAATGGAGATTGGGTTGTTTATATTGGGTACAACTGCGAGTGGGAACTTGTGAATGTGTACACTCGTCACCGGGTTCCACTTCGAAAAATCTCAGCAGACTACCCAGAGGTTGAGCACACAAGTATTCTACGCACGTTCAAGTATGATCATGGTGACTGTCTTCTTTGGAAGATAGCAATTTGTCGAGTTCCCAACTGCTCTTGGAATTATAAGAACAATGAAGTTGTTGCTATCTTTGACAAGCTTGTTGCCGTCCTTTGTGGTTCGACTCGATGGATATTGCTCAAAAATCAGTTTCTATACACGGATGTGTACTGTCATGCAATTAAATACGAGGGTCTTGTGTTTGCTTCCACCTCTCATGGCATTGTTTTTGCATGGGATCCTCGCAGTTTCGGTACATTTGTCTTCCACCGTATTTATAATTGTTTCATCCACATGCATGCGGGTTAGCAAGTTTCCCTTTACTAATTAACCTTCTTCTTGTGTTTCCAAGGTCCTATGAACATTCCACCACCTATACTTGAAAAAATTTATAACCAAGGGGGAGATGATGATGGTGATGATCACGAGCATGAGGACAACAGAACCTATATACTCAGTGGCGCCTGGCAACTAATTCTGATGGATCACCTCTTCTTGTATGTATACAGCACACCGAGTTTGTTACTACTGAGGAGCATGTGCTGTCTCCCATGGTCGCACTATCCGGACCTATTCCAACACCCGTTGCATGGTATTTGGGATGGATACTAGTGTGCTAGAGCCAACACCTTCTCCCTTGTACAGAATTGATAGTCTTGGAGAAAACTCGCTCTTCCTTGGACAAAACTATCCGATGATGGTGAAATGTGATCCAACTGTTGTTGACACAATGTTACTAGTACCATTTATGAGAAGCAATTGTGTCTATACCTCGGACATTTGGGTGGTTCCCTACCCTGGTACTGATATAGTAGGCCGCTTCAGCCTGGATGATCAGTCCTGGGTTGGTCTCAAGATCGACAATAGATGGCCCGTCCTAGAGAATCACTTGTGGTTCAAAGCAAGCGTTTCCAACGCTAATGATTGGTTGAGTTGAAGTTCATTTCATTGCTTTTTATTTGTTGTGTGATTAAAACTTTAGTATTTATAATGTATCCTCGTTGTGGATGTGGGTTGATGACCTGTTGTATGTAATAAATGATATGCCTGTGATAAACTTACGAAATTTATGAATGGCTTTCAAGTCGCTTCTCTGAGTGAGTGGTGCGACGAGGCAAAAAAATATTTTCCGAATACATAATTGTACATGCATTGCAACAGGTTATCAGATGAGGCCAATCAACAATAGTAGTACACTATTTGTACTAGCTTCACATGCTTCGCGCGTCGGGCGGGGTTTTTACTGTAGCCATATGTTAATGTGTTCGCTGTACGTAACCAGCACCTCGAATCCTCGATACTAGTACTTACTATATAAGTAGTACGAGTAGTAGGGTGGCATGGGCTAGAACAAGCAGTCAAGCATTCACGTCCAGGAGTACGGCACACGCCACCAACACGACTTCCATCTGACACCATATTTCTTGGAGTCTATGCTAGAGCAATCTCTTCAACCTCATCGTTTCTCTAACTCAGCCAGTGCACGGCGGGCGAGGTGGGTGTTTGCCGATAGTTGGTTTCCTCAACTGTGGTCCCACTTGTAAGGCCATCTCCAACGCTCTATCAATATATCGATGTACTCTTCTTCCCAATACCAAAACTTGCATCCATTCTACTCCCTTCGTTCCACAATACATGCCTTCTATTTGTCAAAATATAGATGTATCTTGACATGTTTTAGTATACAGGTACATCCATTTCTGGACAAATGGAAGTCAAGTATTTTGGAACGGAGGGAGTACACAATAAATTTTTTAAGTTAGCACAACTAGTCTAATCCAAGAGCACAACCGAAGATTTGGTCGGGTTCGTCCTCCTTTTGCCAACACGTGGGACATCCAGCATCCAGGTCGTGTCATGCAAGAAAATAGGGTGGTAGTTGAAGCCACGTGATGTGCATCTTGGGTTAAACTGTAAATAGAATCTTACTACTCTTGACTAACTCCAAAAGCGGCCACCGAAGATCTTTATTGGATTTGTTTTTCATCACCAGCACGTCGAGGTGAAAGATGTGCAGGTTCAGTGGGTCCTCTTGCGTTTTCACTGACATGTGAGACCGCATGTGAGCAAACAGACGATGGGCTCCGCGGCTGGCTGGCTAAGAAGAGAGATAGAGGAGGGTTGAGCTCGGACTCCAGAAAAATTTGTTCTACATAACCAGCACCTTGATATTCGCACATGGTTGTTTCTACAATAAAAAAAGGAGGTACCCCTACTTATGTTACTCCCACTACGTAGCCTAAGGTGACCTTGCTCTTGGCTCTTCGCCTCTTCCGGAAGTCGATGGTCCTAAAGTAGTGCTTCTGGCAATCTGACACCAAATGAACTGCTGCACGCCCACCGCTTGTAAGCAAAAGTTTCTCCTCGTGCTGCGAGCCACCGCGCACGTGTTGGCGAGGGAGAAGGCATAATCAAGCTTCTCGTCGTTCTACGAGTTGATGGGACACATCAAAGTTATTTAGTATGTACTCTCTCCAAAAAAGGGCTGACCATGTCATTGCTACCATCCCGTGCTCCGTCATTGAGTACGTGCACTATTCATGTGCCATCGAGGAGAAAAAATATTGCGTATATGCCATCGAAGTGCACGACTCACTTACGAAAAAGGGTTTCCCCCGCTATTCCCCCCGCACGACTCACTTATGGACTGCTTATCTGATTATCTCCATTTTCTTGCATGACACGTGCACCTTGATGCTAGATGTCTCGCGTGTTGGGAAAAGGATGAACAAAGCTCACGTAAAAGAAAAGAGTTGAACAGGATAGATTCCCGACGACCGAGGAGCAAGGAACCTCGCGGTGGAGCATCTGCAAGGAACCTTGCGCGTTTGCCCCTGTTTTTTGCCACCTGCCCACCTATAAACAAATAAAATAACATGAACTTTTTGCTAACCACTAGAAACGGTACATCAGGACGCTAAGTTGAAAATGTTCTATACTCCCTCCGTTCCCAAATATAAGTCTTTTTAGAGATTTCAATAAGGGACTACATACGAAACATAATGAGTGAATCTACACTCTTAAATATGTCTACATACATTCGTATGTTGTAGTCTATTTGAAATGGCTAGAAAGACTTATATTTAGGAACGGAGGGAGTAGTTTATATTGAATTATTGATAACCATGCAACAAGCCACGCATGTACATGACGCATGCAGCCACGCATGTACACAAGCCAACGCACTAACTCCATCCGATTGAACTCATGCACATACGCGCACAGCATGGAGCACACAACGCACGTACACAACACGTGCATGCACACACGCTCGGCCGCAGAATGCACGTGAATAACACATGCATGCTCACACACTCGGCTGCATGGAGGCGTGTGCCATCCACGGCGATGTCAGGTTCGTCATGCTACGGCGAAGCTCGTACGTAACGGTGCATACGCATCTCTTGCAGCACCTCTTTGCCGTCGTTGCTCAACTACTAGTCGAAGACGAAGACGACCACAGCCTCGGCCTTAGAGCTAGCACCGATGGAAAAACACGCACGCTGCACGCACACGAGCACATACAGAGTGCCCACGACATGGTGGTGGTGCGTCTCCAGTCGCCTCTACTCCTTCTGCGCACATTGTCTATCAAGGCGGCTGCATGCTAATGATGATGTGGGTGAGATCTTCTAGGACTCAGATGATGACGAGGAAAATTATGAGACACAAGGTGACGTACACCGTCAAGGTCCACGGTCAAGGGGGTGCTAGTAAGTGCTTAGATGTGCTTAGAGCAAGTACATTAGAGTTGAGTCAGCGGGCTATGTGGAATAAACTAGTATATTTCTGCTTAGTTGGAGGAAAGAGAAGAGGAGAGAAAAGGTAGAGCCAACTCTAGCACATGCTCCTAGGCACTTTGTGAGAATGAAAGGTGGGCCACATAATAAAAAAGTATTACACTCTTTTGATCTACTATTGTACATGTTGACTATAAGATGGGCTGTAGATGACATGGCACTGGCTTATAGCCAGCAGCTGACTATACTATTAACCATGCTCTTTAGATGAGGTTCTAAGTGCATTAAATGGCTTAGTAACTCAAGACTTCAATGCATAGGAGCTTAGTTTATTGGTGCCACATCATGTTTTATGCCTACGTGGCAGGCTTAGCAGCTATACATGGTGGAGCACTGGGAGAGGCCAAGGCTGGTCATAGTGGGGAGTAACTAATACTGTAACATATTACTATGTTACTCTAAACATCTCTATAAACCGGAAAGGAGGGAGTAGTAACATAGACTAGTGTCATATGCAGAGTATAGGAGCATAAGATATTTCCCCGTCCGGACCGATCCCAAGTTGGCTTCTCACCTTCTTGGCCCAAAAAAAAACCCTCCCCCTCCTGCACGTGCTTCCCTCCTGGCGCCAGCTGAGCCCGCCGCTCCACATTGATGGCAAGTCAGGGCAACGCGACCACTCACTGCTTCCGCCGTTGAAGCGGCGCGCCAACCGAGGGCACCGCCCGCTGCACGCCTGGCATTTTAGACTACACAGTGGAGAGTAACTTTAGAGCAAGTACTACAATTAGACGACATAAGCAGGCTATAAGGATTTAAATATAGTATTTGTGCTTAGTTGAAGGAGAGAGAAGAGGAGAGAGAAGAGAAGCGGATTGTAAATGTGTAGCCGGTTGTACTCCAACATACTTTGTGAGACAAAAGGTGGGGCCATTATTAATGATATAGTATTTATACTAAAGGGTCTAACAGACGCCTTAATTACTCCATTTTCTTGAGACAAACCTTGGTGGGATTATTATTGACTTTTTTGAGCTATTATTGACTTGGATGTGGGGTTTGGGGTCCAAAGGCCTACTATTATACTCGCACGACCGACCTGACATTCTCTACCCTAGCCGCCGTTGTATCATATGGTTTCGCACCGTTCCAGATCTTAGCGCTGCCACACAATTCTTCTCCAGCCCTCCTTCCGGCGTGCACCGCGAGAAGGGACAGCAGTCCTCCGAACCCCGCCTTTCGTGATCCTGTACGGGAGAGGGGCGATCAGGTTTTTGGGGAGCACACTCCTCTGACTGCTGCCAGCGACGACTTCCTCAACGACAGCCTTCTTCCCCGACCTCGGTAAACTCTTCATCAATGACATGAGTGACAACATCAACCACATCGGTTCTGCTCCTGCTGTACAGTATGTGCTTCTTTCCTCCTGGTTTAGTCCGCATCATTACTTTGATGTTTGCAATTGTCGTCATGATCTATTTACTGCTGATTCAGATTAAATCTCATACTAAATTGCTCATATATTCAACAATCCAATCCAAAAACCTGATTACAGGCAATTTACTCCGAGTGGTTTTGCTGCGCTTTTGAAGCCACCTACTTTTAAGGGGGTGCAATATAAAAGGTGGCGCACAAGAGCAGTATATTGGTTTTAGATCATGTACTGATATGATGCCACTAAGGGTAAGCCTGAGGGCGATCTTAATCCTACAAAGCAGGAAGCTTTTCAGAACATGGATACCCTCTTCAAAGCCACCCTGCTGTGTTCTTGACGATTCCATTGTGGATTCATATATGTCATTTGACAGCGGCAAAGACATGTGGGCTGCACTCAAGGCCACGTTTGGGCCCTCGGGCACTGGCAACGAGTTGTATGTCATGGCGCAATTCTGTGACTACAAGATGACTGATGAGCGCTCTGTCATTCAGCAGAATCATGAGATACAGTCACTCTCTAAGGAACTTGAGAACTTTAAGTGTGTATTGCCGGACAAATTTGTTGCTGGGGCCATCATTGCCAAGCTTCCACCTTTGTGGAGCAATTTTGCTACATCTCTGAAAAACAAGAGACATGAGTTTTCTGTTTTGGATCTCATTAGCACTCTTGATTTTGAGGAGAAGGCGAGAGCAAAATACACACGTGCTCGAGCCGTTGAGGGAGCTTCTAGTGCCCACATGGTACACAAGAAGAACTTCCAGCCCAACCAGCCCCAAAACAACAAGAACAAATCTCAGGGGAAAGGCAAGTTTGATGCAAAGAACAAGCCGTCACATTCTACCAACTTCAAGAAGAATTCTCATAACAGGAAGGGATACAAACCTCAATTTTGGTAGCACCGCACAAAATTTATATGGCTGCATCTACCTGCTGTCAGCTAACCTCATGGTGCCCCAGGTATTCCTACATCCGTAACTAGGTACAATGAACACCGCAAGATGAAATTAGCTTATTCGTACATTGACTTGCTGAATTCAGTGCGGAACGATCCTGTCATGCGTGGAGGAGCAAACAAGTAGTGCAGCTGAAGGTGGAAATCAACCCAGGACTTATGAAATTATATATAATCTTCCTCAGGCAGGTCAGTATCCCCTTCGTCTAGATGATCGTGTTTTGTCATACCGAGCTATTGATATGTGCTACTGTTTTGCAACACCGTTTAAGTATAGCTATTGTTTTCCTATCTTTTTAGATTCAGGACAATGAATATGATTTCAGGGGAACTGCACAATATGGACCCATGTTGAGTCATCTCTATTGCCTCATGTGTTTGCTGCAAATGTGTCAGCATCAATTGCTAGATGAGGCAGCTAGCTAGCTATGGAGTTGCCAACATGCTCAAAGTGCTCGCAACATTGAGAAGAAACAAGCATGCCTAGGAAATTAATGCGTGCGCAGGGAGGCCCTTTGCTCAGAGAAGCATCAACCGATTTTATTTATTTCCACACCTTCTCATAGCTTTGTATTGGTTATAGTATGGTGAATCATTGAAATGCATAGACATGCTGAACTTTTGTTCTTCTAAATGTTAATTTAATGTGAGTGTCTGCATCCAGTATCGCATCCTCTAATTTGGTGGATGCACACGGAGAAAATAAATCTCCTTAATTTACTCCATAACCACCCTATTAAAAAGGCCTAGTAACAAACCAGGCACATGGAGTGGCCGGCGGGCACATGCATCCTGCATGCATGGCCAGTCAGCCAAGTCCATGCGCCAGCTCCAATGCAGCAATGCAAAAGAAGAGAGCGGTTCTTGGGAAAAAGCGAGTAGTTAGTACAGCGGGCCATATAAACACGAACAACTCGCTCTCCCGCTTCCATCTCCCCCTCCAATTCCCCCCGCTCCCCTATCTTCCTCACTCGTCCAGAAAACCCCGCTCACCTTCTTCCTCACTCTATAGAAAATGCATGCTCCTCTTCTTCCACTCCTATAGAATTCCCCAGCCCTCCTTCTTCCCGACTCGCACTGCCACTAGGCTCGTCTCTGGCTACTCTGCTCAAACCCGTGAGCCCGGCGCGCTGCCCACAAGGAAAATGGAGTTGGCTGGCCCCAGCACCAAGAAGATGAGGCTCCCACCAGCAGCGACGCCGATTGTAGATCCCGCACCCGGTA
>NC_041383.1:316108813-316150046 GCF_002162155.2 Triticum dicoccoides | reverse complement strand
TGGATCTGAGGAACCGATAGAATCTCCGATGGACCGCATCAGCGATCTCCCGGGCGTCATCCTTGAGGAGATCATCTTGCTTCTCCCCACCAAGGATTGTTGCCACACACAAGTCCTCTCAACTCGGTGGCGCCCTCTATGGTGCACCGCACCCCTCAATCTCGACTGTCGTCAGATATCTGTCCTTCCTAAATTTGATCTCCTCAGAGCCATCGTCTCTTCTCACCAGCAGGGCCCCGTTCAATGCCTCTGCATCCCGTCATGCTACCTCCTGTCCATACCCGGCAAGGTGGACGCTTGGCAGACATCCCCTGAATTCGGAAAACTCCAGCAGTTAGAGTTGTACCATTACCACAAAAGTTTCATACCACGAACACACCAAGAATTCATGCCCACACCACCGTTGTCCATCTCGCGGTTTTCCTCCTCTCTCCACACCGCCACCTTCGCCCGGTGCCATCTACCAGACGATCTGGTACAAATGCTTCGACTCCCACTGCTAAAAAAACTTTCGCTTGTGGTGGTTTATCTGTCAGAGGCCTCACTGCACAGCATTATCCACTCTAGTTGCCCTGCCCTGGAGCGCTTGCTGATTGTTTTGGGAATAGAAATCGGTATCAGTTGTCTCCAAATAAAGTCGCCTCACCTTAAAAGCATTGAATTTGTTTTAAAGGACAACAACTCATCATCGAAGATTCCCCTTCACTTGAAAGGTTGCTCCTTCATAATTGTTATACACCTTCAGAAATAACTGTCGTCTCTGCACCCAAACTG
Source organism: Triticum dicoccoides (assembly GCF_002162155.2). Taxonomy (NCBI): domain Eukaryota; kingdom Viridiplantae; phylum Streptophyta; class Magnoliopsida; order Poales; family Poaceae; genus Triticum; species Triticum dicoccoides. The sequence goes on along the minus strand of NC_041383.1, from coordinate 316,149,272 downwards.
GAGACCTTGGTTGTAATTCGTGACCCGTTTAATAATCACAAGGAGTTGGTGTTTGGCTCCTCACTTTTCAGGTACCGTATATTATCATCTACACATTTGTAATCATATGCTGCATTTTTCATTTGTGCGCATAAGTTTTATATCATCTTGGAGTACACTTTGGGTACTAATATTATGTTATATGCTCAATGAAGAGTTCCTCCATTGATAGCCTATCAATGTTGCAGGATTCTATCAAGATCATATATATCAGAATGCATAGTTTTGGTCTGGACATAATTATTGGCTTGCTACAATGATTTCGATCTCTGGAGAATTTATACATAGAGATGATGATTTCATGCACATTGAAAGCCGTATATATTGTACTAGAATTAACTGTTCAGCTGTCGTTCTTTTGACATACTCTTTTTTCACACGTTAACTGTTTTCAATCTTCATGTCTACTTAAGCAGAACCACATGGAGAAAAACATATAACCAATTGGTGGCGTAATAAGCACAAGGATTTTCTCAGTTCTCATGACATTCCTTTGAGGACAACAACGATGGGACGATATGCATCCAACCAGGCAAACAGAAGCTTTGTCACATTCTTCCTGTTGAATGCGAGGTTACTTTTGTCCATGTGGCTTAATTTTTACAGCAAGAGATTTCTCACAGACGAACATGTTGAACAGCAAAAAAAGAAGTTCCAGGTGGACAAATGGGCTTCTAAACATGCTCGGCTTCTATTTACAACAAGTTGTAGACATCCTGAAATAATTTTTTTTGCACAGGATGTTGATTTTATGGATCAGACCGATCCATTTGTTTGTGACTGCAAAAAAGAGTGGTTGGGTTAGATGTTACTGTCATGTTCAATCTGTGTTTTGTCTAAAAATTTGATGAACAATTAATCCTTGGGCTTTTTGTACCATTTGTATGCTTGACTTGCATGTTGTTGCCCCCGTACTCCCCTCCACCTGCCACTACACTGCTGCATCTTCCATGGCTGTTGTTTGTTCCCGTCCGAGGCCTTGCCGTCGTTCTCCGCCTTGGTTCGCTCGTTATGCGTGCCGCCATCTAGCATTGTCAACATGGTCAACAACCAAGAGGAATCAGGAGATGACTGTATGTGGAGAGGCTGACAGTAGGGACGCACCAGGGTCATTGCATTTCACAAGCAGGTGCCTTGTTATTACAAGCCAAAAAAAATACTTCCTCCTAATTGTTTGACAACTAGGTCCCACGCCATTGTCAATGTAGTCAATAAACAAGAAAATTACACAACGAGCAGATAACACCAGGGACCCAGCAGCTCGCCCAGTTGTTTTTCAGTTTCAGCGATGGAGCTCAACTGCGCGTTGTGCGGGGGCTGTGGCCCGTCTAGCCCATGCTTACGCTTTAATTAAGCACATGACGAGCCCAGCTGATATATTTTTTCTTTCTGAAATTGGCTAGACCAGTTTTTTTTTTGGAGAATACCAAAACCGAGGCCTACTTGCTTTTCTCAGCCCTGCTGGGCTGCAAAGCTTTCAAGACAAGGAGGGATGTAAGTAGGAAGAAATGGGCTTCCCCAGAAAATGGGCTATAAGTTGTAAGAAATGGGCTGTAAATTTTTAAACCAAAGCCAACCGGCAATTGCATAAAAATATCATTTTTTCAGGATTTCTCTATTCTCTACTCTTACAAAAACCAAAGCCAACTGGCAATTACATTAAAATATCATCTTTTCTCCCACAAGATAAACTACTCATACAAGTGCATCTTCATGTTCCGTGCAACGAACGGGCATCTTGCTAGTTAAGATTCTAAATTTCATTCATTTTTTTGCGGAGAATTGTTTTTTGAATTTTATTTTGATATAATATTTTGAAAATTATTTTTAACGTGACTCAAAATTTCATGATTAAAAGAGTTTGGACCCCACGGAAATATGCAAAATTTCGTTGAATTTTTTAGCGGTGCCCAGAATATATGGTCTGTAATGCTAATAAAAAGAATATGGGCTTCAAATATCCTTAAGAATTAGCAAATGGGCTGTAAATTATTGAAAATAATGGCTAATGGGTTGTATGCTATTTTCCACAGATTTGGAGGCGGACTTCTGGGCCTACTAGGTTGACGATGATGCTGTCCTAAATTTTTTTTTGACGCGTATGCAAGGCTTTGTCAACTTAGTCAACACATAGCAGTGACTGTTGGATGTCCATCCAACGGCCGCCGTGCTTCTTCAATCTCTGATCTTCCTGCTCCAGCCGCCCAAACCAGCGCCGGCTGGACTGCCTACTCCCTCCTCCCGTGGCTGGTTGTGCTACCGCCAGGCCATCCCTCTAACCACCCACACATCCTGTTATTTTCCGATGACGTCAGCCTCACCCTGCAGCCGACCAATCAGCGCTCGTACTCCCCTCAGCGTGGGCATCCACTGTGGTGGCTTCGCCGGCTCCGGGTGGTTCTCTTCCTGGGCCTCGCCCTCGTCCACCGCATTTGTGCTCTCGGCACGGCGAGGTCAACATGGTCAACAAACAACAGCCATCAGAAGAGGCTGACAGTAGGGGCCCACACAGGGAAATGCCTCCTTATTACGTGCAAAATAATGATTCGTCCACCTGATAGCTGGGACCCACTGGAAGGGCCTCTGTATTTCGTGAAAAAATGTTCCCCCCGCTGTCAGCTCAGACCCATCGTAAATACCTCCTTATTAAGTACAAAAAAATGAATACTCCCCCGCTAGCTGGGACTTATCTTGGTGGGAGGTTGACTTGTGGGCCTACTAAGTTGACGGGGACGAAGGGCTTTGTCAACTTAGTCAATATGAACGATTCTAGCTCCAGTGACCGTACGATGTCCATCCAACGGCGGTAGTACTTCTTCAACCTCTCGTCTTCGTGCTCTAGCCGCCCAAAGCTGCGCCGGTCGTGCCGCATGCTCCTGCCTCCCATGGCCGGCTATGATGCCGCGAAGGCCTCGCCGCCCCCTACTACTCCCATTGCTGGCCAGGCCATCCCTCCACTCACCCACACCCCCTGTTATTCTGCGGTGATGGCAGCCTCACACCGTAGCCGAACTAGTGAACACTCGTACTCCTCTTCGCATGGGCATCCACTGCTGCGTCTTCCCCGGCTCCGCGTCGTTACCTTCCTAGGCCTCGTTGTCGTCCACCGCCGTGGTGCTCTCAACGCGGCGTGGTCAATGTGGTCAACGACCGACTTCCATCGGAAGAGTACTGTATATGGAGAGGGTGACAGCTGGGTCCACGGCAGCCACAAGGAAATGCCTCCTTATTACGCGCAAAATAATTATTCCACCACCTGTCAGCGGGGACCCATAGGACGGGCCACCATATTTTGCGAAAAAAATGATTCGCCCCCTGGCTGCTAGGACCCACCAGCTACATCTTCGCACGCAAGGGAGTTCGTCCGGGGAAAAAACTGATTCGCCCCCCTGACTGCTGGGACCCACAAGCTACATCTTCGCACGTAAGGAAGTGCCTGACAGTCGGGACCCACCTGGTCGAAGCGTACGTAGCATTGTCATTCTGGTCGCGAACGTGTACGTACATACTGGTGGATGTAGAGGCGCGCACGTGTCGTAGTAGAGGCGCGCATGTGTCGTAGTAGAGGCACGTACGTGTCATAGTAGAGGCACGCACGTAGCATGTACACGTACGTACAGTGGCCAATGTGTAAGAAAGAACATACGGCCATGTATGTGTACATACGGGCGGGGTCTCGAACGCCTACTCGCGCATACGTACGGCCAGGGCTCGTGTACACGGCTGGGTCGGAATGGAGAAACAGTGCCGTCGTCGTGTTCATGGAGAGCCAACCGGCTGGGTCGGAATGGAATGCGTGGTCGTGTTCATCGGGGGGCCTTGGATGGAACAGGCGATGGAAACGAGGACTGGCGTACCGCAGAACGGAGGAAACGGCCTTGTGTTCGACCGGCCACGTTCAAAACGGGATCATGTTCATCGGGAGGGGTCTGGCGTACCGCAAAACGGAGGAAACGGACCTCCTACGGTCGAAGCGGGGGTCCTGTTGATCGGGAGGGGTGTGGCGTACCGCAACGGACGAAACAGACTTGTGTTGGAGCGCTACAGTCGAAACGGGGGTCCTGTTCATCGGGAGGGGTGTGGCGTACCGCAAAACGGGATTCCTCGGGATATTGATCATCTCCACCATCGACCTCCTCCAGCCTCCACGGGCTACCATCAACCTCCTCCAGCCTCCACGGGCTCCTGTTCATCCAGCGTCCACCACGCGCTACTCCACCGGCTACTGTTCAACCACCCTCCAAGGGCACCCCTCCATCGTCTACTGTTCATCCAGACCTCCACGGGGTCGTCCTGTTCATCCAGCCCTCCACAGGGTCCTGCTCATCCAGCCCCAACTGGCTCGATCGATCAGGGTCCTGTTCATCCAGAGGCAACGCCACCGCTCACTGTTCATCCAACCCCCCCCCCCTGTAACGCTCACTGTTCATCCCAGAGACAGCATCGATCAGCTTCAGTTAGCATCAGTAGCAAAGGAATCGCTCGATGGGGTTCAGTTAACAGCCATCGATCGATCGCTCGGGTTCAATAACGCGTAGCCTGGAGTGCAATCGCTCGGGCTCAGTTAGAGCCCAACACCTCGCTCGGGTTCAGTTAGAGCCAATGCCTCGCACACACGCGTGTACGTGTACGAGAGAAACGCGCATGGCTCGGCCCCCGACCGCCCACTATTACCGGGAACTCCCCGAAATTTTCCTTGCCCTCGCTTCTACCACAGTTTTTTCTGTCATGGACAGCCCAAAGAATGTCATGCAGCTGCGTCTCCGGCCCGCCAAGGACGAAAAGCCCATTTTCTATCATGATTTTTTGTCATAGAAGTAGGATCCCACCACATCTATGATGATACCGGGTTTCGTCACAATTATCGTCATAGAAGTGTCATATGTATGACAGAAAAAAAAATTGTTCGACCCAAAATGTCACGGACGTGTCTTTTTTTGTAGTGTCGTAACGCCGTTCTCAAAATGTCGGGTTAGTTCGAGGGGCTCGAGTGTCACCATGTGGCTCAAGAAATTAATCAAGCGGCGGATTTCCTTGCTCGCATCGGTGCCAAACGCGACCCCGTCCCACCTAACATCTTTTTGGAAAGGCTTTCAAGCCATCCGTGGTGTGGGAAGGGGAGAGCGGCACTACAAATCCAGACCCGAATACAACCCCAGAATCTGAACACACCGACATTATCGGGGTCTCAGCCACCAAAATTACACCGTCGGCCCATCTCATCATGGCAGTCATCGCCCCATGGACCGAACCCTTCTTGGCCTACCTTAATAGGCGAGAGCTTCCCGGAGGACCAGAATAAGGCACGCTGCATTGTGCGGCTCTCTAAAGCCTACAAGGTTCACGAGGGAGAAGTCTATAAGAAAAGCGCTACCGGAGTACTACAAAGATGTATCTCCGAGGAGGAACGGCGGCAGCTCTTGGCTGAAATTCATGCCGGTATCGGCGGTCACCAAGCCGCAGCTCGGGCCCTCATAAGCAAGGCCTTCCACAAAGGTTTCTATTGGCCAACGCCCCGATCAGACGCGCAGGACCTCGTCCAACATTGCGTCGGATGCCAGCTTTTCGCCAACCAAAGCCATATGCCACCCACCACTCTACAAACAATCCCCATACATGGCCTTTTGCGGTCTGGGGGCTTGATATGGTCAGACCCCTTAAAGGAGGAAGCCACAAGAAAAAATACCTGTTGGTCATGGTGGATAAATTCACTAAGTGGATAGAGGCCAAACCAGTCAAAACGACCGAAGCCGGGCCAGTGATAGATTTTATATCCGGCGTTGTGCACCGTTATGGTGTTCCACATAGCATTATCACTGACAACGGCTCCAATTTCACAGCCGATGAGGTGAAAGCCTGGTGTACTAATCTGGGCATCAAGCTCGGTTACGCCTCCGTATACCACCCACAAACCAACGGTCAAGTCGAACGAGCTAATGATCTTATTATGTGCGGCATCAAACCCAGATTAGTGCGGTCTTTGAAAGAATTAGACAAGCACTGGGTGGACGAGCTCGACTTCGTACTCTGGGGGCTGCGGACCACGCCCAATCGTTCTACCGGATATACACCTTTTTTCATGGTGTACGGCGCAGAGGCTGTGTTATGATACATCTCCAACGTATCTATAATTTATGAAGCATTCATGCTATTTTATTATCTGTTTTAAATGATTACGGGCTTTATTACACACTTTTATATTACTTTTGGGAATAACCTATTAACCGAAGGCCCATCCCATATTGTTGTTTCATTGCCTATTTCAGTATTTCGAAGAAAAGGAATATCAAACGGAGTTCAATCGGAATGAAACCTTCGGCAGCGTGATTTTTGGAACGAACATGATCCGAGAGACTTGGAGTACAAGCCAGGGAAGCTTCGAGGAGGCCAGGAGATAGGAGGGCGCGCCCACCCCCCTTGGCGCGCCCCCTATCTCGTGGGCCCCTTGAGGCTCCCCCGACCAACTTCTTTTGCCTATATATTCCTATATACCCTAAAAATATCGAAGCACACAATAGATCGGGAGTTCCGCCGCCGCAAGCCTCTGTAGCCACCGAAAACCTCTCGGGAGCCCGTTCCGGCACCCTGCCGGAGGGGGGATCCCTCACCGGTGGCCATCTTCATCATCCCAGCGCTATCCATGACGAGGAGGGAGTAGTTCACCCTCGGGGCTGAGGGTATGTACCAGTAGCTATGTGTTTGATCTCTCTCTCTCTCTCTCGTGTTTTCTCTATGGCATGATCTTGATGTATCGCGAGCTTTGCTACTATAATTGGATCTTATGATGTTTCTCCCCCTCTACCCTCTTGTGATGAATTGAGTTTTCCCTTTCAAGTTATCTTATCAGATTGTGTCTTTAAGGATTTGAGAACACTTGATGTATGTCTTGTCGTGCTTATCTGTGGTGACAATGGGATATCACGTGATCCACTTGATGTATGTTTTGGTGATCAACTCGCAGGTTCCGCCCATGAACCTATGCATAGGGGTTGGCACATGTTTTCGTCTTGACTCTCCGGTAGAAACTTTGGGGCACTCTTTGAAGTACGTTGTGTTGGTTGAATAGATGAATCTAAGATTGTGTGATGCATATCCTATAATCATGCCCACGGATACTTGAGGTGACCATGGAGTATCTAGTTGACATTAGGGTTTTGGTTGATTTGTGTCTTAAGGTGTTATTCTAGTATGAACTCTATGATAGATTGAACGGAAAGAATAGCTTCATGTTATTTTACTACGGACTCTTGAATAGATAGAATAGAAAGGATAACTTTGAGGTGGTATCGTACCCTACCATAATATCTTCGTTTGTTCTCTGCTATTAGTGACTTTGGAGTGACTCTTTGTTGCATGTTGAGGGATAGTTATATGATCCAATTATGTTATTATTGTTGAGAGCTTACACTAGTGAAAGTATGAACCCTAGGCCTTGTTTCCTAGCATTGCAATACCGTTTGTGCTCACTTTTATCATTAGTTACCTTGCTGTTTTTATATTTTCAGATTAGAAAAACTTATATCTACCATCCATATTGCACTTGTATCACCATCTCTTCGCCGAACTAGTGCACCTATACAATTTACCATTGTATTGGGTGTGTTGGGGACACAAGAGACTCTTTGTTATTTGGTTGTAGGGTTGCTTGAGAGAGACCATCTTCATCCTATGCCTCCCAAGGATTGATAAACTTTAGGTCATCCACTTGAGGCAAATTTGCTACTGTCCTACAAACCTCTGCACTTGGAGGCCTAACAACGTCTACAAGAAGAAGCTTGCGTAGTAGATATCAAGCTCTTTTCTGGCGCCGTTGCCGGGGAGGTGAGTGCTTGAAGGTATATCTTTAGATCTTGCAATCGAATCTTTTTGTTTCTTGTTTTATCACTAGTTTAGACTATGAAAGAAAACTACAAAAAATGGAGTTAAGTTTATCTCATACGCTTCATCTTTTTAATACCTTTCGTGAGTATGATGGAAAGGAAAATTGTGCTCAAGTGCTAGAAGAAGAATGCATTAAAATGCTTGGTACTAAATCTTTAAATGATGAGCATGATTGCAATGTTGTTAGTATGAACTCTTTGAATATCCATAGTACTAATGATGATTGCACTAGTTATGATGAAAATATCTCGTATAAGCATGTCAAAATTAATGGAGTAGATTGGGTTTGCAAGTACACACCAAATAGGGAAAATAGATATTGCAAGAGGCATAAGTATTTAGAAACTAAAGGGTTGCAAGAAAGTCTTGATGTTTGTGCTGAAAAATTCAATATTTTTTGCGCTCCTTGTGAACTTTGCAATGAACGTGGTCATTTAAATCTCCAACGCAAATTGTTTCATGACCGAATCGTGTCCAAAAATTGTGATAACTTGATTACCCTTGAGCATCATAACGAGCTTAGTCTTCTTTTTGGGTATGAAGAAATGAAACGTATAACTGAGGGTATTCCAAAATTTAATCTTGATAGATGTCTTGATTTTGATCTAGAGAATATTTATTTGTATTGTGCGGTGAATTGCATTGAAAATCCTTATATTGCCAATTACCTAAAGAAAAGAAAGCACTTAGAAGATGAAGAGAATACTAATGAAAGGGAAGAGACTTCCCAATATCCTCCTATCATTTCTTATGATGAATCAGGTAACGAGGAGGAGCTTTCTATTCAACCAATCTCATCAATAAGTAGCTCAAAGAAGAACGTTGAACCCGCACATAATGTGAAGAGGAAAAAGAAAAGAAGGAGCAACAAAGGTAAAAAGGTATCTCTCCCAAATGATGTTGCTCCTACTACTCATTGTGATGATGATAATGGCTATACTATTGGTGCTATCCATATTTTTAATGATGAGAGTGATTGTGCTTATGATATGAAAGGGCCCAAGCTTGGGGAAGCTATGTTTGGTGAGGATGACATATTTGAGAATATATTTGCTGAAATTAATGTTTGTCCCAAGCTTGGGTATGCTATGTTTAATGAAGATGATATTTTTAGCATCCCAAGTTTTGATACGCAAAGTTGTTTTGATGATAGCATGCCTCTTACCTATGATGATAATATTGATGAAAGTGTGTTTGGAAGAGTGTCAACTTTAGGAAGTAGTGATCCCACTATTTTGGAGGATGTTGAATCTTATTGTGATGAATATGAAAGTGGATTTGGAAGAGTGTCAACTTTATTTAGTGATGATTCCACTATCTTGGAAGAGGTTTCAATCGATTATGATGAGAATGAAGTGTGTCAACTTATGATGATTATTGTGATGAAACTTATGCTATAAAAAGTAGTGATGATTATATTTATAAAACTTGTCATGATTCTGATTACCCTTTTCCTGAACATTACTCTTTTAATGTGGAAACAATTTTTAGTGTTCAAGTCTCTTATGATACTCCCACTATTTCGAATGAGAAGAACTTTGCTTATGTGGAGAGTAGTAAATTTTCTATGCTTGTAGATCATGAAAAGAATGCTTTAGGTGCTGGTTATATTATTGAACTCAATCATGATGCTACTGAAAATTATTATGCGGGAGGAACATATGCTTGTAGGAATTGCAATAATGTCAAGTTTCCTCTCTATGTGCTTAAAGTCTTGAAGCTATGCTTGTTTTGCCTTCCTATGCTAGTTGATTATTGTTCCCATAAGTTGTTTGCTCACAAAATCCCTATGCATAGTAAGTGGTTTAGGCTTAAATGTGCTAGTCATATGCTTCATGATGCTCCCGTTATGTTTCAATTCTTATGTTTTATGTGAGCATCATTGTCATCTTCATGCCTAGCTAGAAAGGCATTAAAGAAAAGCGCTTGTTGGGAGCAACCCAATATTTACCCTTGCTGTTTTTGTGTGTTCACATGATTATGCCACTGTAGTAATCATGTTTTATAACTTTTGTTTCAATAAAGTGCCAAGTAAGACCTTTAGGATAGCTTACGGTGATAGTTGTGTTGATCCTGCTGAGAATCAGAAACTATTTCACCCAGTAAATTAGTTTTGTTAATTCACATGAACATGCTTCTGATCTGATTCTTTTTTCTCTGGATTGGTAAACGAATTTCTTAGGACTTCCTAACTTGGTAGGATATTTTCAGCTCCAGAAGTGTACGTTTGATACAGATTACTACAGACTGTTCTGTTTTTGACATATTCTATTTTCTATGTGTTGTTGGCTTATTTTGATGAATCTATTAGTAGTATCGGAGAGTATGAACCATAGAGAAGTTGGAATATAGTAGATATTACACCAATATGAACTTAGAATTAGTTCATTACAGTACCTAAGTAGTGGTTTTGTTTTCTTATACTAACGGAGCTTACGAGTTTTCTGTTGAGTTTTGTGTTGTGAAGTTTTCAAGTTTTGGGTAAAGATTCGATGGACTATGGAATAAGGAGTGGCAAAAGCCTAAGCTTGGGGATGCCCAAGGAACCCCAAGGAAATATTCAAGGACAACCAAGAGCCTAAGCTTGGGGATGCCCCGGAAGGCATCCCCTCTTTCCTCTTCTTTCGTCGGTAACTTTACTTGGAGCTATATTTTTATTCACCACATGATATGTGTTTTGCTTGGAGCGTCATTTTATCTTGTTAGTATTTGCTTTCTGTTATTTAGAATAATGTTTTGCATCTATATTTTCAATAAAAATGTCAAGGATAGCCTTTACCATTCTTATTTTGCTAGTATACATGTTGCTGTTTGAAAACAGAAAGTTTACCTCTGTTGTAAAAATTCCCTAGAAAAGTCAGAGCATGATATAATGTTGAAACTTTTTGCATAATGAGCTATAATAAATCTTCTACAGCGTAGTATTTTTCTCATGATTTTTGGAGTTACGGAAGTATGATGAATCTTGCATTCTTTACAGACTATACTGTTATGGCAGATTGCTGATATGGTTGCATTGTTTGCATATGTTTGCTTATTTAATGATTCTATTTGAGGATAGGGTATTAAATATGCAGAGACATTTAGTATGAAATGTTGAATAATAAGTTCAGTGATTTGTTGCCGTAGAAAATGATAAGGTTTTGCATTGGTTTATACTAACCTATCTCACGAGTTCTTATTGAGTTTGGTGTGGATGAAGCTTTTGATAAAAAGAGAAACCATGATATGAGAGGAATTAAGGAGACACAAAAGTTCAAGCTTGGGGATGCCCAAGGCACCCCAAGATAATATTTCAAGAAGTCTCAAGCATCTAAGCTTGGGGATGCCCCGGTAGGCATCCCACCTTTCTTCTTCAACAATTATCGGTTAGTATCGGTTGAGCCTAAGTTTTTGCTTCTTCACATGAGTTGTGCTATCCTTGCAATGTCGTTTTATTTTCCTTTGCTTGCTGTTTGAATGAAGTACTTAAGATCTGAAGTTCTTAAATGAGAGAGAGTCTTCATATATCTACATAATTATTTAGCTACTCATTGATCTTCACTTATATCTTTTCGGGAGTAGTTTGTCATTTACTCGTGTGCTTCACTTATATCCTATGAGTAAATGGTTGAATGAGTTGAATGTCATAAATCTGAAATTCTATATGTTTCATTTGCTAATCCCATGGGGAGTAATGACTTCACATCTAAGAAGTAGATGTTGTAAATTTATTGAAGGTTAGCAAGCATTGTATTGGTCATTTGAACAATTCATGAAAGAATATTGAAGGAAGAGAGATTTCACATATAAATATACTATCGTAGACATCTTTTATAATTGTGAGCACTCATTAAGTATGACATGCTAAAGAGTTGATGTTGGACAAGGAAGACAACGTAATGGGTTATGTTTTCTCACATCCCAGTTGAAGTATATTGTCATGCATCATTCAAACATGTTGAGCTCGCCTTTCCCCCTCATGCTAGCCAAAATTCCTTTCACCAAGTAGAGATACTACTTGTGCTTCCAAATATCCTTAAACCCAGTTTTGCCATGAGAGTCCACCATACCTACCTATGGATTGAGTAAGATCCGTCAAGTAAGTTGTCATCGGTGCAAGCAATAAAAATTGCTCTCTAAATATGCATGATCTATTAGTGTGAAGAAAATAATCTTTATACGATCTTGTTATGGAAGCAATAAAAGCGACGGACTGCAAAATAAAGGTCCATATATAAGTGGCTATATAAAGTGACGTTCTTTTGCATTAAGATTTTGTGCATCCAACCCTAAAAGCGCATGACAACCTCTGCTTCCCTCTGCGAAGGGCGTATCTTTTACTTTATGTCTTTTACTTTATGCAAGAGTCAAGGTGATCTTCACCTTTCCCTTTTTCATTTTATCCTTTGGCAAGCACCTTGTGTTGGAAAGATCCTGATATATATATATCCAATTGGATGTAAGTTATGATGAACTATTATTGTTGACATCACCCAAAGGTGAATACGTTGGGAGGCAACACTATAAGCCCCTATCTTTCTCAGTGTCCGATTGAAACTCCATAACCATTAGTATTGCGTGAGTGTTAGCAATTGTAGAAGACTATATGATAGTTGAGTATGTGGAGTTTGCTAAATCAAAGCTCTGACATAGACCCTTCCTAAAAATAAGATTAATTGTAATTGTTTGATGACTGAGAATGAAGTTTGCTTGTTTTCAAGGAAGTTTATGGTATATGCTTTAACATGTGAATTGCTTGTTACTTGTTCGTGAGAAGTTGTATGAGATGAACTATTGTTATAACTTATAATCATGCTAGAAAAGGTGATTGAAATTATCATTGACCAAACTTGTGCACCTTCTAGCATTCACACTTCATAAATTCTTTCTTTTATCATTTACATACTCGAGGACGAGTAGGAATTAAGCTTGGGGATGCTGATACGTCTCCAATGTATCTATAATTTATGAAGCATTCATGCTATTTTATTATCTGTTTTGAATGATTACGGGCTTTATTATACACTTTTATATTGCTTTTGGGAATAACCTATTAACCGGAGGCCCAGCCCATATTGTTGTTTTATTGCCTGTTTCAGTATTTCGAAGAAAAGGAATATCAAACGGAGTCCAAACGGAATGAAACCTTCGGCAGTGTGATTTTTGGAACGAAGATCCGGGAGACTTGGAGTACAAGCCAGGGAAGCTTCGAGGAGGCCAGGAGATAGGAGGGCGCGCCCACCCCCTTGGCGCGCCCCCCTGTCTCGTGGGTCCCTCGAGACTCCCTCGACCGACTTCTTTCGCCTATATATTCCCATATACCCTAAAAACATCGAAGCACACAATAGATCGGGAGTTCTGCCGCCGCAAGCCTCTGTAGCCACCAAAAACTTCTCGGGAGCCCGTTCCGGCACCCTGCCGGAGGAGGGATCCCTCACCGGTGGACATCTTCATCATCCAGGAGCTCTCCATGACAAGGAGGGGGTAGTTCACCCTCGGGGTTGAGGGTATGTACCAGTAGCTATGTGTTTGATCTCTCTCTCTCTCTCGTGTTTTCTCTATGGCACGATCTTGATGTATCGCGAGCTTTGCTACTATAATTGGATCTTATGATGTTTCTCCCCCTCTACTCTCTTGTGATGAATTGAGTTTTCCCTTTGAAGTTATCTTATCGGATTGAGTCTTTAAGGATTTGAGAACACTTGATGTATGTCTTGCCGTGCTTATCTGTGGTGAGAATGGGATATCACGTGATCCACGTGATGTATGTTTTGGTGATCAACTTGCGGGTTCTTCCCATGAACCTATGCATAGGGGTTGGCACACGTTTTCGTCTTGACTCTCCGGTAGAAACTTTGGGGCACTCATTGAAGTACTTTGTGTTGGTTGAATAGATGAATCTGAGATTTTGTGATGCATATCGTATAATCATGCTCATGGATACTTGAGGTGACAATGGAGTATCTAGGTGACATTAGGGTTTTGGTTGATTTGTGTCTTAAGGTGTTATTCTAGTATGAACTCTATGATAGATTTAACGGAAAGAATAGCTTCATGTTATTTTACTACGGACTCTTGAATAGATAGAACATAAAGGATAAATTAGAGGTGGTTTCGTACCCTACCATAATCTGTTCGTTTGTTCTCTGCTATTAGTGACTTTGGAGTGACTCTTTGTTGCATGTTGAGGGATAGTTATATGATCCAATTATGTTATTATTGTTGAGAGAACTTGCACTAGTGAAAGTATGAACCCTATACCTTGTTTCCTAGCATTGAAATACCGTTTGTGCTCACTTTTATCATTAGTTACCTTGCTTTTTTTATATTTTCAGATTACAAAAACCTATATCTACCATCCATATTGCACTTGTCACCATCTCTTCGCCGAACTAGTGCACCTATACAATTTACCATTGTATTGGGTGTGTTAGGGACACAAGAGACTCTTTGTTATTTGGTTGCAGGGTTGCTTGAGAGAGACCATCTTCATCCTATGCCTCCCATGGATTGATAAACCTTAGGTCATCCACTTGAGGCAAATTTGCTACTGTCCTACAAACCTCTGCACTTGGAGGCCCAACAACGTCTACAAGAAAAAGGTTGCATAGTAGACATCATGTTACCCTGCGACATTATTCATGACTCACCTCGAGTGTGCATGTATGAAGAGAGAGAGGCCGAGCTGGATCGGTAGGACAGCTTAGATGCCCTGGAGGAGGAGCGTGACGTCGCTAAGGACCATTCTGCATTCTATCAACAGCAGGCTCGCATATATCAAAGCAGAGAAGTACGGGCCAAGACTTATAACATCGGTGAACTCGTTCTACGCTTGCCGGAGAAGAAAAAGGACAAATTTATGCCCAAGTGGGAGGGTCCCTTCATCATCGACGAAGTTCTCACCGGAGGAGTGTACCACCTGCGTGATGCATCAGACAACCGCCTGGAGCCGAACCCATGGAACGCGGCCAGACTCCGAAGATTAAAGCTCTTGTACGGTTAAACTATACAAGCTCTCTTTTCACTTTTATTTCATGTGTTGTAAAGCTCTTGTACGGTTAACTGTACACCTATAACGCATACAATTCTTAATATGTATGTCAATTATACCTGGGGGCTTCTTGTACAGAAGCTTATTACTATTATTTTTCAAGCATCAAGCTCATCACATATGTGTGTTGTCCACGTATGTGCCTTTTCTTCGCCATTATATGCATTGATATGACTTAAGTTTTGGCCAAGCTAGGTTGCCTGGCTCCTGTGCTTATGCCCTACATTCCCGTTAGTTCGGCTAGGGCATAAAGGGAGCACCTCTGTGATTGTTACTGCTGGGTCATCCGGATGTGTACCTCAGACTGGGTGAAGCCGAAAGCTAACGTTCTTAAGGGAATTTTTGGTCGACGGACTAAAGATGTTTTTTACTTGTCACTTTAGGAACCCCCAGATGTTATGTATGTTGTGGGTTTTCAAACACAGTTCGGACATGCACATTAATGCATGCTTACCCAGGGAAAGGAACCCTTAACGGAACTATTCTCTCTGTAAGATGTTTCTTACGATCAAAATGTAATGTAACATAACTAGCCGGATACTTGTCTGTTCCAGCAACTATGACCCCTACGCCTGGCTTCCAGGCGTACCCCAGTTTACATTACCGAGCGGGTATTCGGAAGCACTCCGCACCTTCGGGTCCAGAGGTTGAAGCGAAAAGGTCTGCCATGACAAGCGTTTTACAATTCAGCTAGAGACATTAATTTGTCAAATGAAGTACATAGTCACTTAGACTCAAACACTTCTTCTTCTATGCCATCTAACAAGCTATCTACCCTACAATCCTGTTGGGAATACTTGGCGGCTACTTGAACCTGGTCATATACCAAACTAACGGGAATTTGTTCTCCATTTGACCCTACAGGTCTGTCCCGGGCCACGTGATTTGGGTCGAGCTTGGTATACCGCGTTTTCACCATTGCCCAGGCCTCTAGGGCACCTTCCCGACAGGCCGATATCTTCCATAATCGGAAGCATCGCGCTCTCCCTGGAGTAGCTGTACAAGCCCCTCCATACTTCCTGGAGGGGAGTCGGATGGCCATAAAGCCTTAGCAATACTTTGCATCGCCTGCTGAGCTCGCTCGTGCATTTGTGACAGCTCTTGTAGCAGATCGCTCAATGATCCGGACACCTCCTCTTTGGGACGGCCCGTCAATATACCTACAGACATAATTCTACCAGTTCCTTCACTTGCCGAACAATATAAAGGTAAGTCCAAACACATACCAAATATGCCGCCTCACAGCTTCTTATCTCCTTCACGGAGTCAGCTAGCTGGGCCCGCACATCTTTTAGCTCTTCGCCAAGCTTGGTGTTGGCATCTTGGAGTTTGCGCTTATCCGCCCTGACCTGTGTCAGGATACATTTGCCCGCGGCTAGTTTCCTTTGAGCTCCTGGACCTCCCGCTTGCGCAACTTCCGGTGCTTCTGCTATAAGATTTGCGCCTGTATTAATAACCCTAGTACATGATTATGTTTTCTCGATAGAGGGGAACATTACCAGATGCCGCCTTCTTGGATTTCTCTAGTTCCGGTGTAGCTTTAGTCAGGTGGGACTGACACTTTTCCAGCTCTTGAGACAACAGATTGTTCTTCTCTGTGAGCACCTAGTCATGTAACAATCCTTAAATTAGTTGTACCAACTGTTTCAAGTCTCGGGGCTACTGGTATATGATTATCAGTTCTGCACAAATGTGTACTTACCCGCTAATCTTTCAAATACTGATCTGTGGCTCTGGAAAGCCCATCTCGAGCAGCTCGGAGGTATGCATCACCCGAGTTGAAGGCTTTGAAAGCTTCTTCTGAAAAACCAGGGTCGCAAAGAGCGGCCCGCCGGCGCTGATGATTAATGGCATTTTCCACTTCTTAGTTTGTGGCGGATACTTTATCTGAATCGTCCACAGAATGACAATCCGGTGTCACTCCCGTGTTAGCCTCTGTCCTCGTGTAAGGGTCCGGAATCTGGCTAGTAGAGGCACAACCGGCAGGATCCCCGGAAACAGTCCGGCGAATGTTCTTCCTGATAAAGACACAACGGGTAGTGTCATACTTTAAGATGACGGCCATGGGGCGTATTTAAAACCATACATATTCAATGAAGGCTCGGGTATATTTCTATTTGCCTTACTCTTTGGAGGCCTGCCCGTTGTAGGCGCCGCCTCTTGAGCACCGACTGCCTCCCCTTTAGAGCATAATATAGTACGGTGGGTAAGGCAGATAGAGGGAATTCTATCAAAGGACAAGTCTCCTGATTACTTACATGTGTCGCAGGGAGAAGGTCGGGATAGTCGGCAATGATGGGCACTTCGGTGCCGTCACAGCTCGCCTGGTAAACCCCCCTTCCCCGAGCTCCACGAATATATCCGGATCCTCTTTGAATCCGGGGTCGAGGGCCTGGTTGTGGTCCTCTGGCTGTGGTGCGGGGCTGTGGATCTCCCTGGTGACCTTCTGCCATTCCTATTATAAATGACGGATTAATATTTATGAAAGAAGGATTCAGGGAGTTGATGGAGTAGAGTAGTGGGGCGAAAATTCACCCAACTGGGAGGGTTGTGCATGGAAAATGCATCCCTGGGCTTAATGTGGATGAACTCCTCCTCCACCCCCTTTGTATAATCCAGACTATATTTTTGGCGAAGCGGCGTGAGTGTCCGGAGCCTTCCAACCATAAAGAGTGGCATCGTCTTCTCCGTTGAAGTGCCACATGGGGCTCCCTCGGTATTGGAGTGGCTGAACCCCTCGCATTATGGATATCACCATAACCTCGACTATTGACAATCCGGATTGAGCGAGCGTCTTTATCTTGCTCATCAATTGGTGGACTTCCATGCTATCTTTCTCCCTGGGGCTCCGAGGACGCCAGCTGAGGTGCTTCTTCAATGGAGTACTTCAATATTCAGGAAGACCCCTCCGGATTGGGTCAGGAAGGGATACGTCTTCAACATAAAACCATTCGGAAGGCCATTCTTTGGCATACCGGATAGGTATCCGGTCCCGGCGATGCGCCATATCTCGGCTCCACCCACTTGGAATATTGATCCCTCTTGATTACGAGGGACGAGGAAGAATAGCTTCTTCCATAGCTCGAAATGAGCCTCGCAGCCCAGAAATAGCTCGCAAAGAGCAACATAACCCACAATATGTAGGATGGAGGCAGGTGTGAAGTTGTGCAGTTGGAGGCCATAGTAGTCCAGAAGCCCTCGGAGGAACGGATGGATTGGAAATCCGACGCCTCTCCGCAAATAGGGAGCAAAGCGTACTCGTTCCCCCTGGATGGGTTGGGGAACTTCTTCGCATGTTCCTCGCCGTTGAAAGAAGTCAATCTGCCTCGAACGGGGACTAGATCTGCGGGGAGGAGGAATCCCTGGGTCTGCAGCTTCACCAGTTGGTCGTGGGATACGGAACACTTTTTCCAATCACCCGACTTGGAGTCGTGAGGGCGTGAGGAAGAGCTGGGAGCGCTAGCCATGCTGGGGTGGTTTCTACGAGCAAGCTCCGAGGATTCCTTGTTTGGGGGAGATGGTGTGGATTAGACCTGAAGATCCCCATCTCTTTAATACACAATTTTATCATACGGTCAGGGTGGTAAATGCAAAAATCCTCCGACCTCTCCTATTCGCTCGACATGTGGAAGCTGAGATCATGAAGGTGCAGAAGCCGATGAGCGCATCATTAAATGAAGGGTCGGACACTCCTATTTATGTAAGGTACTTTGAAGTATTCGGAGAAGGAACCCGCCTTGCAATGTCAATGACAATATGCGCGTCGGACTCATCGTCATTGAAGCCTGGTTCGGGGGCTACGGAGGGAGTCCTGGATTAGAGGGTCCTCGGACAGCCGGACGATGTACTGTTGCCGGACTGTTGGACTATGGAGACACAAGATAGAAGACTTCGTCTCGTGTCTAGATGGGACTCTCCTTTGCGTGGAAGGCAAGCTTGGCGATTCGGATATGTAGATTCCTTTCTCTATAATTGACTTTGTGTAACCCTAGCCCCACTCCGGTGTCTATATAAACCGGAGGGTTTAGTCCGTAGGACAACAATCATAATCTCATAGGCTAGACTTCTAGGGTTTAGCCATTACGATCTCGTGGTAGATCAACTCTTGTAATACTCATATTCATCAACATCAATCAAGCAGGAAGTAGCGTATTACCTCCATAGAGAGGGCCCGAACCTGGGTAAACATTGTGCCCCCCTCCTCCTGTTACCATTAGCCTTAGACGCACAGTTCGGGACCCCGTACCCAAGATCCGCTGGTTTTGACACCGACACCTGCCCTCTGGTTTCTTCCTCCTTGCTGGGAAATGGAGTTGCCCTGATCCTGGGGAGCCGAAAATTCCCAGCCGGGCCCACCCCCTGCCTCATCGGTCCCTCCCTGTAATAGCCTAAAGGAGACGGACAAGGGCAAAGGCATGACGGGGCACTTATCTTTTTTCAATCTTAAATTTGTAGGCACTTGCCAAATTTTAGTTCAAACAATGTAATCTCTTGAATCCATGTTTGTATCATGTAATGTTTGTACTTGTTTGAAGCATATTAATGAAAAAATATAAACCTTGTCGGGGACTCGTGCATGTATATGACCATGCAGAGGTGGAATGTGTCACATCCCTGGTCCTGTTATGCACTAGGCTAGACCTCATGTGAGCATCATGTTTTAATTCAAATGAAATTTGAATTGAGGAATTTTCAAAGCCTCAGAAACCTTCTAAAAATGATCAACATTAAAATCTCCTCAAAGAAGTCCAAGAAAATGTTCCTCTTAGTCTCTGAAAATATTGCAAAGAGGTAAAACTCAAAACAATATTTTTGGTATCTCAGAGTTAATTATTTTGGGCCTTTGAATTAAATAAATAGCTATTTGCATTGGATATATATTTGATATATAAATAATATATGTCCAATAATTACTGGAACATTTTTATGTGCTTTGGTATAATTCCATTGTGCTAAATAAAATGTTCAGGGGTATTTTGTCACTGTCTTTGAATTTGTTTTATTTCAAAACAGTGGCAAAAGATTAAATAAAAACAAAACAGAAGAAAAAGAAATAAAAAGAGCAAAGCCTACCTGGCCTTACCCGTGCAGCCCACCAGAGCCGGCCCAGCTCCTGTGCTGGTCCAGCACTGTGCGGCCCAGCCCACCTCCTCCTCCCTGTCGCCTTCCTCCTCGCGCCAGTAGGCAGAGGAGAGACTCGGCGCACGCGCCCGAGCTCGCCACGCCACCACCCTGCTCGTCTGCTTCGCCTGAGGCCACCA
This sequence comes from Triticum dicoccoides, assembly GCF_002162155.2. Classification (NCBI taxonomy): domain Eukaryota; kingdom Viridiplantae; phylum Streptophyta; class Magnoliopsida; order Poales; family Poaceae; genus Triticum; species Triticum dicoccoides. Next base: position 316,129,058 of record NC_041383.1, on the reverse strand, counting down.
CGACGCCTCGCGCCTTCTCCTCGGCGCCGCCTCGACCCCTGGAACCCTCCCGCTCACTCCCTCGTCCCCATCTCCTCCTCTGTCCTTTCTCTCGCACGCACCCGAGAGCGACTGTCGCCGCCGCTCGCCATAACCACGGCCACCGGGCCTCCCTCGCTCCCCCGACTAGCCCAGAGGCTCCGCCTCGTCCCTCTCTTCCTCCTCACCGAGCCGCCCGACGCCGGAAGCCCCTGGACACCGCAAGCGCTACCGTTCCCCTCGCCAGCCACCAGAGATCGTCGCCGTCGATTCGCTGCACTCCGGCCGCCCCCGAGCCCACTGACCCTCCAAACGGACTCACGGTGAGCCCCCGAGTCGTCTTCCCCTTCTCCCCTGGTCTCTTTCGACCTCTAGGCCATAGCCCCGTCTTGGCCAAGAACTCCACGCCGCCGGGGATGTCGCCGCCGTCACTGCAGCCAGTAAGGCTCGAAACCGAGCACGGCACCGTGCTCCTAGCATCCTCAGGAGCTCGGTGAGCCCCTTAGCCATCCCTCCCGTCCTCTGTGGCCTCGCCCCGCTCGAACCCGTAGCTCCGGCCGCTGCACTTGCCATCGCCGCCGTCGCTCTAGTGCACCTCAGCTGCTGCCTCTGGCCGCAATGGATGCGCGCGAGCCTGGGCATCTCGTAGAGCCTCTCCGCCGTCGTTTTGGTGGCCGGAGGAGCTAACCCGAGCCCTCCGCCGCGCCTGCTGTAGCCGGCGATGAGCCGCCGGCGTATTAGCCTCGGCTGACCAGGGGTTGACCTCCCCTGGGTCGCCGACAAGTGGGCCCTGGCCCAGCTAATCCTAGATTAGTCTTTTTAATTAAGTCTAATTAACTCAACTGACATTTTAGTTAGCAGTAATTTAACATTAATTAATTAGGTTAGTTAGTTAGTCACTGACGTGTGGACCCCACACGTCAGGTTTGACCCGAGCCGCCCAGTTGACCCTGCTGACGTCACTGTGACGTGGGGCTGACGCAATAAGTATTTTCTGGATTTAAAAATAATCAGGAAATTTCAGAAAATGTCCTAAACTTCTAAAAATCATAGAAATTCAACCGTAACTCCAAATTAAATAATTTATATATGAAAAATTATCAGAAAAATTCAAGGAATCCATCTGTACCATTTTCATGCATGTTAGAACAACTTATAACTGCTGTTTAGCACAAATTAATTAATGGCATTTGAATAATCACATATGGAGTTTGAATTTGAATCTTGTATTCAAACCAACTTCATTTAATCTGTTGCTAGTTGCATTAGCTCAAAACACATTCATATTGCCATGTCATGAGCATGCATCATATTGTGCATTGCATTGATTGTATTTCTTCATTGTTGCCGGTATCTGTTCCCTCCCGGTAGACGTGATACCGATGATGTGATCATTGACACTGATGAAGACTCAATGTTATCTTCAGAAGTGCCAGGCAAGCAAAACCCCCTTGTTCATTCCGATACAATCCTACTCTCTCGCTCCTGCTCTCTTTTAATGCATTAGGGCAACAACGATTCATCTGTTACTTGCTGCGGTACCTAAACCCCTTTATCCTCTGCATGACCTGTCATTCCACAGTAAATAGATGAAACCCACTAGCATGAGTAGGAGTTGTTTGAGCCCTGTTGTGCCTACTCATTCATGCTTGTTTGTCATGCCTGCTACTGCTTAGAGTTGAGTCAGGTCTGATTCATCAGGGATGAATCAGAGGTGTGTGAACATGTCCTACTGTGTGTGAGCTAAGTGTGTGAATACGATTTGGTAAAGGTAGCGGTGAGAGGCCATGTAGGAGTACATGGTGGGTTGTCTCATTGCAGCCGTCCTCAGGAACTGAGTTCTGTGTTTGTGATCCATGATTCAGCTACTACCACGCATTGGGCCCGAAACCAATGGACCCTCTCGGCTTCTTGATCACCCTTGTCCTCTGTCCAGGACTTGCAAGTAGTTTCTGGTGTTTGTAGTATGCTGGAGGCCGTGCGCGGCGCTGACCGTAGGGGTGGGCTGTGATGCAGTAGGCACGTGGCCGGGTAAACCGGGCGCCCGTTTGGTGTCACGGAACCCTGTTCACATCGTTTGGGGCTATGAGCGAAACTCCGGACGGATCTCCTCATGGATGGAACCCGAATAGGCGATAAACCTGGACTAGAGACTTGAGTGTTTAGGCAGGCCGTGGCCGACACCCATGTTGGGCTTCCGCTTGAAGGTTGCCGAGTACATGTCGTGTAAACGGCGGTAAGTGGTGAGAGCGTGTGTGAAGAAGTACACCCCTGTAGGGTTAACATCATCTATTCGAATAGCCGTGTCCGCGGAAAAGGACTTCTGGGTTGCTTATATCAGTTCATAGACAAGTGAAAGTGGATACTCTAAAATACGCAAGATAAGCGTGAGTGCTATGGATGGCGCTCTCGTAGGGAGACGGGAGCGGATCCATAGTGGGGTATTGATATGGTGAATATGTGGACTCGTGTGCGCCACCTCAAAAGAGTCGCTTGCAGTCGTAGTTTAGGATAGCCACCGAGTCAAAGCTGGCTTGCTGCAGTTAAACCCCACCACCCCTTTGTTGATAATGATGCATATGTAGTTAGTTCTGATGTAAGTCTTGCTGGGTACATTTGTACTCACGTTTGCCTATTTTATGTTTTTGCAGAGAGACTTCAGTCTCACTAGTAGTTTCGCGTGGACTTCGACGTTTAGCTTGTTACCTCAGCTACGATCTTGTGCCCTCGGCAGGATCTGGTAGATAGTCAGGCTTCTTAGCCTTTTTCATTTATAGATGTCTGTACCCAGACATGATAGCTTACTCTTGTGCTTTGACTTGTATGCTCTGAGTGTTGGGTCATGAGACCCATGTTTGTAATATCTCGCTCCTCGGAGCCTATTGATTAAATACTTGAGTCGTAGAGTCATGTTGTGATGCCATGTTGTATTTGCACATATCGAGCATATTGTGTGTATGTTATTGAAATGCTTGGTATGTGTGGGATCTGACCATCTAGTTGTTTATCTTTAGTAGCCTCTCTTACCGGGAAATGTCTCCTAGTGTTTCCATTGAGCCTTGGTAGCTTGCTACTGCTCCGGAACACTTAGGCTGGCCGGCATGTGTCATTCTTCGTTCCTGTGTCTGTCCCTTCGGGGAAATGTCACGCGATGAATATCGGAGTCCTGTTAGCCCGCTACACCCCGGTTCACCGGAGTCCTGCTAGCCCAGTGCTACAGCCTGGATTCACTCGCTGATGACCGACACGTTCGATGCTGGGTCATGGATGCCTGTCCCTGTAAGTCTGTGCCACTTTGGGTTTACGACTAGCCATGTCAGCCCGGGCTCCTTATCATATGGATGCTAGCGACGCTGTCATATACGTGTGCCAAAAGGCGCAAACGGTCCCGGGCAAAGGTAAGGCGACACCCGTGGGAATACCGTGCGTGAGGCCGCAAAGTGATATGAGGTGTTACATGCTAGGTCGATGTGGCATTGAGTCGGGGTCCTGACAGCGTTGGTATCAGAGCTTGACTGCCTGTAGGATTACCAAGCCAAACTGGTCGAAGTTGAGTCTAGAAATTCTTTAGTTATGTAAGGGAATTGATTGTGGGATGGAACGTAAGGCTCTTTTTACTCCTTATAACTTATGCCTTCTGATCTGAGTCATCTTATCTTTCCTGCGGGGATTAAGAACTAGGCTATATCTTCTTTCTATCAGGATCACGTGTTAGTAATCCGTAGACTTATAAGATTGTTGGATTTAAGCTTGAGTTCAGTTCCTACTACTTCTGTATGTTAACTGTTGATCTCGAAACCTTGATATTGTGCTTCTGAGTGGTTATGCCACCATTTTTGTGAATGTCTCAAATCTTTTCTGAGCATTTACAGCCGTTATGCTGTCCGAGTCATCCCAGGTTTCTAAAGAGTCTGACGCATTTGCAAAATCCTTTCCCTCTAGTTTCGATGCTCCTTTATGCCAGCTCAATCACACTAATTGTTGAGTTGAGGTATTCTACTACCTCGACCTTTATGTTGGAATAATTGTTATGACCCTAGGTGTCTCAGGGGATCATCTAGTGGTCTAGCCATGATTTGTGTTCCCAGTGTGATGATTCTGGCCATCATTGTCGAAAGCATCCCGTGATGCTACTTAGTAGTAGGTATTCTACTCCTTGGGTTTTGAACCCGAGATTCACTCTACTTACTTCATGTTGATAGGGTTTGCTAGTTCCTTTAGGATATTAGTAACCTTTGCGATAGTCCTCGAGGTTCGTGGTACATCCTTCTTCCAAATACCATGAACTACTTATGGCAGAAGTTCCTCGTTGAACTGAACGATCACAACCAGAGTGCTCTTGATGAGTTCTCCATTATATATTATGGCTCTGCCAGTTCTACTTTCTGCATGGGTTATCCGGAAGAAATATGTTGAACTTGGTTCGACATACTAATCTATGCATCCACAACTCAGAAAATTATATGTTCCTTTGAGTTTCTCTCTTTAGTTGCATTCTGACCCTCGTCTATCAATTGATATCAAGGGTATGTATGCATTCGTTTATCGATGCCTATTACCCTTGTGGTCCGTCAAGCCATTCTGTCCTGAATGACTTGGAGAAACAAACTCCAGTACCTCATCCATATCTAGGATTGGGTCAAAGTAGTTGTATTCCGCAGATCAAATGCCAATCTAGCTTTTGGTTCTGTTCTACCTTGGAGTATTACCCCCCTTATGTCAGAATTGTCATGAGAACTGCACCAACTCTCATGAATTTTGACGTAGTGATACTTCTCACCATCATTAGTCATTCCTCGGCCCTCGTGTTGATGCAACCGGAATACCGACAAATGAATTGTGATGTGTGAAATCAATACTCCCAGCAACCTCGTTGCTTGGTAGTTAAAGGGTAATAATTTCATTCTTAGCGTGTTGGTTTTTGAATCATCCTTCTAAGACTGATCGTGCTACCTAGTCCTTATTTTGGTGCACCCTTCGATTGATGAGTTAGGATCTTGTCAAGTCCTCACTCATTTGATCATATCGTCTTGCCCTCAAAAGCGAGATTGTTCTCGAGCTTAGTAACATACCGGTGGTTCGTGATTTTCCGAATATCTTCTCAGAAGTATTACCAGGTTGTCACCTGACCGCTATGTTGAGTTCATGATCAAGTTGGTTTATTCCTGTAAACCACCCCTTCTCCAAGAATCCGTGTTGGATACCCTGAGCTAGTTGGATAAGCTAAACAACAACTTGGAGAGTTGGAGGATAAAAGCTTTCCTGACTTAGTTCCTTCCAAAGGGATAATCTTGTGTAGTGTGTGTTGAAGAAAGATGATATCTTCATCGATTGGTCCCTGTGATCAGTTGCTGGACCTATTGTCTTATCAATCCTTTGATTTGAGTGTGGGCTATCGTCAAATCAAATCAGTACCAATGATGCTCGTAATGTTGTCTTATTCGTGGTTGATCCCTCGAGCATACGCCATTACATCTTTGGTCTGACCAATGCTATCACCGTGTTCACTTAACTATGGAATTCCTTTTAAAAGGAAACCCGGATGAATTGTTGTTGTGCCCATTGACAACATCCTTGTCTTCTCCATAATTTTGCTGAACATTAAGCTAGTGTTGGAAACTTTTGAAAGCATTTGTTCATGCTAGCTCATGAAGCATATGTTTGGATGAAGGTAGTGACTTCCTTTAATTCATGTGCATCTGATGCAAGTTGCCGCCGTGGATTCGAGAAAGTCAATGTTGCCTTCTTTGGAATCATTCCAAATCAGTCATGCACACGTGCGAAGAATGCTGTGGTTTGAAGACTTGCAACCTTCAATCTATATGTATCCCTAGCACACCAAGCCACTGATTGATTTGTTCAAGGAGAAGGAGTTCCTTCATAAGAGCTAATCCGGACTTATGTAAGGACTTCGATACCCTCGTTGATGGTTCCCCCTCCTGAACTCGGTAGTGTTTTATTATAAGACTACTATGTGGTCATGCTTGTCTGGGACAGCGTGTTCACATGTTTGTAGCAGAACCAGCTCATGTTTTGGAGCTTACTATCGTAGTTCATTCCCCGAGAATCTCGCAACGTCATCTCGTCGATTTGTGTTGCAAATTTCCGTTTTTCTTCCTAGACTCGATGAGTCTGGAATATCCTGACACCAACCAGATCTGAATCTCAGGCAGATATGATGGTTTGGAACATTTCCCAAAAACTATAATATCGGTCCCTTGGAAACCGGTAAAGTGGATGTCGTGGCCAACACACCCAACCGGAAGACCTGTTATTATAATATCTTGATTGAGGAAGTTGGCCACCTCCCCATAAGGATCTCGTAGGACTTATTCTAGTAGTTGTTCCTTATGGATTTCTGAGATCCCGAAGTCCGACCTTTTACTTGATGTTCTAGATATCAAACCATATCTATGAATGGGTTACACTAGCACATCAAGGAGAACATTAGAAGCGGAGTGCTAAATGTCTCTCGGTCGATCATCCAGATTTTTATTTCCTTGGCCTCGCTAAGGTGAAATCTGAGAAAGTGTTATCTTCCTTTGCATCTGCATCATCCATCATCATTCATCATGGTAGCAAGTTGTGTTGCCAGGATCCTTGACACGGATGTTGGTAAAACCTTGATGACTATGGAATTGCTCAAGTTCTTGAGAGCACGCACAAGCGCTACGTGTTATCATCGGCTCTAACTGGGATTCCTCTCAGTTCCCTCGGCAATGCTATGACCTTCTCAAACAGTGAATTCACTCTCTATTGTTGGGTTCTTCCCCAGTTACCAGAATCATTCCCAGCATTTGCATTTTGTTCCCAGCCTGCACCGCCCATGTGCCATTCTACTATGGATCTCTTTCATTTCCGGTGGTAAGCAAATTCATCCATTACGTTGTCTTCAACAAGGTAATCCACATCATCCAAGTCCGGGTATGCCTTTCTACCGAACCCCTCTAAATGATCGATTATGAATTGCCTTAAGCTGGTATAAAGAGTTTCAATGATCTTTAAATCAAAGGTAATTCTTTTTGCCACTTAAGGGGATATTTCTACGAGTCACCGTCCCTAAGGTACTTTGTTGTGCTATCATGGCAATTCAACTCCTCGCTACGTTGACAACCGATCACCACATTCTTAAGTCTGGAATTGTTGTCTACCTAGTGAACCTTTGTCATCTGCTTCACTCCATTCCTATGGATGTGTGCTTCGTCTCTCAGCTCGAGAGATGTTGCTATGTCTCATACCGTGGATTAATCTGGAGTTGTTCGACCTTCGGGAAGAACAATTCTTTTAGAGTTTCCCTTTCCCCTTCTTGTCATGATTAGCTGAAGTTCTCGAAGCAAGACATCAAGACAATAATGGTGAATGAATCAACATTCATTAGAAGTGCAACCTGGATCGTGAAGATTATACTAGTTTGCGTTTCCCCTTCATCTTACTCTACACTTGAATCTCGAGACGAGATTTTTGTTTAGTGGGGGTGAGTTGTCACATCCCTGGTCCTGTTATGCACTAGGCTAGACCTCATGTGAGCATCATGTTTTAATTCAAATGAAATTTGAATTGAGGAATTTTCAAAGCCTCAGAAACCTTCTAAAAATGATCAACATTAAAATCTCCTCAAAGAAGTCCAAGAAAATGTTCCTCTTAGTCTCTGAAAATATTGCAAAGAGGTAAAACTCAAAACAATATTTTTGGTATCTTAGAGTTAATTATTTTGGGCCTTTGAATTAAATAAATAGCTATTTGCATTGGATATATATTTGATATATAAATAATATATGTCCAATAATTACTGGAACATTTTTATGTGCTTTGGTATAATTCCATTGTGCTAAATAAAATGTTCAGGGGTATTTTGTCACTGTCTTTGAATTTGTTTTATTTCAAAACAGTGGCAAAAGATTAAATAAAAACAAAACAGAAGAAAAAGAAATAAAAAGAGCAAAGCCTACCTGGCCTTACCCGTGCAGCCCACCAGAGCCGGCCCAGCTCCTGTGCTGGTCCAGCACTGTGCGGCCCAGCCCACCTCCTCCTCCCTGTCGCCTTCCTCCTCGCGCCAGTAGGCAGAGGAGAGACTCGGCGCACGCGCCCGAGCTCGCCACGCCACCACCCTGCTCGTCTGCTTCGCCTGAGGCCACCACGACGCCTCGCACCTTCTCCTCGGCGCCGCCTCGACCCCTGGAACCCTCCCGCTCACTCCCTCGTCCCCATCTCCTCCTCTGTTCTTTCTCTCGCACGCACCCGAGAGCGACCGTCGCCGCCGCTCGCCATAACCACGGCCACCGGGCCTCCCACGCTCCCCCGACTAGCCCAGAGGCTCCGCCTCGTCCCTCTCTTCCTCCTCACCGAGCCGCCCGACGCCGGAAGCCCCTGGACACCGCAAGCGCTACCGTTCCCCTCGCCAGCCACCGGAGATCATCGCCGTCGATTCGCTGCACTCCGGCCGCCCCCGAGCCCACTGACCCTCCAAACGGACTCACGGTGAGCCCCCGAGTCGTCTTCCCCTTCTCCCCTGGTCTCTTTCGACCTCTAGGCCATAGCCCCGTCTTGGCCGAGAACTCCACGCCACCGGCGATGTCGCCACCGTCACTGCAGCCAGTAAGGCTCGAAACCGAGCACGGCACCGTGCTCCTAGCATCCTCAGGAGCTCGGTGAGCCCCTTAGCCATCCCTCCCGTCCTCTGTGGCCTCGCCCCGATCGAACCCGTAGCTCCGGCCGCCGCACTTGCCATCGCCGCCGTCGCTGTAGTGCACCTCAGCTGCTGCCTCTGGCCGCAATGGATGCGCGCGAGCCTGGGCATCTCGTAGAGCCTCTCCGCCGTCGTTTTGGTGGCCGGAGGAGCTAACCCGAGCCCTCCGCCGCGCCTGCTGTAGCCGGCGACGAGCCGCCGGCGTATTAGCCTCGGCTGACCAGGGGTTGACCTCCCCTGGGTCGCCGACAAGTGGGCCCTGGCCCAGCTAATCCTAGATTAGTCTTTTTAATTAAGTCTAATTAACTCAACTGACATTTTAGTTAGCAGTAATTTAACATTAATTAATTAGGTTAGTTAGTTAGTCACTGACGTGTGGACCCCACACGTCAGGTTTGACCCGAGCCGCCCAGTTGACCCTGCTGACGTCACTGTGACGTGGGGCTGACGCAATAAGTATTTTCTGGATTTAAAAATAATCAGGAAATTTCAGAAAATGTCCTAAACTTCTAAAAATCATAGAAATTCAACCGTAACTCCAAATTAAATAAATTATATATGAAAAATTATCAGAAAAATTCAAGGAATCCATCTGTACCATTTTCATGCATGTTAGAACAACTTATAACTGCTGTTTAGCACAAATTAATTAATGGCATTTGAATAATCACATATGGAGTTTGAATTTGAATCTTGTATTCAAACCAACTTCATTTAATCTGTTGCTAGTTGCATTAGCTCAAAACACATTCATATTGCCATGTCATGAGCATGCATCATATTGTGCATTGCATTGATTGTATTTCTTCGTTGTTGCCGGTATCTGTTCCCTCCCGGTAGACGTGATACCGATGATGTGATCGTTGACACTGATGAAGACTCAATGTTATCTTCAGAAGTGCCAGGCAAGCAAAACCCCCTTGTTCATTTCGATACAATCCTACTCTCTCGCTCCTGCTCTCTTTTAATGCATTAGGGCAACAACGATTCATCTGTTACTTGCTGCGGTAGCTGAACCCCTTTATCCTCTGCATGACCTGTCATTCCACAGTAAATAGATGAAACCCACTAGCATGAGTAGGAGTTGTTTGAGCCCTGTTGTGCCTACTCATTCATGCTTGTTTGTCATGCCTGCTACTGCTTAGAGTTGAGTCAGGTCTGATTCATCGGGGATGAATCAGAGGTGTGTGAACATGTCCTACTGTGTGTGAGCTAAGTGTGTGAATACGATTTGGTAAAGGTAGCGGTGAGAGGCCATGTAGGAGTACATGGTGGGTTGTCTCATTGCAGCCGTCCTCAGGAACTGAGTTCTGTGTTTGTGATCCATGATTCAGCTACTACCACGCATTGGGCCCGAAACCAATGGACCCTCTCGGCTTCTTGATCACCCTTGTCCTCTGTCCAGGAGTTGCAAGTAGTTTCTGGTGTTTGTAGTATGCTGGAGGCCGTGCGCAGCGCTGACCGTAGGGGTGGGCTGTGATGCGGTAGGCACGTGGCCGGGTAAACCGGGCGCCCGTTTGGTGTCACGGAACCCTGTTCACATCGTTTGGGGCTGTGAGCGAAACTCCGGCCGGATCTCCTCATGGATGGAACCCGAATAGGCGATAAACCTGGACTAGAGACTTGAGTGTTTAGGCAGGCCGTGGCCGACACCCACGTTGGGCTTCCGCTTGAAGGTTGCCGAGTACATGTCGTGTAAACGGCGGTAAGTGGCGAGAGCGTGTGTGAAGAAGTACAACCCTGCAGGGTTAACATCATCTATTCGAATAGCCGTGTCCGCGGAAAAGGACTTCTGGGTTGCTTATATCAGTTCATAGACAAGTGAAAGTGGATACTCTAAAATACGCAAGATAAGCGTGAGTGCTATGGATGGCGCTCTCGTAGGGAGACGGGAGCGGATCCATAGTGGGGTATTGATATGGTGAATATGTGGACTCGTGTGTGCCACCTCAAAAGAGTCGCTTGCAGTCGTAGTTTAGGATAGCCACCGAGTCAAAACTGGCTTGCTGCAGTTAAACCCCACCACCCCTTTGTTGATAATGATGCATATGTAGTTAGTTCTGATGTAAGTCTTGCTGGGTACATTTGTACTCACGTTTGCCTATTTTATGTTTTTGCAGAGAGACTTCAGTCTCACTAGTAGTTTCGCGTGGACTTCGACGTTTAGCTTGTTACCTCAGCTACGATCTTGTGCCCTCGGCAGGATCTGGTAGATAGTCAGGCTTCTTAGCCTTTTTCATTTATAGATGTCTGTACCCAGACATGATAGCTTCCGCTTGTGCTTTGAGTTGTATGCTCTGAGTGTTGGGTCATGAGACCCATGTTTGTAATATCTCGCTCCTCGGAGCCTATTGATTAAATACTTGAGTCGTAGAGTCATGTTGTGATGCCATGTTGTATTTGCACATATCGAGCATATTGTGTGTATGTTATTGAAATGCTTGGTATGTGCGGGATCTGACCATCTAGTTGTTTATCTTTAGTAGCCTCTCTTACCGGGAAATGTCTCCTAGTGTTTCCATTGAGCCTTGGTAGCTTGCTACTGCTCCGGAACACTTAGGCTGGCCGGCATGTGTCCTTCTTCGTTCCTGTGTCTGTCCCTTCGGGGAAATGTCACGCGATGAATACCGGAGTCCTGTTAGCCCGCTACAGCCCGGTTCACCGGAGTCCTGCTAGCCCAGTGCTACAGCCTGGATTCACTCACTGATGACCGACACGTTCGATGCTGGGTCATGGATGCCTGTCCCTGTAAGTCTGTGCCACTTTGGGTTTACGACTAGCCATGTCAGCCCGGGCTCCTTATCATATGGATGCTAGCGATGCTGTCATATACGTGTGCCAAAAGGCGCAAACGGTCCCGGGCAAAGGTAAGGCGACACCCGTGGGAATACCGTGCGTGAGGCCGCAAAGTGATATGAGGTGTTACATGCTAGGTCGATGTGGCATTGAGTCGGGGTCCTGACAGAATGCCTCTATATTTAAAATAAACGAGTTTCCCCGGTAGGATATCCTATCGGCGCCCTCTATTTGGTTGTTAGGGAGCTATGCTTGCCGGGCACAAATTGTAATGAGGGACCATCCCCCCGCCAATCTTTCTTCATAAAATGCCACTGCGACCATCCTGACTGAAGCAACGTTCAAGTCAAAGGATGGGAGCACCTAAGTTTCAAAAAGCGGCGAGGTTTTCCTATGCACAAGTTTTAACTTACAGAATACATATGAATAAGAGATAGAACTTATCTGTTTGGCCTGCCGGAGATCGCAGTGCTAGCTTGTCTTCTCATCTCCTCTTGGGGATTGAATCCACGGCAGGAACCTGTAGATTATACATATGAAAATGATTCCAGATGCAACCTTATCTATATGAGGATGCAATGCTCATGATATGCTTATGCATGCGTGCAACTTCTCGGGGGCCCTCCAGGGCCTCATTTATTTCTCTATTGCTCAGGGTATGTGCCTGCCTTTGTACAAGGGGTTACATGTAACTGAGGCAAGGCCTGTACAAAAGGGTGGCTGCGGGGAAGGGCCCGACAGCCGCGCCTTACAGGTAGAACTTGCGGAGATGCTCAATATTCCATGAGTTTTGTAATTTAATGCCATCTCTGGTGTCCAAACAGACTACGCCAGGTCTGGTGACTTGTACTACCCGGTAAGGGCCTTTCAACTTCAGCATCAACTTGTTTGCACCCTTGGTGAACTGAACGCGCCTAAGGACAAGGTCACTTTCCTCAGAACACCGGGCATGAGCCCTGCGGCTGTGATAGCAATGCAGGGCTTGCTGATAGCATGCAGCACATGTAGCAGGCCGGAGATAGTTCTCCTCGAGTAGCACAGCTTCGTCACGCCGGTGCTGATCTTGCGCTACTTCATCGTAGGAAAGCACTCGAGGGGACCCGCAAATGAGTTCCGGGGGATAATTGCTTCTACCCCATAGACTAGGGAGAAGGGAGTCTGCCCGGTAGCTTGATTTGGTGTCGTTCTAAGGGACCAAAGAACCACCAGCAGCTCATCGATCCATCGCCTGCTGCACTTCTGCAGCCTAATGAAATGTTCTTGTCTTGATTCCATGTAGCACTTCAGCATTCGCCCTCTTAGTTTGTCCATTTCTTCTGGGATGTGCAACACGGGCAAATGAGATCTTGCTTCCAAGGGCATGAACATATTGTATGAAGGCGCGGCTCGTGAATTGGGTGCCGTTGTTGGTGATGATCCGGGCAGGAACCCCGAAGCAGCACACCAAATATTTCAAGAACTTGATAGCTGACTGAGCAGTCACCTTTTTGACGGCAGCTACTTCCGGCCACTTTGTAAACTGGTTGATTGCAACGAACAAGAATTGAAAGCCCCCGGCAGCTCAGGGGAAAGGGCCGAAGATATCGAGCCCCTAGACCGAAAACGGCGATGACAAAGGGATTGTCTAAAGAGCTTGTGCAGGCAGATGGATGTTCTTGGAATGGAACTGGCAGGCTTCACACTTGGTCAGTAGCTCAACCGCATCTTGGAGAGCTGTGGGCCAATAGAATCCTTGCCGGAATGCTTTCCCAGCTAATGCCCTTGATCCAATGTGGGAAACGCACATGCCTTTGTGTATCTCCGCCAGCAGTTCCTTTCCTTCTTCCCGGCAGATGCACTTCAATTTCACACCATTGGGCCTTCTTCTATATAGAGTATCATCGACAAACTGGTACATACTAGCCCTTCGGGCTACTCTTTCAGCTTCATCTTGCTCATCGGGAAGTTCTCCGGTTTGGAGGAAGTGGACTATGTGCCTTGCCCAAGTTGGAGCCTAGGGCTCGGCAACAAGGACTAACGGCACCTCCCCGCTCGCGGGGGTGCATTCCTCGACCGCTGGGACCAGTGGTTTGGCAGGAGGGTGATGTTTGCTGGAAGTACACCGGTATTTCCCCAAAGATGAAGGGATGATGCAACACAACATCAGTAGGTATTTCCCTCAGTGATGAGGCCAAGATTATCGAACCAGTAGGAGAACGATGCAACACCAACTAAACAACTCCTGCACATAAGGAACTGAAAGTGCAACTATCCCTAGGTGGTTTTGGTAATTCATAACAACATATAGCTCATTGAGCTAATGCTATTCCAAGACTATTATTTCAGGAAAGCTCAATGAATGGCATGGCATGGATGATGAAAGTGGATCCCTCAAAATATCAAGGACAAAGGATAGGCTCAAGCTCAAAAGCTCAAGACTCATCATTTTACATTTTAGTGATCCAAGATCACATTGAGTCTATAAGAAAAGCCAATACAATCAAGGAGGGATGAGGTGTTGCTTAATGAGCCTCTTGCTTCAAGTGCTTAGTGATATGCTCCAAATACCCTCAACTACTTTCTCACATCCTCATATGACCTAAACCCAAAGTCAAAATCGGTCACACCGATTCTTTCTATCCGGCGCCACCGAGTTCAAATGTCATAGCCACTGCCGCAAACCCTAGGCAAATCGGTCTCACCGATAGGGATCTCGGTCTCACCGAGATGGGATTGTAATCTCTCTGTTTCCCGTCGTAACATTTCGGTCTAACCGAAGTGAGTGATTGGTCCCACCGAGATTGCAATGCAAACTCCCTGTTTCCCTTTCGTAACATTTCGGTCTCACCGAAATGAGCGAATCGGTCCTACCGAGTTTACCTGACCAACTCTCTGGAAAGCTTATTAGCAAAATCGGTCTCACCGAGTTTGTGGAATTGGTCTTACCGAGATTACATTATGCCCTAACCCTAACCATATCGGTCCTACCGAGTTGCATGTCGGTCCCACCGAAAATCCTAACTGTCACTAGGTTTACTAAATTGGTCCGACCGAGTTTGTTGATTCGATCCCACCGAGTTTGGTAAATTGTGTGTAACGGTTAGATCTTGTGTGGAGGCTATATACCCCTCCGCCTCCTCTTCATTCGTGGAGAGAGCCATCAGAACAAACCTATTCCAACTTACCATTTCTGAGAGAGAAGCACCTACTCATGTGTTGAGGCCAAGATATTCCATTCCTACCATATGAATCTTAATCTCTAGCCTTCCCCAAGTTGCTTTCCACTCAAATCTTCTTTCCACCAGATCCAAATCCCATGAGAGAGAGTTGAGTGTTGGGGAGACTATCATTTGAAGCACAAGAGCAAGGAGTTCATCATCAACGCACCATTTGTTACTTCTTGGAGAGTGGTGTCTCCTAGATTGGCTAGGTGTCACTTGGGAGCCTCCGATAAGATTGTGGAGTTGAACCAAGGAGTTTGTAAGGGCAAGGAGATTGCCTACTTCGTGAAGATCTACCGCTAGTGAGGCAAGTCCTTCGTGGGCGACGGCCATGGTGGGATAGACAAGGTTGCTTCTTCGTGGACCCTTCGTGGGTGGAGCCCTCCATGGACTCGTGCAACTGTTACCCTTCGTGGGTTGAAGTCTCCATCAACGTGGATGTACGATAGCACCACCTAGCAGAACCACCACTACTAGGGAAAAGGCTAGCAGCAGCGCGGGTTTTAGATGTATCAGTAGCGCGGGGATAGGCATTACTAATAAGGCGCTACAGCTAATAGATAGCAGTAGCGCGTGCTCACCGGCGCTACTGCTACACAAGTGTAGTAGCAGCGCTGTTAGCGGAAGCTCGCTACTGCTAGTAGCTCTAGTGCGCTTTACCTTGACGCGCTACTGCTATCGCGGCGCTGCTGCTAACTTTTATACACTCGCTACTGCTAATTTAAGTAGGTTTTTTTTGGGCATATTTGTTTTGTATTTGAACAGGCTTTATAGAAGAATCTTTAGCACATAGAAATGTCATCATGATACACATACAAATGCCTGCGAGACCACAAATGTAATCATAGTATGTACATACAAATAGTCTCATCATAATCATCATCCAACAGAAAGTGATATCTTGTCATCATCTCGAAAATAGCGATACATGCAAGTCTCAAATACTTGCAACTACAACAACATCATCCATCTAAACAAAGGTATACGCAAGAAGTGCTATCACTATGAGTGAGAGCGGAACTATGCAGTACATGAGGTGGCGGTTACGAGTCCTCTCTCGCGCTAGCGTGAACCTCAAGTACTAGCTTCTCCTTCTTGTCTGCTTTTGAAGCCTCTATGGCTGGCGCCCGTGAACCCATTAACTTGCGCCTGACACTCATGCCACTCGTTGTACACCCCCGGAACCTTCCCTTTGTACACGACATAGCAATTCCATCTCGCCATCAAGAAACTAGGTACCTATTAGAGATGCATGTTCATGAAGAGGATGTACAATCATATATATGCAAAAAAATATACTAGAGCAACACCGAAAAAGAAAGGGTTAGCAACTAGATGCAACACACAGTATGCAAATTAATTAACTAGAGGTACGCAGGTCATCGTACGCAAACTAACAAAGTAGCGTTACACAAGTTCGGTAGGGACCGTGGACATCACAAAGTTTAATCACTACAAAAAGTATACAAGTTCAACCGACACATATCATCAGCATCGGCATCATAAATCACTAGAAGTTCCATCCTTCCATATCATCGAGGATGAACCCTAGCTTCTTGAACGGCGTGAGGTCTAGACGTTGCATGCCTATGCGAGTTCGGACGTCAGCTCGCGATATAGGGCCGTGGTGGAACATCCCCTTCTCATCGACGACTTCTTTCATGATGATCGTCGCAATGTCGCTTTGGATGCGAAAGAAGTCATCTCTAAGTTTATAATCCGCTTCTCCATGAGATTCTAGCCACTTGTGGATACGATCATCATTTCTGATGTTAATGCCAAGCTTTTGGTGATCCATGTTGAACTGAATCATGAGATGGACGATGTAGAATCCATCCTTCTTGCTTGGTTTTGGGACATGGATGCAGGAGAAGTTAGTTTTATGCACGAAACCCATCTTCTTGTTCCTTTGTTTCTTGATCTGCACGTGTCCACCTCTAAAGTTGAAGCCTTGGAGAGCATCATCTAGAATATTCATTATGTGGGTGTAGTCTTTTTTCTCGTAGTCTCTGGAAGGGTCAAAATACACGGCGTGGGAGACTTGCGGGTAAAGAACGATAAGGATGGCGTGCCCGTTGCTGTGGGGAAAAGACACCTCAAATTATTCCCCATATGAGAGAAGGAATGATTGAAATGTACGAAAGGCTTGTCCGGAACTGACTTACTTTGGATGATAAGGCACGAGGACAATTTCCCGGTCCTTATTCTGTACCATGAAGTTTTGGAGGTACTCCCTAGCAGTTTCACGCTCAAAGTCGCCGAGACTCAAGAAAGACTCGTGCATGTAGTACGGATCCGCCACACAGATTTGCGAGACTTCTTCACTCTTCATGACGGAGCTCATATGTAGCGCAAAAAGGCGGACGATAGTAAAATCAAGCCGCCTTGTTAGAAACATCTCAAAGATATGGTCAAACCGCAGGAAGAACACCTCCGCGGGCCATGTGTCGACGTAGCACTTCCCCTCAGGCACACGAGCCGCGTATGTCAGATATCCTGGATCCTTTGAGGCTAGTAGGCTTTTCTCAGTTGACAGCACATGGTCGTATAGTCTCCTGAGATCCCCTGATAGTGCCTATAGCGGTCTCGGCGGTAGCATCGGCTCGCCCGTGAGATGGAACATGACCGCACTTTTCACGGGTACACGCTCTTCAGAATGCATCGTCTGGCTGCTATGTGCTCTGGCTTGTTTGGAGGCAGTTACCTTCCCCGATCTCTTCCTCTCCTTTTTCTTAGGCACACCTTCTAGACCCTTCCTTAACCCCTGCCCTAGTGTTCCCGGGCTAAGTACTGTACGACCCTCGCGCCCGGCTAGTTGAGCCTGTGTTGAGGCGGCATCTTCAGGCGTGTACTGTGAGGATTTCATGAAGAGAGACTTTTTGCAATCCATGGTACGACCATGCCCGGGCATATCATCCATATACTCATTAGCAAGCTGATAGCCCGATTCGTCATATGGTTGACTCATCATATCTATGTCACAGTCATACGCGTTTGTATTGAGGTAATCCATAGGGTCGACCTCCATCTCATCATCCATTCTCTGTTTTATAGGAGAAATTACATCAGCCAGTACTATTGCACCCCCTTCATCATGTCGTCCGCTGCTCTCACCCGGCACTAGAGGAGCTGGTAATTGCGTAGGCGGGGTGGTGGTCTTCGCACATGCTTGTTGATGTGTGGTATTTATTGGTGTGCTCTCGGCCGGCTCCAGACGAATAAGATTCTTCGGCCATAATAGCACCCAATTCTTGCAGCTTCCAATCCCCGGCGGGGTCTCGTCGTCCGCTCCCACATGCTGTACTGGAGGAGGCAAATCCTCGTGCCCCGATTTCACACTAGTCAAGCTAACCCTGAAGTGCCCAGCGGGGATCGGCTGGTTGTGGAACGAGCGTTGAGAGGGGTCCATTATCAACCCCTTTCCCACGTCCACTTTCTGGCCTTTGATCAAGTAGAGTACGGTGCATGGGGTTTCTTTTGCCTGCAAACACATATGTCTGTGGCGTAAAACAACCGAAAGGCAACAAAAATGGAATATATATATATATATATATATATATATATATATATATATGTTGGTGCGACATGTAATTACCATGACGGCGTCGAGCTCAGCCAAAGACGAAGGCCCACCTAGCGCGCCTGAGACTGAGGATGGGCTGCTATGAGCGGGAGCGGCTGCGAGAGGAGGCTCGGTTGTGTGAGCAAGTGATGGTGCGATGGTGTTGTTGTTCATGGAGTTGCTCCCAATGAACCTGGGCATTGGGAAATCATGTACCGTCTTGTCTGGATTTTCCTTTGCCCAGTTGATGATAACTGGAACCAAGTTAGTAGCGAAATCATTTCTGCAGGCAGTTACAGTTGCATTGACTGCCAGCTGTAGCAACTCATATTTGTCCTCGGCTGCTTTTTTCGCGTCCTTAGCTGCTTTTTTCTCGACCGCAAGCTTCACCTTCGCGTCGATGTCCACCTGACTAAACTTATTTTTTAGCTTCTTGGCCTCTGGGCCCTCGTTGTAAAACACCTTCCATGTGGCGCCATCTCCAGCGCCGTGCACACGACCATATTGCGGCCGCTGATCCAAAGGAAGTCCCTTAAGTTCGTTCAAGGCCCGGTTGAGAGGGGTGTCCCACTTGGGCCTCATCGGAGAAGTAGGGCTTTCGGCTGCAAGCTGGTGTTGCTTCTCCAGTAGTCTAATCAATTTCCTCGTGATCTTGTCCGTGTAAAAAACCTTTTTCTCCTTGTCCCACTTGTAGAGGGCCCTGATGAAGTCATGCTCCAAGGGGTTGGTGAACTTCACTAAGGGGTCTGGGAGACCCGCAGCTTCACGTTCCGCGTCCTCCTTATCCCATATGGGCCTTTTACTGAGGTAGCCACGGCTTCCGAGGCGATGCTTCCCCGTGTTCCTTTGCTAAAGGCTCTTGAATTTCGCAGCCTTAGCCTTGGCTGCCTCGGTAGCGCAAGTGTCCTTGAACTTTTTGAACTCCTCTTCCGTAAGTGTCGGATTTTCCTCCAGAATCTTGGACAGGGGTTCATCAGCCTCAATAGCTCGTTTCACCCTCCCTTTCCAGGAGGCCAAATCATTGCTGAACATGCCCATGGTGTGGTTGTTAATCTTTTTCATCTTCGGATCATCCCACGGTTGTTCTATGTTATCATCCCGGTCGAGGAACTTGAATCTCTTGTGCAACTTCGTTAGGAGCAACTGCGTCAAATGTTCTTTCCTCCTTAAGTCATCGTCGTTGATGCTCGTGCATTCCCGTAGGATGCCTCCTACTTGGTTCCCATAGCACTTGCGAGGTTCTTCCGTCTCTAATGGCTCAAACTTGCCAAGTGCCATCTTTGTGATCACAAGTCATCCAATCCCTAGTTTGTTAGGTTTTCGTATCCTCTGCTTCTTATGCTTCCTATTTTCGGTAGCGGCATTGGAGCCGGTACCTTCCCCATCGGTCTCGTTGCCGCCATCGGTGCCGGCGCTGTCGGTGTCGATGTCGGCGTCAGTACCATCATCGAGGCCGACCTGCAAACCTTGCTTAGCAGTCAAATAGTCGAGGTACTCTTGTTCACCCTCATAATCCATCTCGTCTGCATCTTGGTCAGAAGGCCTACTTTCTTCATTGTTCGACATGTTTCCTATGATTAAGTGTCCTCATTCATTTCTAAAAGTATGAATAAATGAGAAATGACATAAAAAGAACTCTTTGTGCCAGCACTCGATATGCCAACTATGTAGCACAAAATCATGCCTTTATTCACGGGAAATTTCGGCATGACCTTTGCTAAAAAATGGACATATCGAGCGCCTGGCCACTCGGATCATTTTCCAAACATGAGATGTCCAAAACATGACATATGCACATATCACATGTCCAGTTCAAATTTTGAAACCTAGCTAAATTCATAACTAAATAGATAACCTAATTAACATACTGCCCTAACTAAAACCTAAGTAAATTAACCGAAGAACCCTAGCAGAGAGAGAGGGGGGGGTTACAGAGGGTGCAGGGGCGAGGAGGCAGGCCCGACGACGGACGGGAGGGGAGAG
>NC_041383.1:316050261-316108337 GCF_002162155.2 Triticum dicoccoides | reverse complement strand
GGGGTCGGGGTCGGGGGCGAGGGCCGGGTCGAGGGCGAGCGCCGGGGTCGGGGGCTAGCGCCGGCGCCGGAGTCGGGGGCGAGCGCCGGCGCCGGGTCGGGCGCGGCGGTGCAACGGGGGAGAGTGGGAATTTGGGGGGGAAAAGGCGGATGAAGCAGGGCGGGTGAGAATTTTGGGTTAAGTGGACGTAGCAGTAGCGCATTTGGACAAAACACGCTGCTACTACCTTCAGTAGTTGTAGCGCTTTATACGAAATTCGCTTCTACTAACTTCAGTATCTGTAGCGGTTTAGGCAAAACGCGCTGCTACTACCTTCGCTACTGCCAGTTTTCCTTTCTCTTTTCCTTTATTTTATCCCACTTTTATTTCCCAAGGGCAGTGAACGAAGGGAGGGCGATATATATTGCATCATTTGACGGTTAAATATGTATGCAAAATAGGAACATATATATTACACATCATTGGACCCATGCATAATGATGGCTAAGTGTGTATACAAAATAGGAACATATATATATATTACATCATTTGACCGATAACATAAGTTTCCTCAGTGCTGACGTTTTTGTTTTTGAGTCAGCTTCTTTCCCTTCTTGTTCGTCGAAGAATAATTGAGCCCCTCATTGTGACTCTGCCTTTTCCATGGAGTATGATTTTTCTTAGGTAATGTAGTATTGATTCTTCTTTTGACGTATACTTCATCATCATCGTCATCTTCCCTCGTTGGGTTGCCGTACTGATCATAGTCTTCCTCGTTGGCGACTCCATCCATTCCAATGATGTTCCTTTTGCCTCTCCTCAGGACAACACGGCTGGGATTGCGCGGGTCAGTTATGAAGAAGCATTGTGTCACGTGCTTAGCATGTACCCATGGCTCGTTTTTTGCGATAGCATTCACGGTAGCGCTCTTGGCGTCGGGTATAGTCATGGTAGTGAAAATCCGGCTTTCTCTTTCGACATTCTTAGCCCATCTGACACGGAACATCGTCGTGTTGTGCATTCCAGAGTAGTCAAGCACCCAGTTCTCCTCGACCCTTCCATAAAATCATTCAGTTGCACCGTTGTCGCTGCCGGTCATGCATTCCATCATCACCCCTGAGTTCTGATCATCACTGTCCATATCTTTGGCCTCCGTGTAGAACGTGTATCCGTTGATATCATATGCCTGATAGGTTACGAGGTTGGGCGAGGGGCCATGTGCTAAGGCGTATATGAGCAATCCGTCCTTAGAGCCCTCCTCCGGAGGATTAGCAATAATATGCTCTTTGAACCAATGCAGGAAAGTGGAGTTGTGCTCTCTAGTAATTTCGGCGTCCGTCCTGCATACCCCCCGGTCACGATACTTCTTTGCGATAATTTCTTTGTGCAGTGCCACGAAAGGATCTACCTCGTCTAGGTGTTGTAGCACTACCAAGTTTGCTCTGTCAAAGTTGTTGCGTCAATCTAAGTATGCCACGTGCAGTTCCCTGCAACCGTTGCAGTGACCATCTCCTTCGAGCCTCCCATCGTGCTTGTTAACGGGCAGACCAACACTAACACCAGGCGGCTGGTCTGCACCATATAGAAAATTCTCACAGAAAGAGATGCACTCTTGTGCCAAATAGCCATGAACGATGCTTCCATCCGGACGGGACATGTTACGAACGAATCCTTTGATGATCCCATTCATCCTCTCAAACGGCATCATGTTGTGCAGGAATGACGGCCCCAGATCTATTATGTCATCCACAATATGGACACACAGATGCACCATCACGTCAAAGAACGCGGGCGGGAAGACATCTCAAGCTCATTCAGTATCACAACGATCTCTTCATGTAGCCTTTGGAGCTGCTTCACACTGATCGACTTTCGAGAGATGACGTCGAAAAAGTTGCAGAGACCAATAAGCGTGTCATGTACGTGCTTGTCCATTATCCCTCTAAGGGCAACAGGTAGTATCTGCGTCATCATCACATGACAGTCATGAGACTTCATCCCGCTGAACATTTTCTTGTCCGTGTCTAGATATCTACTTATCTTGCCGCAGTAACCGGGACTAACTTTGACTCCGGTAAGGCACTTAAAGAAGGATCTCAGCCTGACTTAAGGTGAAGCAAGAAGGGGGGCAATAATCCTCTTTCTTTATTTTCTTGCCCTTCTTCTCCGTGCCTCTGTCTCCGTCTCTGTCTCTTCTGACATTTTACGGGGTGGCATGTGCAGATCTTCCCTGATTTTCAAATCTTGCAAGTCTTTTCTTGCCTTCGGCCCATCCTTGGTCTTATCCAGCATGTTCATCAGTGTTGCGAGCAAGCTCTCAAGGACATTCTTACAGATATGCATTTGATCAAGGCAATGAGGTGTATCGAGTTTGTGCCAGTACTCCATGTCCCAGAACACAGACCTCGTCTTCCATACCTTCAGCAGCGGCTCCGGCGCCTTTCTCATCATCTTTCCCAGCGCGGGGCACTCCTTCCAGTTTTTCAACAGCTCATCGATTTCGGCACTGCTCCGCTTACGTGGAGGTCCTCGATGCTCAGCGTGACCATTGAATAGATCTCCATGGTTTCTCCACGGTTCGTCCTGTTCAAGCCATCTTCGATACCCCATGTACACGATTTTCCCAGACCCGCCATCTTTCCTTGACGTTAGCTACTGAGACGTCGTATCATCCATGCACCGCGTGCATCCACAATATCCATGGCACACCTGGCCTGCCACATATCCGTGACCGAGATAGTCCTGCACTGTCGTGATCAGCGTGGCTCTCATGTTGAAATACTCACCTTTGCTGGCATCCCATGTCTTGGCTGGTGTTTTCCATAACGTGTCTAACTCCTCTTGAAGTAGCCCCAGATACAAATTAATATCATTTCCTGGTTTTTTCGGCCCTTGAATAAGCATGCTCATGTGAATGTACTTTGATTTCATGCACAACCAGGGGGGAGGTTGTACATCCATACAAACACGGGCCATGTGCTATGGTTGGTGTTCTGGTTGCCAAACGGATTCATGCCATCGGTACACGCGCCGAGCACGATGTTCCTTGCATCACATTCAAAATACCAATAGAAGTTGTTCAACGCTCTCCACTGGCTTCCATCCTTCACGTGTCTCAGCTTCGGATCATCTCCATCGTCGGGCTTCTTCCTCTCCGCGTGCTAGCGCATTAGCTTTGCTTCCTTGGGATCTACAAAATACCTCTGGAGATGGAGAGTGATCGGTAAGTACCATACAACTTTCTGGGGACATTTCTTCCCGGCCTTCTTGTATCGAGAAGCATTGCACACCGGACAGCTTGTTTTTTCCGCGTGCTCCTTCTGATAAATTATGCAATCGTTGATGCATGCATGGTATCTAACGTGTGGCAGATCAAGAGGGCACACGATCTTCTTGGCCTCATCAACACTAGTAGGACATAGATTACCCGCGGGAAGAACATCCTTTAGGTACTTGAGATGCTCATCGAGGCTAGTGTCGGTCCATTTGTTTTTAGCCCTCGTCTTCAGGAGTTGGAGCATGAAACTCAAGCGGGTCACCTCAGGATTGCAACCATCATACAATGGAGTGTTCGAGTCTACCACCAGTTGCTCCAGCTTAGCCTCCTCTCTAGAAGCAGCTCTCTCAGTACTCGTCTCCTTGCGAAGCAATGCTTGAACATGAGGGTCCCGCACGACTGAACTTAGTACCGACGAACTCTGCTGCGCGGAGTCCATGTGGTTCTCTCCGCCGCCATGTCCGGCCCCTTCTCCTCCGCCATGTCCGGCCCCTTCTCCGCCGCCGTATCCGGCCTCTTCCCCGCCGCCATTATCGATCATCTCTTCGTCTTGCCCCGTGTCATCATTGCCTGCCCCGTCGGCATCCTCAACATCATCATCCTCATCTTCAATTATCCACCGAGTATAGCCATCCATGAAACCAGTCATGAGTAGGTGCGCTTCGACACGACCATCGTCATGGGGGTCGAGCCAAACTATTCCTTTGCATTTTCGACACGGACATAAAACCTCTGTCCGGTTATTTTCTTTCATGTCCTGCACCGCCGACCGCAACCACCTGTCCACCATCGTTAACTCTGCACGGTAATAATAAACAAATTGATTATAAAAATGCATGCATTCATCAAAGTCATACAAAAATTTGGCATGACCTTCCCTAAAAATAGGACATATATGGATCTAGAGTTTGCCCGGAATTCGCCGAAACGGAAATGAATCGACATTTCGGCAAAACATAGGCAACTCAAAAGTACAATTTGGCATGCCACACACACAATTTCCACAAACATATCACGCACACAAAAACATATTTCCATTTTGCAAAAGCATGAAATTTTCATCACCTCTATCTCGATCGAGATCGAGCACACGATGGAGATGATGTTGTAGGGAGATCAAAAGTGCACAAAGCTCTTCTTGACAAAGATAGATCTAGTTAGGGGGCAAATAGGTCACTTAACTAAATCCTACATCTACCTAGCTACCTAATTTGGGAGGAGACAACTTCAACTAGTGGAGGGGAAAGTAAAAAGAGAAAGGAGATGCATTAATGGAGGTGGTGTAGTTAGGTAGGAGTAATGAAGAGAGAGAAAGGTGGATAGAAGAGAAATAGTAATGGGGGAGAAGTATTGAGGAAGAAGAAGAGTGAGAGTGGGAGCATGTGGGGGAGGTAGGGGGAAGGGAAGAGAGGAGGGGGAGGCGAGGCACGGGTTGGGAAAGGTGGTGGGTTGGTGCGGGTTAGCAGTAGCGCGGGAGCAGAAACGCGCTACTGATAAGGAATTAGTAGTAGCGCGCTTTGGGCCATGACGCTACTGCGAATAGTGACAAAAAAGTGTGCCAATTTGAGATTTAGCAGCAGCGATCTCAGTAAAAGCGTGCTACTACTACATCCGTAGCAGTAGCGCGGTTCGGGCCACGGCGCTACTGCTAAATGGAGTTAGGTGAACACCGCCGGTCGATATTTGTAGCAGCACGGTTTACACAGAGCGCGCTACTGCTAAAAACTTATCAGCAGCGAGTTTCCCGCACACGCGCTACTACTAATTAGCAGCAGCGCTCCTTTTTGAGCCGCACTGCTGCTAAGATTCTGTGTATAGGCTTTTCCCTAGTAGTGCACGCCAAAAACATCCGTGTCTCCAATTGCGTTTGAATCCTCCAAACCATTCCCTTTACTTTCTTGCAAGTTGCATGCTTTAATTTCCGCTGCTCATATACTCTTTGCATGCTTGCTTGAATTGTGTGATGATTGCTTAACTTTTCCAAAGATTGCTAAAATCGGCCAAACTCTAAAATTGGGAAAAGGTTAAGTTTTTAATTGGTCAAGTTGTCTAATCACCCCCCCCCCCTCTAGACATACTTCAAGGTCCTACAAGTGGTATCAGAGCCTTTGTCTCCATTTGCTTTGATTTCCATAGCTTTTGGTGGTCATAGGCTTGGTTTCACAACCTAGGAGAGTATGGCGTCTAGCGAGGGAAATTATCACACTAGAGGTCCTTACTTTGATGGTACTAATTTTGCTAGTTGGAAGCATAAGATGAAAATGCATATTCTCGGACATAACCCCGCCGTTTGGGCTATTATTTGTATTGGCTTGCAAGGTGAATTCTTTGATGGGAGAGAGCCGAACCGTGAAGCTAATGCGAATGAATTGAAGATGCTGCAATACAACGCTCAAGCTTGTGATATCCTCTTCAATGGCTTGTGCCCCGAAGAATTCAACAAAATCAGCCGTCTTGAGAATGCAAAGGAAATTTGGGATACTTTGATTGATATGCATGAAGGTACTGACTCCGTCAAGGAATCCAAGCTAGATGTGCTCCAAAGTCAGCTTGACAAGTTCAAAATGAAGGATGGTGAAGGTGTCACTGAAATGTACTCTAGGCTTGTTCTTATCACAAATGAGATTGCCGGCTTAGGGAGTGAAGAGATGACCGACAGATTCATCATCAAGAAGATCCTAAGAGCATTGGATGGAAAGTATGATACCATGTGCACATTGATCCAAATGATGCCAAACCACAAAGATCTCAAGCCAACCGAAGTCATTGGAAGAATTGTTGCTCATGAGATGTCACTCAAGGATAAGGAGGAACTTCAAAACAAGTCAAGTGGTGCTTACAAAGCCTCATGTGAAGCCCCCACATCATCAAGTGAGAAACAAACCTTCAATGAAGAATTGAGCTTAATGGTGAAGAACTTCAACAAATTCTACAAGAGTAGAAGCAAAGAAAGAAGCTCTAAGTCAAGGTCCTACAATGACAAAAGATCTTCTAGTCGAGAGCGCAATTGCTACAATTGTGGGAGACCCGGACACTATTCCAATGAGTGTACGGCACCCTACAAAAGAAGAGAAGATTCTCCAAAAAGAAGAAGCAAAAGAGAAGAATCACCACCAAGAGAGAGGAGGAGTAGAGATGATCGTTATGAACGAAGACCCTCACAGAGAAGCAAGGATTTGGGAAGGAAGGACAAGTCATCAAGGAGCTACACAAAACGAAGACATCAAGCTCATGCTGGTGAATGGGTATCCGGCTCCGACCCGACAATCACTCCGAGAGAAGCTATCACTCCGACTCCGAATATACTCAAGATGAAGGTGTTGCCGGTCTAGCACTTGTGTCAACCAACTCCTACGACATATTTGACTCACCAAATGAAGGAATTGGAAAATGCTTCATGGCCAAAGGTCCAAAGGTAACACATCCCGAGTATGTTGATTTCAATAGTGATGAAGATGACTTGCTAGGTGATGATGATTTACTTGTTGACAACTCTAGTGATGAATACTATGATGAAACCTCAATTAATCATGCTAATCAAGATAAAACGAATGACAATGATACGGAGAAGATTGAGCTTCTAACTAAAGAACTAAACACTCTTAAGTTAGCTCATGAAACTATCTTCTAAGATCATTGAGAACTTTTAAGGGCTCATGAGAAGTTACACTTTGAAAAGCTCAATCTTGAGAAAGAGCATGAGTTCCTAAAAGCAATCAATGATGATCTCCGTAAGAAAAGTTCTTCTTACATTGCCAAGCGTTTACTCTTATCTACTTACATGCCTCAAGTCAAGTCTAGTAACAAGTACAAGAAAGATCCTTCCTCTAGTAGTAACAATAATAATGCCAAATCCAATATTGTTGCTTCTAGTAGTTATCTTGATTCCACTAATGATTCTCTTAGCCAAGTTACACTTGAGCAAGAAAATAGCTTATTGAAGGGAATTATAGAGAAAGGTGTATACAAGAGCCTTGCCGGGAGTAAGCAATTCGAGGAAATTATACGCAAGCAAGGAAGGCACCGGAAGAATCAAGGTGTTGGTTTTGAATGAAAGTTCAATGCCAATGGAGTTGAGTGGGAAGAAGATCAATACCCCAAGACGAAGTTTGTTCCTCAACAAGATAAGTATGATCCTACTTCCTTCAAGGGAACACAAGCACAAGATGATCTTCCACCACAAAACAACAAGAACAAAGGCAAGGACAAGCTTCAAGAGGAGATTGATGCATTTGAAGAAGCACCTAAGGCCTTGGTCAAGTGGGTTCCTAAGACTACGTCAAGTTCTACTTCATCAAGTACAACTACAACTCCAAGGATTCCCATCAAGATGATGTGGATCCCGAAGAAGAAGAACTAGAGAGTTCTTGAGGGTGACTCCGCCAACATTCTTCACTCATATCATTATGGCAAGGACAAGTGCAATCAACTTCCACATCTTGCACTAGTTCAAGGAGTCACAAACCCTCATGTTGGTAAGGCAAGGGACAAGGTAACCTAATGACTTCATGGACATCATCTTGTGTGTGCATCACTCTATGTCTATGGATATTCTTGTTTGTTCCTTGTGGGACTAACCCATGTAGGTATGTTGAAAGTGCAACTCACTACAAAGGATTGCTCCAAATGATCTACATCAACATTGAGCATCCACATCTTCAACACCTACATGAAGTCATCATCGACAAAACCCAAGGTTAGTTCATCCCTCTAAAAGGGATCTCACATCTAGGGGGAGCTTAACTCTAAGAATTGAGTAAAAGCAACTCTAATGGTGTGAACACATCAATGTAATTATGTAAAAGTGGTAACCCCACTTGAGCTTAAACAATGAGTATGACCTATGATCAAATGTTCTCATTTGACTCCTAAGTCAATATACTCATATATAGATGACCTAGTCATCGCCAATTGTTTGATAGATGCTAGAATTGGTTGTTCATGCTTTGCCACATATTTCATTTGCCATTCTATTGTGTGAGCATGTTGGTTGCATATTTTACTCATTCGAGGACATCCACTTGTTGCTTTGATTGTTTGGGTTCTTTTTCTTTTTGCCAAATGGATGGACAAGAATGCCTAAGAACCTTCTCTAGCTATCTATGCTTTTCTCGTCTCAAACTCTACTCATGCTACATCACAAAATTTGATCAAGTAAGATTCGAACCACTCTGTGTGAGGAGCACTCGGAATCCCGATTCTTCATAGACTTAAACTTCCAAAACTTCTTTGTGATTCTCGGTCTGACCGATTCCTCCATTTCGGTCCTACCGAGATCACTAAGTCGATCTAGGTTTTCAATCTCAGTGCAACCGATTTGAACTTTTCGGTCAGACCGAGTTGCTGTAAATGTATACAGTTATGCATCTCGGTGCCACCGAGTTGTTCCACTCGGTCACACCGACAGGTTCGGGCTATATATACTCACGGGCAAAAATTTGGAAATTTCTCCAAACCCCTTCGCCCGCGCATAGCTCGCTCTGCCTCCAGGGTCTCCGGATCGTCTCCTCGTCGCCAGCCGCCTCCTGTCGCTGGTCTCCGCCGCCGTCAACAGAATTCACCACAGCCATTGCCGCAGTAGCGAGTTCATCGCCAAGCTAGGGTATGGACTCGATCACAGTGCTATCCTTGTCTAATTCCTAGCACATTGTGTTCATTATGATTCTTGCCACGATTGAAACACTCCTATCCAGTCAATACAATCCTTAGAATAGATGCGATTTGAAAGTTTAGGGTTAGGTTTCCGCCAAAACCATCTCAGACCCACCGAGTTGAAAAACTCGGTCCCACCCATTTGGCTAACGCCATTGCACTAGTAACTCTCGGTCTGACCGAGAGTTGCTAATCGGTGTGACCGATTTTAAAACTTTGTGAAACCCTAGCAGTCTCTGTGCCACCAAACTGAAACTCGGTCCTACCGAGTTCACCAATTTAGGTTCCAAGTTTGAAAATCGGTTGATCCGAAATGCTTTCTGTGGAAAACTAAAAACTGAGTTTTTGAATCATTCTTTTGCAAAAATCTCTGCATTTTGTGATGCTCATCCATTCTATATCATCTATAACTATTCACAGGGTCAGCAGTCAGTGATTTCTAGCATGTCAGACCAATGTGATAGTCAGAACAAGTCAGAAGAGCAGATTCACATGAGTGAGGGCACTAGTCCCTCAAGTTCTTCAGATGATGGCAGCAGGAGCACCCCAAGCAATCTGCCTAAAGATGCCACTAGGACAAGGAAGAAGAGAACCTCAAAATCTGAGGATGAGGATTATATGGCAGAAGAAGATGAGGCTACTTCCAAGAAGGTAGTGCTCAAAAAGGAGTATGGCTCAGCAAAGACCACAAAGCCTAGACTTAATAGGAAGGTTCCTGCCAAGAGGACACCTATGCTGAAGGTCAGAGGATCAACACAAATACCTGGAAAGCCTGATCCCAAAGAGCCAGCTGGAGAAGGAAAGAAAAGGAAGGAAAGGGTCAAAAAGACCATGGCCAGAGTTGTTCGTCAACCTTCCATGATGGAAGAGGAAGAAGAGGTTGCTGCACCAGCACCCAAGGCACAAAAGCTGATGGGTGATGCTATAAAGTCAGGGGCTGCAACATCAAAGCCCAAAGAAGCACCCAAAGCTGCCCCCAAGCCCAAGATTACACCAAAGAGGAATACCAGGAGTATTCCAGCTGCTGAGAAGAACAAGGCCCCAGTGCCTGAAGTTGCAGATGAGGAAGATGATGAAGGACAAGTCCTGAGGAAGCTCAAACCCAAGATTCCAGACCACAATGATGCTCATCATGTGGTTGAGGAAATGAATATCAGGAGAGACTCAGGGTTGAGGCTATGGAGAATGACAGATCCATATGCCACCAGGAGAAGGACTGCTGTTGATTACAGGTTCCACACAAAGGAACAGCAGGACTTCTATGAGACAATCTTGTTGGACAAGAAGCCCATAGTGTGTGATATGAGGTGGGTCGACTTGACCTACATGAAGAAAAATGAGGAACACTATCCTGGAGTGCAAGACAGTTTCATTGCATGTGGAGTTGCAGATTTTGTTGGGCAGAAGCTCACCGACTGGAATGATGAACTCATTATGCAATTCTACTCCACAGCACACTTCTATCTAGATGGCAGGATAGTTTGGATGTCTGAAGGTACAAGGTACCTATCAACAATTGAGGAATGGGCAAATTTGATCAATGCCCCAAAGGAGAGTGAAGATGACTTGGATGTCTATGCCAAGAAGAAGATGGATCACAATTGCATGGCACATATGTACAAGGAGATCCCAGACAAAGCTCTTGAGACACATAAGTTTGGGTTAGTTCATTTTCTTCTGTTAGGGCTGCCAACAATCAACTGGATCCTAAGGTACACTCTTTTGCCCATGTCAGGTGACCACAACATGATCAGAGGGCATGCTATAAACTTGCTACATATATTTGATGTGCCACAGAAATTCAAGGTCATGAGCCTTATAGTTGAGGCTATTAAGAGGACAACAGCAGACCAGAAGAGAAGTTGTGGATATGCCCCACAGATTCAGGAGTTGATTAACTCAAAGATGGGAACAGGAAAATATCTGTTGGATAAGGAACACTTTGCTCTTTATCCAGAATTTGAGGACAATCAAGTTGTAATGAATGAGAATGAACCATCATCAGTGCAAGCTCAAGAGAAGAAGGAGAAAGCAAAGAAAGAGAAGGATGCCAAGATGCCAACTGAAGAGGAGGCATCTGAGTACTTTTTGAAGAACAAGCAGGAGAAGCTTGGTTACTTGATAGCATCAACACTGAGGATTGAGAAGGGGTTGGCCACCCTAACTCAAAACCAGGAGAGCCTGGAAAGAATCATGGAACAAAAATTCTATGACCTAGATGTCAAAGTAACTGAGATTCAGTCAGTTGTGGAGCAGCTTCAGGATGACATGCTGGAGAGGAAGGGCAAGACAACCACTGATGCATTTGCCAGAGTGCCTAGAGCTCAGAGGTCAGCTGCAGTGCCTGTGACAGACACTAGAGCCACATCATCTGCACCAGCTATAGCTCCTACAGCTCCAGTGCAACCAGCTCCAGCACCAACTCCTCCAGCTCCATCCACATCAACTGAAGCCTTCGTCCGAGGAGCCATCTCTACACCACCACCTGAAGATCAAGCCTGAGAGTTGATCTAGCACTATGCATTTTCTATGAACTTTTTGGTAACTTGTTGCCAAAGGGGGAGAAAAATGTATAGATCATAGGCTTCGAGAGAGAGAGTGTTGCTGTTGTTCTCTCTTGCTTTGGTGGTTAAACTTTGTTTGCTTTTGATTGCTTGAGATACTATGCTATTATCTGTGAGACATTGATGATCATGTGTTTGATCATAAGCTACACTTATGCCTGTTTGATGATATTATCATACCTATCCTTATATGATCATTCACTTTGCTTGGTGATGAGTGCATGTATTCAATCTTTATTATTTTGAGTGCTCCACCAAGATGTATGTGACATGGAAGAGTAGCCCATGAGCCTAATTCCTTGTGAATTTGCAGTCCAAAGCAAATCTTAAACTATGCACAAATTTAGGGGGAGCTCTTGCTTATCACATACTTCTCAAAGCGACGATGTTTTTCAATCTTATTATCATCTGTCGAAGCTTTGATCTATATGTTGTCATCAATTACCAAAAAGGGGGAGATTGAAAGTGCAACTATCCCTAGGTGGTTTTGGTAATTCATAACAACATATAGCTCACTGAGCTAATGCTATTCCAAGACTATTATTTCAGGAAAGCTCAATGAATGGCATGGCATGGATGATTAAAGTGGATCCCTCGAAATATCAAGGACAAAGGATTGGATCAAGCTCAAAAGCTCAAGACTCTTCATTTTACATTTTAGTGATCCAAGATCACATTGAGTCTATAGGAAAAGCCAAAACTATCAAGGAGGGATGAGGTGTTGCTTAATGAGCCTTTTGCTTCCAGTGCTTAGTGATATGCTCCAAATACCCTCAACTACTTTGTGACATCCTCATATGACCTAAACCCAAAGTCAAAATCGGTCACACCAATTCTTTCTATCCGGCGCCACCGAGTTCAAATGTCATAGCCACTGCCACCAAGATGAGATTGTAATCTCTCTGTTTCACTTCATAACATTTCGGTCTAACCGAAATGAGCGATCGGTCCCACCGAGATTGCAATGTAAACTCCCTGTTTCCCTTTCGTAACATTTCAGTCTCACCGAAATGAGCGAATCGGTCCCACCGAGTTTACCTGACCAACTCTCTGGAAAGCTTATTACCAAAATTGGTCTCACCGAGTTTGTGGAATCGGTCTTACCAAGATTACGTTATGCCCTAACCCTAACCATATCGGTCCTACCGAGTTGCATGTCGGTCCCACCGAAAATCCTAACGGTCACTAGGTTTACTAAATCGGTCCGACCGAGTTTGTTGATTCGGTCCCACCGAGTTTGGTAAATTGTGTGTAACGGTTAGATTTTGTGTGGAGGCTATATATACCCCTCCACATCCTCTTCATTCATGGAGAGAGCCATCAGAGCAAACCTACACTTCCATCTTACCATTTCTGAGAGAGAACCACCTACTCATGTGTTGAGGCCAAGATATTCCATTCCTACCATATGAATCTTGATCTCTAGCCTTCCCCAAGTTGCTTTCCACTCAAATCTTCTTTCCACCAGATCCAAATCCCATGAGAGAGAGTTGAGTGTTGGGGAGACTATCATTTGAAGCACAAGAGCAAGGAGTTCATCATCAACGCACCATTTGTTACTTCTTGGAGAGTGGTGTCTCCTAGATTGGCTAGGTGTCACTTGGGAGCCTCCGACAAGATTGTGGAGTTGAACCAAGGAGTTTGTAAGGGCAAGGACATCGCCTACTTCGTGAAGATCTACCACTAGTGAGGCAAGTCCTTCGTGGGCGATGGCCATGGTGGGATGGACAAGGTTGCTTCTTCGTGGACCCTTTGTGGGTGGAGCCCTCCATGGACTCGCGCAACCGTTACCCTTCGTGGGTTGAAGTCTCCATCAACGTGGATGTACGATAGCACCACCTATCGGAACCACGCCAAAAACATCCATGTCTCCAATTGTGTTTGAATCGTCCAAACCCTTCCCTTTACTTTCTTGCAAGTTGCATGCTTTAATTTCCGCTGCTCATATACTCTTTGCATGCTTGCTTGAATTGTGTGATGATTGCTTCACTTGTCCAAAGATTGCTAAAATCTACCAAACTCTAAAATTGGGAAAAGGTTAAGTTTTTAATTGGTCAAGTAGTCTAATCACCCCCCTCTAGACATACTTCAAGGTCCTACAGGAACAAATACTTGCAACCCGGCGTAAGAGAGGGGCTGTTAATCCCTCACGGGTAAAAAGATAGATAAAATTGTAGTAGATTTGATAAATAGATCTCGCGGGAACGCGAGATAAAATAAATTACTAAAAATTGCAGCAAGGTATTTTTGTATTTTTGGTTTAATAGAACTGAAAATAAAATCAAATGAAAATAGATCGTGAAGGCAAATATATTGAAGAAGAGACCGGGGGGCATAGGTTTCACTAGTGGCTTCTGTCGAGAAAAATAGCAAACGGTGGAATAACAAATTACTGTTCGGCAATTGATAGAACTTCAAATACTCATGATGATATCCAGGAAATGATCATTATATAGGCATCACATCCAAGATTAGTAGACCGACTCCTGCCTGCATCTACTACTATTACTCCACACATCGACCGCTATCCAGCATGCATCTAGTGTATTAAGTTCATGGAAAAAGGGAGTAATGCAAAAAGAACGATGACATGATGTAGACAAGATCTATTTATGTAGAAATAGACCCCATCTTGTTATCATTAATAGCAACAATACATATGTGGCATTTCCCCTTCTGTCACTGGAATCAAGCACCGTAAGATCGAACCCATCACTAAGCACCTCTTCCCATTGCAAGATAAATAGATCAAGTTGGCCAAACAAAACCCAAATATCAAGTGTCCAACCAAGAAAATAAAATCCTCGTAAGTGAGCATTAAGCATAACTAACACCGAATAATGCACCACAAGTAGAATGTAATTTCATTGCATAACTATTGACTTTTATGCTTGCATAGGGAATCACAAACCTTAACACCAATATTCTTACTAAAGCATAATTACTCATCAACATGACTCACATATCATATCATCATATCTCAAAATCATTACAAAAAACCAAGTTTATTTTATCCAATGATCTTCATGAAAGTTTTTATTATATCCTCCTTGGATATATATCACATTTGGACTAATTTCATATGTTGCTTTTAATAAGCTCAAACAAATATAAGCGAAAAACATGAGCATAAAATATTTCTTTCTCTCAAAATAATTTAAGTGACGCAAGAGAGAACTTCTTAAAAATTTTACTAATTCCCGAATAAATCTAAGTGAATCATGAGAGCATTTCTACAAAAATAACAAAGCACACCGTGCTCAAAAATACATAAGTGAAGCACTAGAGCAATTCCATGGCTCTAAAAATTTAAGTGAACCATAGGACCAAGCATAACATAATTTTTGGCTCTCTCAAAAAGATGTGTCTAGCAAGGATTCCAGACTTAAAATAAAAAGGAAAACAAGAAAAGACTCATATCTTACAAGACGCTCCAAGCAAAACTCATAGTATGTGACGAACAAAAATATAGCTCCAAGTAAAATACCGATGGTTGTTAGAAGAAAGAGGGGTTGCCACTCGGGGGCATCCCCAAGCTTAGTTGCTTCTTACTTCTTGAATATTATCTTGGGGTGCCTCGGGCATCCCCAAGCTTAGCCTTTTGCTAATCCTTATTCCTTCATCCATCGTAATCTCACCCAAAACTTGAAAAATTCAATAACACAAAACTCAACAAAACCTTCGTGACATCTGTTAGTATAAGAAAGCAAACCACTACTATAAGTACTGTTGCAACCTATTCATATTTTATTTTTGCATTATATCTACTGTATTCCAATTATTCTATGGCAAAAACTCTTTAAATAAAACCATAGAATCATCAAAACAAGCACACATTGCAAAGAAAATAGAATCTGTCAAAAACAGAACAGTATGTAGGAATCTGGATATTTCAGATACTTCTGTAAGTCTAAAAATTCTGAAAAATTAGGACAACTTGGAAATTTTGTTTATTAATCTTCGGCAAAAATAATCAACTCCAAAGCACTCTTCTGTTAAAAATGGGAATTTTTTCGTGACTGCAGAAGTTTCTGTTTTTCAGCAAGATCAAATCAACTCTCACCCAAATCATCCCAAATGCTTTGCTTGGCACAAACACTAATTTAAACCACAAAAACACATCTAATCAGAGGTATAATTGGGTATTTCATTGAAAACAGAAAGAAAACCAAAAAGCAAAAAAGATAGAACTTGGGTTGCCGCCCAACAAGCACTATCATTTTATGCCCCTAGCTAGGCATAACGCAAAGGATCTAAGTGTTGTCATCTTTAGTTCTAGATCCATATGAGGCCCTCATGATTGATTCATATGGTGACCTAATTATTGTTCTAGGGAAGTGCTCCATACCCTTCCTTAGTGGAAACTGAAATTTAATATTACCTTCTTTCATATCAATCACGGCACCAATACTATGTAAAAACGGTCTACCAGGCATAATTGGACAAGATGGATTGCAATCAATATCAAGAAAAATAAAATCTATGGGCACATAATTCCTATTTGCAAGAAGAAGAACATCATTAATTCTTCACATTGGCTTTTTGATAGTAGAATCCGCCAAGTGCAAATTTAAATAGCATTCTCAATATCGGTAAGACCAAGCACATCAAATAAAGATTTCGGAATTGTAGAAACACTAGCACCCAAGTCACATAAAGCAAAAAACTCACAATTTTTAATCTTGACTTTGATGGTAGGTTCCCATTAATCATGTAAATTTCTAGGAATTGAAACTTCTAAATCCAACTTTTCTTCAAAAGCTTTCATCATAGCATCAACAATATGTTTAGTAAAAGCTTTATTTTGTTCATAAGCATGGGGTGAATTTATCACGGATTACAACAAAGAAATACAATCAACCAAAGAGCAACTATCATAATTAAGGTCTTTGTAATCCAAAATAGTGGGCACATCACTAGTTAAAGTTTTGACCTCTTCAAACCCACTTTTATCAATTTTCTCAACAAGATTTTCAGCCTCCGAATTATTGGGGCGCCTTCTAGCTAAAGTTGACTCTTCTCTAGTCCCTTTTTCATCAATATTAATTTTACTAGACAAAGAATCAATAGAGGAAACACCAATCATTTTAAGATCTTCATCGCTTTTATCTTCTAATGAGTTTGGTTTGGTGGCCATTTGGTAGCTTGTGTATTAGATATTTTACCTGGCAAACTTTCCGCAAAGCATATTATATTGGAGATAGCAAACTTCTCTACTAATAACGTCAAGTTGTTTTGTTATAGCATCTAGCATAATGGAGTGCTCCTTAAGTTCTTCAGTTAAATATTTATTATGCTCAAATTGTGTAGTCATATATTCCTTAGTACTTTTCTCAATTTCAAGAAAAATATTTGGGTAAGGAACATCATAATATTTTCGTTGAGGCATCATGACTATAAAACGGCGCACTCAAAAACAGATCTGACGAGAAAACGGCGAACAAAAAAGAGGGTGAATAAAATGGCAAATTTTTTGTGAAGTGGGGAGAGGAAAATGGCAAATAATGTAAATTGCAAGGAGATGAGATTTGTGATTACGAACCTGGTTGATGTTGATGATGTCTCCCCGTCAACGGTGCCAGAAATTCCTTTTGATGTTTTTTTGAACTACATTGGTATTTCACCAAAGAAGAAGGGATGATGCAGCACAGCAACGGTAGGTATTTCCCTCAGTGATGAGACCAAGGTTATCGAACCAGTAGGAGAAACAAGCAACACCATGTAAACAGCTCCTGCACACAAAGAACAAGTACTTAAAACCCGACGTAAGAGAGGGGTTGTCAATCCCTCACGGGTAAAAAGATAGATAAAATTGTAGTAGATTGGATAAATAGATCTGGCGGGAACGCGAGATAAAATAAATTACTAAAAATTGCAGCAAGGTATTTTTGTATTTTTGGTTTAACAGATCTGAAAATAAAAGCAAACAAAAATAGATCATGAAGGCAAATATATTAAAGAAGAGCCCCGGGCCCCGTAGGTTTCACTAGTGGCTTCTCTCGAGAAAAATAGCAAACGGTGGAATAACAAATTATTGTTGGGTAATTGATAGAAGTCAAATACTCATGATGATATCCAGGCAATGATCCTTATATAGGCATCACATCCAGGATTAGTAGACCGACTCCTGCCTGCATCTACTACTATTACTACACACATCGACCACTATCCCGCATGCATCTAGTGTATTAAGTTCATCGGAAAACGGAGTAATGCAATAGGAATGATGACATGATGTAGACAAGATCTATTTATGTAGAAATAGACCCCATCTTGTTATCCTTAATAGCTGTGATACATATGTGTCGTTTCCCCTTCTGTCATTGGGATCAAGCACCGTAAGATCGAACCCATCACAAAGCACTTCTTCCCATTGCAAGACCAATAGATCATGTTGGCCAAACAAAACACAGATATAAGAGAAGAATCATGAGGCTATAATCAATCATGCATATAAGAGATCAAAGAAGACTCAAACAACTTTCATGGATAAAAACATAGATCTGATCTTAAAATCAAGGTTCATCAGATCATAACAAACACACCGCAGGAAGAGTTACATCATATGGATCTCCAAGAGACCATTGTATTGAGAATCCAGAGAGATAGAGAGAGAGAGAGAGAGAGAGAGAGGAAGCCATCTAGCTACTAACTTTGCACCTGTAGGTCTACAATGAACTACTCACGCATCATCGGAGAGGCACCAATGGACATGATGAACCCTTCCGTGATGGTGTTTAGACTGGATCTAGTGGTTCTGGAACTTGCGGCGGCTGGAATTGATTTTCGTCGAATCACCTGGGGTTTCTGGAATATTGGGGTATTTATAGAGCAAAGACACGGTGTGGGAGGCCACTGAGGTGGGCATAACCCACCTGGGCACGCCTGGGCCCCCAAGCACGCCCTGGTGGGTTGTGCCCCCCTCGGGGAACCCCTCTAGTACTTCTTTAGCCCATCTTGTGTCTTCTGGTCTAGAAAAAATCCACAAAAAGTTTTGCTGCGTTTGGACTCCATTTGGTATTGATTTCTTGCGATGTAAAAAACAAGTAGAAAACAGCAACTGGCACTGGGCACTATGTCAATAGGTTAGTACCAAAAAATGATATAAATTGATTATAAAATGATTGTAAAACATCCAAGAATGATAATATAACAGCATGGAACAATCAAAAATTATAGATACGTTGGAGACGTATCAGAAGGTGATGCCCGGCAAGTGATGGGGACTTGTTTCCGGCAGGGTCCCTGTCAGGAGCCCTAAGGGGCTCTATCGGGAGAGGCTTACCGGAGTCCAACTTCTCTTTTTCTAGGCCATTATTGCTGGGGATACGGAGGGCTAAGTAATATGGAGAACAAAAGTTCCTGGTTCCACAGGAAGCTTTTGCGCAGCACACTTTGACAGATGATCAGCTATGCCATTTTCCGCACGGGGTACGTGCTCTATTTTCAATTTGTCAAAGTGCTCCTACCCCCCTGGGCGTGCCCTCCTACCTCGTGGGACCCCTTGACCTCCACCGACCTCAACTCCAACTCCATATATTCACGTTCGAGGAGAAAAAAAATAGAGAGAAGGATTCATCATGTTTTAAGATACGGAGCCGCCGCCAAGCCCTGTTCTTCCTCGAGAGGGCTGATCTGGAGTCCGTTCGGGGCTCTGGAGAGGGCAATCTATCACCATCGTCATCATCAACCATCATCCATTACCATTTCATGATGCTCACCACCGTGTGTGAGTAATCCCATCGTAGGCTTGCTGGACGGTGATGGGTTGGAAGAGATTTACCATGTAATCGAGTTAGTTTTGTTAAGGTTGTATCCCTGGTATCCATTATGTTCTAAGATTGATGTTTCTATGACTTTGCTATGATTAATGCTTGTCACTAGGGCCCGAGTGCCATGATTTCAGATCTAGACCTATTATGTTTTCATGAATATATCAGTGTTCTTGATCCTATATTGCAAGTTATAGTCACCTACTACGTGTTATGATCTGGCAACCCCAGAGTGACAATAGTCGGGACACTTCCCGGTGATGGCCGTAGTTTGAGGAGTTCATGTATTCACTAAGTGCTAATGCTTTGGTTCGGTTCTCTATTAAAAGGACGCCTTAATATCCTTTTGTTTCCATTAGGACCCCGCTGCCACGGGTGTCGGTGTCAAAACTGGCGGATCTCGGGTAGGGGGTCCCGAACTGTGCGTCTAAGGCTAATGGTAACAGGAGGCAGGGGACACGATATTTCACCCAGGTTCGGGCCCACTCGATGGAGGTAATACCCTACTTCCTGTTGGATTGATCTTGATGATATGAGTATTACAAGAGTTGATCTACCATGAGATCATAGAGGCTAAACCCTAGAAGCTAGCCTATGATTATGATTGTTCTCGTCCTACATACTAAACCCTCTGGTTTATATAGACACCAGAGGGGGCTAGAGTTACACAGAGTCGGTTACAGATAAGGAAATCTACATATCTGAATATCCAAGCTTGCCTTCCACGCCAAGGAGAGCCCCATCCGGACACGGGACGAAGTCTCCAATCTTGTATCTTCATAGTCCAACAGTCCGTCCAAAGTATATAGTCTGGCTGTCCGAGGACCCCTTAATCCAGGACTCCCTCAGTATCCCCTGAACCAGGCTTCAATGACGATGAGTCTGGCGCGCAGATTGTCTTCGGCATTGCAAGGCGGGTTCCTTCTCCGAATATTCCATAAAATATTTAGGACATAAGGATCATGTCCGGCTATGCAAAACAAATTCCACATACCACCGTAGAGAGCATAATATTCCACTAATCTAATCTGCTGACAGCTTTTTATAGCATGACATCACGCCACGGTTTGGTCATTATTCGAACCATTTTTCACAACCAGCTACCGCACGTAATGTGAGGCAGTTTTCTTGACACGTCTTGTTGAAGCAGAGATCGTGTCCCCTTATCACGGGATTCTCATCAATACGGGTATGGGTAACCCAACCGCGCCATCAATCGTGGCGCTTGGGAAATAAGTGATCTTAACGGGCAAGTGGGGAGGCGCACAGTTTCTACCGCCTCTATAAAGAGATAAGGATTCTCCTCTTTCAACCACGACTACTTCCTTCTCCGCTCATCCATTCTCGCACGCTAGGGCTCTAGCGCCCCAATTCTCACCTTCTCCACACAGCCAAACATGTCCGGAGCGGGAGGCAAGTGGGTGGCCTCCTCCGTCCAGGAGGAGGACATTAAGAAGCTCCGGGCGGCCGGATACTTGGCCGCAGATATTGCGCACCAGCTCCTGGACGCAGGGCAGATCATTCCGACTCCGGGACCCCATGAGAGGGTCGTGTTCCTCGCCCACTTCATCCGCAGACTGATTTTCACCCTGCACCCATTTGTCCGCGGGCTCCTGTTCTATTACGGGCTGGATTTCCATGATCGGGCCCCTAATTTCATCCTCAACATCTTGGCGCTTATCGTTGTGTGCGAGGCTTTTCTCCGCATCAGGCCCCACTTCGGCCTATGGCTAAAGATTTTCAACGTGAAGCCGAAGATAGTGGTTGGCCAGTAGGCGGAGTGTGGTGGCGCCATGGTGGGCAAGATGCCCAGCGTCACCTGGCTCGAAGGCTCCTTTGCAGAGATCGTGAAGGGGTGGCAATCGGGGTGGTTCTACATCACCGAGCCACGCGACGACAACTAGGTGGCAGCCCCCGAATTCCGATCCGGCATCCCATTGCGGCTCACTTCCTGGAAGAAGAAGGGCCTAGCCTGGGGCACATCCGCGGAGCTGACCGGACTCCAGAACTGCGTCAAGAACATGATAACCAAGAATATCAAGCTTGTCAACATGGTCCAGGTCATGCTATTTCACCGGATTCTCCCATGTCAAAGACGGGCATCCAACCTGTGGGAGTTCGACGCGGCCCAACACTAGACACTGCAAGAGCTCTTTGACACAACGCACAAAGACGTCTGGAAGGTGGTGTTCAAGTCCAGCGAAGTCCCTCCTCCCACTTCCGAGGACCGCGGACTCAGCGCCAAGCACCACGCCAATGCGGTAAGCATTCTACATTTTGCAAGATGTGCTTTTCCTCAATATATTCGTGGGAGGAACTTAAGCCACCGTACTGATCTAACAGGAATACGTGGCGACGGCGGAGCGGATCGACTGTCCGGTTCCATTGCCTGAAGATCCAGCAACCGCTCTCCTGACGGAGATGCTGGTTCCGGCGCCTTATGAGGTGCCAGAGAAGAAGGCCAAGAAGAAGGCCGTGGGGACCAGAAAAAGTTTCCAGCACAATGTGGTGCCGGACTCATCGTCCGAAGACACCGAGGCGCATTCCTCCAATGACAACAAGGAGGAGGAGGAGGAAAACCCTCTCCCCCAAAACGAGGGGGGGAAGAAAAGGAAGGCCGCCCCTTCCGGGGAGGCCGAAGGGTCGAAGAAGGGACGGACCCTCCCTCTGGACCACTCCACAACCGCCGCCTATAACGATGAGGAGTGGTTACCCAGGGCCAAGCCCCTGGCGAAGTCGTAAGTATTCGTATGCCAGGATATTTCTTGCATATTTTAGCTTTACAGCTTCTTATTATGTCAAGATTTGTTTGTGCAGTCCGCCCAAAGCCCATATCGACTTGCCCTCCTCAGATGGGTCCCTGAGCTCGTCAGAGATGAATAGCAATTCTCTCTCGACGGCTTCCACTCCCCGGCCCACGGATGACACTGTGGTGTTATCTCAAAGGATGCCGGCCCAGGAGGAGGTAGTCCTGGAGACGCCTCAAGGCGAGACTCCCGATGTCGGGCTCATGGGGGGAAAGATCCCTATGGATTTGGATGAGGGGGGCCACAGCAGGCTTGGCTCCCAGCCGGACACTGCACCAGAACCTCCAGTGGTTACGGATTCAGGCAGGCAGCCACCCGCCAAGGGGGGCGAGCCATTGGTGCCGATGAACTTTGTCCATTCAGATGCATCGGATAACCTGCTGGAAGCGCTTCAGAGCGCTGCCCTTAGTGAAGGACACCATACTCTTATGAGTATGGTGATTGTGAAGGTTCAGTCCGCCAAGAGCGGATTAACCGAAGCCTGCACCAACCTCCTGACAGGCTTTGAGGTAAGTAATTTTAAATTATGAGAAAGTATCACGGTGTAGACTGTAGCCCCTGATGCTCTGTTTGGTGTTCGGCAAGAGAAGCCGAACAGAGGATCGAATATTATTCCCAGGAGTCTAATCATATTATGTCTATGTGAATAAGCAGGCATTGCTGCTGGCCACCGCCGCCGCCAGTGCGGAGGTCTCCGGACTAAGGCAGAGCCTGGGGCGGGACAAAGAAGAGCTCGGCCTCGTGAAGAGGCTGCTCGAGGAGAACAAAGGTAAGAAATACCCCATCTGAATGTTATACAAAGGAAAAAATCATGGATGCTAATAGGAGCATGATAAATTTTGCTAGGGGCCACGACTGAGGTGGCGGCCTTAAGAAGGCGTTGTCCGAGGCCAAAAACAAAGCGGCTGATGAGCGCATTGAGAGCGAAAAACAAGAGGCGCGAGTTGATGAGGTCCAGAAAGAGCTCCAGGACTTCGTCAAAAAATTTGAGTCCGTGGAGCATGACTCCAAGACGCAAGAGTCGGAGCTTGTGAAGGCCCGTCAGAGCGCCCTGGATGCTAAGGCCGAAGCCCAGAAATCCCTCCAGGAAATTGAGGCGGTCAAGAACATAGCTGTGGGTAAGGCTTTCATTATGCAAAGAAAGCATGTGGAGGAGACTTTCCTTTTACTTAGATGAATTTGGAGCTCTCTAGGAGCATTCGCAGATCTGCCGCGCAGCATCTGTGATGCCACAGAGTTCTACCGGGCTGAGGAGGGGAGCTCGACGGAGAAGCTGTTTTGGTCCCAGTATATTGGGGCCGAACACCCGATGTCCTTGAGTGACCAGCTAAAGCAATTGGTCGAACTCCACAAGGCGGCCGAACTGGCCATGAAGGACTTCATATTCCGGCTGTGGCCTGGTGAGCCCCTTCCCAGGAGCTACTTCGGCTTTATCAAGCGGATGGTGAATGCCTGTCTGCGGCTTGAAGTTGTTAAGCAGTCAGTCTGTATTGAAGGTGCACGCAGGGCTTTGGCCCATGCGAAGGTGCACTATGGA
Organism: Triticum dicoccoides; assembly: GCF_002162155.2. NCBI lineage: Eukaryota > Viridiplantae > Streptophyta > Magnoliopsida > Poales > Poaceae > Triticum > Triticum dicoccoides. The sequence goes on along the minus strand of NC_041383.1, from coordinate 316,084,749 downwards.
CGCAGAGAAGCTGGTAATGGAGGGGCCGCCGAAGGGCAAGGAACATCGCCACCCCGAACAGTACTATGACAATGTCATTAAGGGTGCCCGCCTTGTGGCGGAGGAATGTACGAAGGATGTGATATTTGAATGAATGTAATCATGTCATCCTGTATTATGAAAACCAGTTCATGTGCGCTATGTAACGCTTGCTAATTTAAAATATTACCTTCTGTGCGACCGTTTTTTAAAAATTCTTGAGAGTTGTCCAGTCGTCGGCTTCCGCCCCCATGTAACTAGTACTGGGGTGTTCGGGATAAGTATAATAACTCTTTATCCAAGTTTTTGGTCCTTTTAAGGAGGTGTTTAGTTCCACGAACGAGGCAATCGGACTAACGGCTTTATCGCCCTCACTTAGCCATAGAAGTCTACAATTTTAAATTTTGGCGAAGCCCCTAGTATCCGGAAAGCCGAACTTGGGGCGCTATGCACGCCTAAATCGGACGAGGCCGATTCCTCGCCTGACGCGGAAAAAATCTTTAAGGATTTGAGACCTCTCGAACAGCGACCAGCTCTCGCCTTATCATGACAGTCATTTTTCGGCTTTCTCTACTGAGGTGCTCGTCCGGAAGAACCGGGACATAATTGCAGTAGTTCTCCCTGCGCTACCTTAGCCGATATAGCGGAACGTGAGGTACCAAAACATACGAGCCGGGCAAACCCAACTATTGACCCAAGACATGATTCGGAGCTGATGCATATAGTGCCATAAATTCGGGGTGCCGCACTGTTGAAGTGTTCGGACTTGTCTTGCCAGGTTATGGGGTACTGAAGCCCCTGGCAAACTGGTCGTGCCAAAATGCACTTTGTATAATAAATAAGTTGTAAAGAAAAAGGGGCAAATAAACTTAATAGCAAGCTGACGTTGTGTACTACTTTCCCTTGTTATTCAAATGATACGTCAAAGCGTACATATACAAGTAGTGCGATAAGCAGAATAGGACTGTTTAACACATCCTAACCAGGAGCAGGCGGTATGCGGTTATGTAAAACAGGTATAACGACCGTTATCAGAGACCACCTGAGGATTCCCTCGTATGCCAAAGCTTCTTGTCCTCCTGGTGTGTCCGTCCCGCTATGTGTCCGCTAGCCGGTCATTTAGAGGAGCCTCCTAAAGGTGGGGACCTGGAAAAAAAAGAGGGGTGCAAAAATGTGTGTGTCCTGGGGCGGTCAAATCGCATTATGGACCTTGTCATGGCCAAGCCTCCGCCTATACCCATGGTATTTTAAGTGCGTAGTTATGTACGCGTGGCACGAATGTCGCCGATTGGCTCGGACTAGGGCGGAGGCCGAATTGCTAGTCGAGCTCTGGACGTGCCGGACGATCCTGTAGTGGAGTATTCCGGACTCGCTTGGCGGTATCGGGGTTCTTTATCGCCAAATCGGTTGTTTGCCTAAGAAGGTTGTTTTGTACTTCCGCCGCGAGGGCCACAGTGTGCTCCTCCGTACGAAGCAAGCGCTCTGTGTTTCCATTAACTGTAATAACCCCGCGAGGTCCCGACATTTTGATCTTGAGATATGCATAATGCGGTACCGCATTGAATTTGATGAATGTGGTTCGTCCGAGCAGTGCATGATAGCCGCTGCGGAAGGGGACGATGTCAAAGATTAACTCCTTGCTTCAGAAATTGTTCGGAGATCCAAAGACCACTTCCAGTGTGATTGAGCCCATACAACAGGCCTCTAAACCGGGTATGACACCCTTGAAGGTTGTTTTTGTGGGCTTGATCCTTGAGGGGTCAATGCCCATTTTGTGCACTGTGTCCTGATAGAGCAGGTTCAGGCTGTTGCCGCCGTCCATGAGCACTCGTGTGAGATGGAATCCATCGATGATGGGGTCAAGGACCAATGCGGCCAAACCGCCATGATGGATACTGATAGGATGGTCCCTGCGATCGAAAGTGATCAGACATGAGGACCATGGGTTGAATTTTGGGGCCACTGGCTCCATTGCGTAGACGTCCCTTAGTGCACGCTTCCTTTCCCGCTTGGGGATATGGGTTGCGTATATCATGTTCACTGTTTTCACCTGGGGGGGATTTCTTCTGTCCTCCCGTGTTCGGCGGTTGGGGCTCCTCGTCGTCGTTGCTATGCAGCCCCTTTTCCTTGTTTTCGGCATTCAACTTGCCGGCCTGTTTAAACACCCTGCATTCCCTGTTGGTGTGGTTGGCTAGTTTATCGAGGGTGCCGTGAATTTGACATGAGCGATCGAGTATTGAGGGAGTCCCGGACTAGGGGGTGTCCGGATAGCCGAACTATCATCATCGGCCGGACTCCAAGAATATGAAGATACAAGATTGAAGACTTCGTCCCGTGTCCGGATGGGACTTTCCTAGGCGTGGAAGGCAAGCTTGGCGATATGGATATGTAGATCTCCTACCTTTGTAACCGACTCTGTGTAACCCTAGCCCTCTCCGGTGTCTATATAAACTGGATGGCCTTTGTCCATAGGACGAACAACAATCATACCATAGGCTAGCTTCTAGGGTTTAGCCTCCTTGATCTCGTGGTAGATCTACTCTTGTAACCCACATCATCAATATTAATCAAGCGGGACATAGGGTTTTACCTCCATCAAGAGGGCCCGAACCTGGGTAAAAACATCGTGTCCCTCGTCTCCTGCTACCATCCGCCTAGACGCACAGTTCGGGACCCCCTACCCGAGATCCGCCGGTTTTGACACCGACATTGGTGCTTTCATTGAGAGTTCCTCTGTGCCGTCGCGATCAGGAAGGATGCCTTCTCCCGTCTTTAAAGACGGCACCGTCGCCAGGAGAGCTTTGGCCGTCAGCCAAACTGTCCGGCTAGGTGGTTTTCTTATGACCGCCTGTTCGGCCACCGCTCCGACGATGACCTCTCAGGTCATCAAAAGCGATCTTCACGTCAGCCTGGAATTCGCCGAGCGGTTAGATCCGATTGAGCTCTCCTCTGTAAACGAGCTCTTGGATCGCATTGCCGCCCTGGGAGTCGCTACAGACTACGATCAGATTGGGCTTAAACCCGATCTGAGAGAGATTAGCTCTCCTCAGGCCACCCACCACGTTGTCGTGGTAGAGGAACAATGCGGCAAACCCTTCTTCTACGTTGAAAACCAACTATGTCCGGATTCCCGATCCCTCCAAGACGGATTCCCGGGAAGGGACGGACGCTAATCAAATACTGAACTTGGAGTCAGGCATCGGACTAGATTCGTTGGAAAGCATCCAGCAAGTCAAGCTTCCAAATCCGGAAACTTCTTGGCCTTTGAGCCTCAGATCGGGCAGGGTTCCGAACTTGATTCCACCTGCCCACCCAAACATAAGTGATCTATCTCGAATACGGCAAGAGCCCGATGAAACAGTACATTATTACTGGGCCAGATTCCTCCTGGTTATGAACAGGATAAAGGACTGCTGCGAAGAAAGCACGATTTCAATTTTCTGCAACAATTGCACGGACAAGGGAATCATGAACGCCATAAGTCGTCGCGAATTTACACGCTTCATCGACCTAGCGACTATCGTACAAAAATACTGTGCGGTAGAGAGTGCCAGGAACACCGAAACTAGGTTTTGGGACAGTCCGGCCTTGACCACAACCCTAGTCCGAAGTAAAAGGGTGCGCCATACTCAAGCACCTGAGTTAAAAACCAAAAAGCAAAGACCCCCTAAAGGGCATGGAACCGTACTGGAGGGCTGGCTCAACGGACCCTGCAAAATCCACAGTACAGAGGGCGCCACTCCAACACACAGCCTTCGAGCATGTTGGATACTACGGTAGGTGGCCAAAAGTGGCGAAGGCTTTTTAGCCCCGGGCAAACAGCCCAGCAGTACCGGTACGGTATTAACAGTCTTCGAGACTTTCGCATCAAATAACATGCGAAAATGAACAATCCGCGGCCTCGCCGAAGTCTACCAAGTAGCAACAGCAAATCCATGGAGTGACACTGCTATCACCTTCAACACCAGCGACGAACCTAAATTCCGAACAGCTAGAGCACCAGCCGCATTGGTCCTCAATCCGACAGTGGACGGCTTTCGCCTTACCAAGGTACTCATGGATGGCAGCAGCAGATTAAACCTCATCTACGAGGAAAGCCTTCAAAAAATGGATATTGACTGGAGCCGCATCGAGCGAAGCAGCACAACCTTCAGAGGGATAATCCCTAGTCGAGAAGTACGCTGCACAGGAAAAATCACACTAGATGTAGGGTTCGGCTCACCGGACAATTACAGGTCCGAGGAGGTCACGTTCCAAGTGGCCCCATTCGGCAGCGGATATCACGCTTTGTTAGGGTGAGAGGCATTCACAATCTTCCAAGCTATACCCCACTACGGGTACATGAAGCTCAAAATGCCCGGACCCAATGGGATAATCACTCTTGCCAGTGATCCAGATACGGCACTCCGCGCTAAAAATAAGACAGCCGCACTGGCCCTAGAGGCATTGTCTGAAGCCCTAGCGGCAGAGGAACTAACTACGCTGCGCTCCACGGTGGAAAGGGACGATGTGATACTCGATAAGAGGTCCAAGTCCACCTCTTTTAAACGAGCAGATGAAATAGTCAAATTTCAGGTCCATCCAACGAACCCCACCAAGACGGCCTCCATTGGGGCACAATTAAGTCCTGATGTCGAAGCCGCACTACGAGAATTCCTTCGGGAAAATTGGGACATTTTTGCCTGGCCACCTTCAGACATGCCAAGAATCCCACGCGGGCTGGCAGAGCACAGCCTAAACATCCTAAAAGGATTCAAGCCGGTCAAACAAGCTCTTCGGCGATTTTCCGAACCCAAAAGACAGGCAATGGGAGAAGAGCTAGCCAAACTCTTAGAAGCCGGATTCATCAGAGATATAAAACATCCGGACTGGCTAGCCAATCTAGTAATGGTACCAAAAAAGCACAAATCCTGGCGCCTTTGCATCGATTTTAAAGACCTTAACAAGGCCTGTCCAAAGGACCCTTTACCTCTCCCTCGCATCGACCAAATTATCGATGCTACCGCAGGGCACGATTCATTGTGCTTCCTCGACGCATACTCTGGATACCATCAAATCAAGATGGCGGAGAAAGACCAGGCCGCAACGGCATTCATTACTCCATATGGGCCATTCTGCTTCAACACAATGCCCTTCGGACTCAAAAACGCCGGTGCAACATATCAGCGCATGATTCAAACATGTCTGGCTACCCAGATAGGCAAAATAGTAGAGGCATACGTAGACGATGTGGTCGTCAAGACCAAACACGTCAAAACTCTAGTAGAAGACTTGAGGGTGACATTCGACAACCTCCGAGCATATGACATTAAGCTCAATCCGGAAAAATGCGTCTTTGGCATACTAGTCGGAAAGCTCTTGGGCTTCATCGTATCCGGTAGAGGAATTGAAGCAAACCCGGCCAAAATCCGAGCTCTGTCACAATTGGATATTCCAAAAGACCTCAAGCAAATACAAAAACTAACCGTATGCGTAGTGGCCTTAAGTCGCTTCATCTCCTGTTCGGGAGAAAAGGCTCTGCCCTCTACCGCCTCCTCCGGCGCACCGAACATTTCGAATGGACGGATGCTGCCACAGCCGGACTCGAAGAAATAAAGGCCATACTAGAAACAAATCCAGTCCTGGCCGCGCCCAACCTGGGCGAACCTATGTTATTATATATCGCAGCAACACATCAAGTCGTCAGCGCGGTACTCATCGTCGAGCGAGAGACAGAAGGGCACAGATTCCCTCTTCAAAAACCAGTGTACTATGTATCCACTGTTCTAACTCCATGCAAGTCCCGGTACCCACATTATCAAAAGATAGCATATGCGGTGTTCATGGCATCCCGGAAGCTGCGACACTACTTTCAAGAGTGTTCCATAACGGTGGCCTCCGAAGTACCCCTCAACGATATTATAAACAATCGCGACGCAACGGGCAGGATTGCAAAATGGGCTATTGAGCTCTTACCATTTGACATAACCTATAAACCACGGCGAGCTATAAAGTCGCAGGTTCTGGCCGACTTCATCGCCGAATGGACCGAAGCCGAACTCCCTAAAGAGTACGGCGGATACTCCAATTGGATCATGCATTTCGACGGATCCAAAATGTTGGCTGGCTTGGGGGCTGGCATTGTCCTGACGTCCCCAACTGGAGACACAATCCAATACGTACTTCAAATAATATACATGGACTCCAATAACGCAGCCGAATACGAGGCCCTTCTACATGGCCTCCGGATGGCAATCTCCATGGGCATTCAACGCCTAGAGGTGCGCGGGGATTCAAACCTCGCAATATCCCAAGTAAATGGAGACTTTGATGCCAAAGATCCAAAAATGGCAGCTTACCGCAACGCCGTCCTAAAAATGTCAGCTCAGTTCAAAGGACTCGAATTCCACCATGTAACCCGGGATAATAACCAGGCAGCAGATGTGTTAGCACGCATCGGCGCGAAACGAGACGCCGTCCCTCCAAACATCTTCCTGGAACGGCTCTTCAAGACATCCGTGTTATGGGAAGAGGAGTCCGGAAATAACAATCCGGAGCCAGCTGCATCACCGAACTCAGACCATTCTGACACAATCAGTGGCTCAGCCAACAAAATAACACCTTCAGCTCACGAAATAATGGCAGTAATTGCCCCATGGACAGAACCATTCCTAGCCTACTTAATTCGGCAGGAACTTCCCGAAGACCAAAATGAGGCCTGCTGCATAGTTCGGCGATCTAAAGCCTACAAGGTCCATGAGGGAGAACTTTATAAGAAAAGCACAACCGGAGTCCTTCAAAGGTGTATCCTCGAAGAGGAGGGGCGGAATCTCCTGGCTGAAATTCACGCCGGACTCGGCGGGCACCACGCTGCAGCCCGGGCACTCGTAGGCAAGGCCTTCCATACAGGATTTTATTGGCCGACAGCCCGGGTAGATGCTCAGGACTTAGTCCAACGATGCGTCGGTTACCAGCTCTTTGCTAATCAGAGCCACATGCCACCCATCGCCCTCAAAACTATACCCATTACCTGGACGTTCGCGGTCTGGGGGCTTGACATGGTTGGACCCCTTAAAGGGGGAACCCACAAGCACAAATACTTATTGGTCATGGTGGACAAATTCACCAAATGGATTGAGGCCAAGCCGGATAAAACGGCAGAATCCGGACCGGTGATAGACTTCCTATCCGGGGTAGTACACTGTTTTGGCGTCCCCCACAGCATCATCACTGATAACGGCACGAACTTCACTGCTGACAAGGTTAAACTCTGGTGCAAAAACATGGGCATCAAGCTCGATTACGCTTTAGTCTATCACCCCCAAACTAACGGTCAAGTCGAGCGAGCAAATGGTCTAATCATGAGCGGCATCAAACCCAGACTAGTGCGGTCCCTCAAGGAATCTAACACGCACTGGGTAGAGGAGCTCGACTCCGTACTCTGGGGGCTGCGGACCACGCCAAACCGAACTACTAGATTCACACCATTTTTCATGGTGTATGGCGCAGAGGCAGTTCTGCCTTGCGATATAATTCATGACTCACCTCGTGTGCGCATGTACGAAGAAAGAGAAGCCGAGTTGGATCGGCAGGATAGTTTGGATGCTTTAGAGGAGGAGCGGGACGTGGCAAAGGCTCATTCCACATTCTATCAGCAGCAGGCTCGAAGATATCAAAGCAGAGAAGTACGGGCCAAAACTTACAATGTCGGCGAACTTGTTCTACGCCTGCCGGACAAGAAAAAGGACAAACTTAAGCCCAAGTGGGAAGGTCCCTTCATCATCGACCAAGTCCTGACCGGCGGAGCATACCGTCTACGTAAAGCATCTGACAACCGACTCGAGCCGAACCCATGGAACGCAGCCCGTCTCCGAAGATACTACGCCTAAACACCGGACTCAGAGTTCGTCTCACTCCCCCGTCCACCTTTTTATATTTTTTACTGTCTCTTGTCCCCCTCCTTCTTCCCACTTTTTTTTCAATACCTTTTATAGGCTGATTTGTGCTTTGTTCGCACACACTTGATGTGCTCCTAGCACTCATTATACCTGGGGGCTTCTTTACCAGAAGCTTATTAATACGGGCTTCACGCCCAATACATGTGTCATACTTCCGCATGTACCTTTTATTCACCATTATATGCATCGATATGACTTAAGTTTTGGCCAAGCTGGGTTGCCTGGCTCCTGTGCTTACCCCTACGTTCCCGATTGTTCGGCTAGGAGGTAAAGGGAGCACCTCTGCGATTGTTACTATCGGGTCAGCCGGATGTGTATCGCAGACTGGGTGAAGCCGAAAGCTAGCGTTCTTAAGAGAATATTCGGTCAGTGACTTGAAAGATGATTTATTACTTACTTATTTATAAGCCCCCAGATGCTTTTTCTGCTATTTTCGCAGTCCGACATTGCACCTTAGGGCATGCCTCCCAGGGAAAGGAACCCTTAATGGAACTATTCTCCCTGGAAGATGTTTCTTACTAACCATGTAATATAACATAACTAGTTGGGCACTTGTCTGATAAAGCAATTATGACCCCGACGCCTTGTCTCCATGCATGCCCCGGTTCTTTTATAACCATAGGGGTATTCGGACACACTCCGGACTGTTGGGTCCCGAGGTTGAAGCGAAACGGTCCGCAAAGACAAACAATCTACAATCCGGCTAGAAGGCATCTTACATGTCATTTCAAATTACATCGTCAAACCGACTGATTGTACTCCTCCTCAATCCCATCTAACAGGCTGTCTAATTTATAGTCCTGTTGGGAATATTTCACGGCCAGTTCTACTTGGCCATACATCAAGCTCACAGGGATCTCCTTCCCATCAGGCCCCGCAGGTCCGACCTCGGCCATGTGGTTTGGGTCAGCCTTTGGGTAGCGCGTCTTCACCATGGCCCAGGCCTCCCTGGCGCCCTGACGGCAGGCCGATATCTTCCACAAATGGAGGCGTCACCGTGCTCCCTGGAGCTTCTCAGCAAGCTCACCAAGGCCCTCGGGTAGGGAGACAGATGGCCATAAAGCCTGAACGACGCCACTCATCGCCTTCCGAACACGTTCGAACAATTGCACCAGCTCGGGAAGTTGGTCACCTGTTGACCCAGGCATTTCCTCCGCAGGGCGACCTATGAGCACACCTAAAGACATATTTCTGTCAAACGACTTCCTCTCCGAATTCTTCCTTTCAAAGGAATTTGCTCAAGCACTTACTATAAATGCTGCGACGAAGTCGCTGATTCTCCTTCAAGGAGCCAGACAGCTGGGCCCGAACACCTTTCAGCTCTTCTCCTAGCTGGGTGTGGGCATCTTGGAGCTTGTTTCTCTCCTGCTGCACCTTCATAAGCACCCTCTCGCCAGCCTTTAGCTGACGCAATAGTTGTTGCTTGTCCGGATCTAGTCTGGCGCCCTCTGCAATATTATTGTCAGATTCACGCCGCACTTTGTTAATTAATTATCTTTTCAAAGTACGTCTTACCAGCAGGGGTCTCTCTGGCTCCCCCTGTGGCGGCCAGTGCGGCCTCAAGTTGGGCCTTGCACTCTTGGAGCTCCTGGGACAGATGGGTATTCTTCTCCGTAAGATCCTGCATAAAAATTGATCCTTAAATCAGTTATTTTAACCATTTTAAGTCTCGGGGGCTACTGGCATATATAACTATTAAAATTACTTACACGTATGTCTTTCACATACTGCTCCGTGGCTCTGGTTAACCCATCTTGAGCGGCACAGAGGTGCGCGTTTCCCGCATCAAAGGCATTTAACGCCTCCGGGGAGAAACATGTGTCACGAAGAACTGTCCGGCGATGCCTATGATTCATGGCGCTCTCCACCTCAGACCGGGTGGCGGACAGCCTATCGGCATCCTCCGTCGGAGGAGCGTCCGACTCATGCCTTGTATTCTCCTCCCCTTCCGGGGCATGCGTTGGAGCATGGCTGGCGAAGGCTTGATTGGCAACCTCTCCGGACACTGTCCGGCGAGCGCTCTTTCTGGAAAAGTTATGAGCATTAATATACCTCCTGGGAATCCTTCCCTTAAAAAATAGCGGTGCTCCGTACCGTTGCAGCGACGTTTCAGTTCGCGTCGCACTCCTCTTCCGCCTGCTGGGCCGGACTGACCCTTGTTGGCCAGTCGCCGCGGGCTCGACTTCCTGCCGTAAAGGCGCTTCCTGTCGAACACCATTGGTGCACGGTGGTCAGAACTAAGCATTAAAGAAGTAACGGCACCAGGACTTCGGTCGTACTCACCGGGGAAGTCGGACACAAACCGGGGTAGTCAGCCATAATGGCGACTAAAGCATTATCTATGCTGAGCTGGTGGTACACCCTGTCGATCAGTTCCACCGCTAAGTCCGGATCCTCTTCGGAGGCCGGATCAAGGGACCTTTCTAGGTCTTCGGGTTGTGGGGCTGGGCTTTTTATGCCCTCCACATCCCGATGCAGTTCCTGTGTCAAAATCATACAATAAGACAATTGCCTTTAAAGGCACGGTTCAGATATGCATGCGACCGCTTACCCAGCTCCGAGGGTTGTTCATGGAAAATCCGTTCAGAGGATTCGTGCGGAGGAAGTCCTCCTTCTCCCCCTTGTACAAGCCGGACAGGATCTTCACCAGATCGTCGGCCGAGCCAGGTCCCTTGCGGCCGTGACGGGTGGCGTCGTCGTATCCGTTGAAGTCCCACATGGGGTGGCCCCTATATTGGAGCGGCTGCACCCCACGCATAATGCATGTGGCCATGATTCCGATCATGGTTAATCCGGAATGGGCTAGCAGCCGTATCCGGCCCATCAAGTAATGGATGCTACTATCATCTTCTCGTCGAGGGCTCCGTGTGCGCCAACTTAGGTGTTTCTTCAGGGGAGCGTTGCTGAACTCCGGAAGGCCGATCCGGACTGGATCCGGCAGCGGAGCGTCCTCCATATAAAACCACTCCGAAGGACAATCTTCGGACGCCTTCTTCGGGGTCCCGGACAGGTATCCGGTCCCGGCGATGCGCCATATTTCGGCTCCGCCCACTTGATATATCGACCCCTCGTGAGAGCGGGGTATGAGGCAGAACAGCCTCTTGCACAGCGCAAAATGGGGCTCAATGCCCAAGAACAGCTCACACAGAGCTACGAAGCCCGCGATGTGCAAAATGGAGGTAGGTGTAAGGTGATGAAGCTGGAGTCCGTAGAACTCCAGGAGCCCCTGGAGAAACGGATGTATAGGAAATCTGAGTCCCCTTATTAAGTAGGAGACGAAGCACACCCGCTCTCCTTTGGAGAGATTGGGGGCGCTCTCCGCCTACTTCCCACCTTTGTAGGTGGCCAGTCCGGCTCGAACCGGAACCATGAAGGTCGGGGGAAGATATCCCTCTGCTTGGAGCGTCACTAACTCGCTGTGCGGGACTGAGCATCTCCTCCAATCTCCTGGCTTAGGGCTGGGAGCACGAGAAGAGGAGCCGCGTCGATTGTCCATGTTGGAATGGGTTTGGTGTCAGATGCGCCTCGATGGGTGCTTGCGGAAGGAGGGTGATGTGATTTGGATATGGATCCTCGCCTCTCTTATAGGCAGCTTATTTGCGCAGCTAGGGGGTAAAACATAAAAATACCCTGGCTTTTCGCATTCGTGCGACGCGTGGAAGAAGACCATTATTGGACGCGAAAGCCAAGGAGCGCAGCATTTATGAAGCAACCGGACACTATCCGGCAAACACATGGAGCATGAAGAAGAACCCGCCTTGCAAACACCAAAGACAACATACGCGCCGGATTCGTTGTTATTGAAGCCTAGTTCGGGGGCTACTGGGGGAGTCTCGGACTAGGGGGTGTCCGGATAGCCGAACTATCATCATCGGCCGGACTCCAAGACTATGAAGATACAAGATTGAAGACTTCGTCCCGTGTCCGGATGGGACTTTCCTTGGCGTGGAAGGCAAGCTTGGCGATACGGATATGTAGATCTCCTACCTTCATAACCGACTCTATGTAACCCTAGCCCTCTCCGGTGTCTATATAAACCGGATGGCCTTAGTCCATAGGACGAACAACAATCATACCATAGGCTAGCTTCTAGGGTTTAGCCTCCTTGATATCGTGGTAGATCTACTCTTGTAACCCACATCATCAATATTAATCAAGCAGGACGTAGGGTTTTACCTCCATCAAGAGGGCCCGAACCTGGGTAAAAACATTGTTTCCCTCGCCTTCTGTTACCATCCGCCTAGACGCATAGTTCGGGAACCCCTACCCGAGATCCGCCGGTTTTGACACCGACAAGTATGCAGTCCAAACTGGACGAGCCTGGACTATTTCTCTTGAATGGCTTTTTCCGCTGTCTGGATTTAAAGCCTCTGAATCCGGCATTGACTGTCGTGTCTTCGGCGTTGTCGCCATTATTGTGATGCTTGTGCCTGTTCCGTCACGGTTGCCGTTGCTATCCCTGGTATCTGAATCACCTGAGTTTTTGGGTGTGATGTTGCTGCGAGCCAGCCAGCTATCCTCGCCCGTGCAGAAGCGGGTCATGAGTGTCGTGAGGGCTGCCATGGACTTTGGCTTCTCTTGGCTGAGATGTCGGGCGAGCCATTTGTCGCAGATGTTGTGCTTGAAGGCCGCTAAGGCTTTGGCATCCGGGCAGTCGACAATTTGGTTCTTTTTAGTTAGGAACCGAGTCCAGAATTTCCTGGCTGACTCTCCGAGCTGCTGGGTTATGTGACTTAAGTCATCAGCATCCGGTGGTCGCATGTAAGTGCCCTGGAAGTTATCGAGGAATGTGCCTTCCAGATCCTCCCAACTGCCAATGGAGCTTGCTGGCAGGCTATTAAGCCAATGCCTAGCCAGTCCTTTGAGCTTAAGTGGTAGGTATTTTATGGCATGTAAGTCATCACCGCGGGCCATGTGGATGTGGAGGAGAAAATCTTCGATCCATACCGTGGGGTCTTTTGTGCCATCGTATGATTCAATATTTACGGGTTTAAACCCTTCTGGGAATTCGTGATCCATAACATCATCAGTGAAGCATAGGGGGTGTGCGGCGCCTCTATGCCGGGCTACATCTCGACGTAGTTCAAATGAGTCCGGTCTATTGTATTTGGCCCGGCCGGACTTTGGTTTATTGTATCTGGCTTGACGGTCATCATCACGTCTTGTGGCGCGCCCTCGTGATCCATAGATCAATCTTGACTGTCCTGCTTTGTTTTCCAATATTTCTCGCAGGTCCTTCGTGTAGCCCCGGGCCTTGGTATTATCGTTTGATTGGCGGCGGGGTGTGGTCTGGACTTCGGGTTGGTACGCCATTTTGTCGAGACCGCGGGGTGGTCGGTCAGCCGCATCATGCGCTGGTAGTGTGGGCTTTAAAGCCTCCTCCTCGAGTTGAGGTAGTAGCCTGCGCTTTGGGTAGCTTTTGCTAGGGCGTTTGAGTCTGTATTCCTCGGCAGCCAGGACCTCGGTCCATCTATTGGTTAGTAGATCTTGATCAGCTTGAATCTATTGCTGCTTTTTCTTCAGGCTTTTTGCAGTGGCTATAAGCTGGCATTTGAAGTGCTCCTGCTCGACGGGATCCTCAGGCACAATGAATTCTTTGTTGCCAAGGCTCACTTCATCTTTGGAGAGAGGCATGTAATTATCGTCCTATGATTCTCCATCAGTTGCCTGTTCTTTAGGGCTAGCTTGCCCATCCTCTTGCTCGCCCTGCTCGAAGCATGCCTGGGCAGGATTGTCTTCGTCTTTGGCACCATCCGGATTGTTATCTCCTGTGTCGGCATCACTATTTTTGCTATGGCGGGGCTTGGAGCGGCGCCGATGACGCCGGTTTCTAGATTGCTTCCCCAACGGGTTATCTTCCGTTGCCTCATCACCATTGTTTTCTTTAGGGGTGTCCACCATATAAATATCATATGATGAGGTGGCGGTCCAGCGTCCTATAGGCGGTGGTTCCTATTCTTCTCCTGCATCATCATCCATACCGTCGATGTCTTCGGAGTCGAAGTCAAGCACGTCGGTTAAGTCATCGACAGTGGCTATAAAGTGGGTGGTGGGTGGGGGATGAATTTCTTTGTCGTCCGCTCCCCACTCGAGCCAGACATAGTTCGGCCAAGAATCTCCTGACAAGGAAAGAGACCTTAATGAGTTCAGCATGTCACCCAAGGGCGAGTGCTGAAAAATATCCGCGGCGGTGAACTCCATGATTGATGCCCAATCAGATTCGATAGGCACGGACGCACGCGGTTCGGATCCTGTAGCCGAAGACGAGTCCGAGGGTCCGATGACACCACTTTCACAGGAGGTGGAATCAGTGTTCGGCTCCAACGCCGATGAGTGTGCGGCTTCCATGGCAGGGTCCATCCACCCACCCTCGGAAGGCACGATCTGTTCTGGATTGATTCCTGGTGCCACCGCAAGCGCGATCTCCCGAATACTATCCGACGGCAGATCAAAGTCATGCCCGTCGTAACCATTCAGTGTGCCTGGCATGGGCTCGAATCCGTCGAAGATCAAGTCTCGCGGATGTCGGCAGTATAGTTTAGGCTTCCAAACCTGACCTGATGGCCAGGGGCATAGCTATCGATCTGCTCTAGATTGCCAAGCGAGTTGGCCTGCAGTACGAAGCAACCGAATACGAAGATCTGTCCGGGGAGGAATACCTCCTCCTGGGCCGCATTGTTGAAGATGATCGAAGGGTCCATCTAGCCTTACAGCAACGGCACAGTGGAACTCCCAATGAAAGCACCAATGTCGGTGTCAAAACCGGCGGATCTCGGGTAGGGGGTCCTGAACTGTGCGTCTAAGGCTAATGGTAACAGGAGGCAGGGGACATGATGTTTTACCCAGGTTCGGGCCCTCTCGATGGAGGTAATACCCTACTTCCTGCTGGATTGATCTTGATGATATGAGTATTACAAGAGTTGATCTACCACGAGATCGTAGAGGCTAAACCCTAGAAGCTAGCCTATGATTATGATTGTTCTCGTCCTACGGACTAAACCCTTTGGTTTATATAGACACCAGAGGGGGCTAGGGTTACACAGAGTCGGTTACAGAGAAGGAAATCTACATATCCGAATATCCAAGCTTGCCTTCCACGCCAAGGAGAGTCCCATCCGGACACGGGATGAAGTCTCCAATCATGTATGTTCATAGTCCAACAGTCCGGCCAAAGTATATAGTCCGGCTATCCGAGGACCCCTTAATCCAGGACTCCCTCAACAGGAGTGTAGGACAAAAGATGTCATGCAAGTTCTTTTCCATAAGCATGTATGACTATATTCGGAATACATGCCTACATTACATTGATAAACTAGAGCTAGTTCTATGACACCCTATGTTATAACTGTTGCATGGTGAATGTCATCCGACATAATTATCCATCATTGATCCATAGCCTACGAGCTCGTTTCATATTGATCTTTGCTAAGTTACTTCTCCGTTTCCACTGTTATGATTGCTACAAAACTGTTACTGTTACTTTTGCCACCGTTACCATTACTTCCATACTACTTTGCTTCTAAATACTTTGCTGCAGATATTAAGTCTTTCAGGTGTGGTTGAATTGAGAACTCACCTGCTAGTACTTGATAATATTCTTTGGCTCCCCTTGTGTCAAATCAATAAATTTGGGTTGAATACTCTACCCTCAAAAACTGTTGCGATCATCTATACTTGTGGGTTATCAGGGCGCCGCACACGACTAGGCAATTGTCTGTTGTGTGCTAGGCACCCCCTCTCACATATATATAGGTGGTTGGGAGGGAGGAGCAGCCAAAGGGGGCGCCCAAGTAGGAGGAATCCTACTTGGGGTCTCTCCCAAGCCGCGCCCTCCCCCTGCCTTGTATAAGTGCGGGGTAAAGGCATGAAAGGGTGGCGCCAACCCCCCCTCCTTCCTTTCCCAGTTGAGGTGGGTAAGCAAGGAGGGGCCTCCTCTCCCCTTTCCTTCCCCTAGTGTATGCTATCCAAGGAAGGGGCGCACCAGGGGCTGATCTGTCCCCCCCCCCCTTTGGCCCATTAGGCCCATACACTTACCGAGGGTGTCTGGAACCCCTTCCGGTGACCCGATGGCTACCCTGTGCATCCCGAAACCCTTCCTGTGTCCGAATACCATCATCCTATATATCAATATTTACCCCTCGACCATTTCGAGACTCTTATTCGTGTCCGTGATCTCATCCGCGACTCCGAACAACATTCTATCACCAAACCACATTCTCATATAACACAATATCGTCAACGAATGTTAAGCGTGCGGACCCTACGGGTTCGAGAACTATGTAGACATGACCGAGACACCTCTCCGGTCAATAACCAACCGCGGAACCTGGATTCCCATATTGGCTCCTACATATTCTATGAAGATCTTTATCGGTCGAACCGTTATGACAACATACGTAATTCCCTTTGTCCATCGGTATGTTACTTGCCCGAGATTCGATCGTCGGTATCTTCATACCTAGTTCAATTTTGTTACCGGTAAGTCTCTTTACTTGTTCCATAATACATCACCTCCTGACTACTCCTTAGTCATTTGCTTGCAAGCTTATGATGTGTATTATCAAGAGGGCCTAGAGATACCTCTACGATTTGGAGTGAAAATCCTAATCTCGATCTATGCCAACTCAACAATAACCTTTGGAGATACCTGTAGAGCATCTTTATGATCACCCAGTTATGTTGTGACGTTTGATAGCACACAAGGTATTCCTCTGGTATCTGGGAGTTGCATAATCTCATAGTCGAAGGAATATGTATTTGACATGAAGAAAGCAATAGCAATAAAACTGAACGATTATTATGCTAAGCTAACGAATGGGTCTTGTCCATCACATCATTCTCCTAATGATGTGATCCCATTATCAAATGAAAACACATGTCCATGGTTAGGAGACCTTAACCATGTTTGATCAACGAGCTAGTCTAGTAGAGGCTCACTAGGGACACGGTATTTATTTATGTATTCATACATGTATTTAAGTTTCGGATCAATGCAATTCTAGCATGAATCATGAACCTTCATCATGAATAAAGAAATATAAAATAACAACTTTATTATTGCCTCTAGGGAATATTTCCTTCGGTCTCCCACTTGCACTAGAGTCAATAATCTAGTTCACATCGTCATGTGATTAACACCCATAGTTCACATCGCCATGTGACCAATACCCAAGGAGTTTACTAGAGTCAATAATCTAGTTCACATCGCTGTGTGATCACTACTGCAGGATGCTGCTAACGCGACACTACGATCAGAGACCCTTTCGAGAAAACTGTGTGTGATGCAATAATCAAAAACGGTGGTGTTAGAGAATCATCTAAAATGCGCAAAACGTTTGCTATGACGGATGCATCAAACACGGTTCAGATTTTAGTTGTGTGTG
Organism: Triticum dicoccoides; assembly: GCF_002162155.2. NCBI lineage: Eukaryota > Viridiplantae > Streptophyta > Magnoliopsida > Poales > Poaceae > Triticum > Triticum dicoccoides. Next base: position 316,067,411 of record NC_041383.1, on the reverse strand, counting down.
CGATGTAGGGCATACGGTCTAGTTCAATTAACTGTTTGCGATGAGGAGGAACAAAAGAAATGGGCAGCCAGATGATGGCGTGTGCGATACACAGCATACGGTTCACTCGGATGAACTATTTGTGATTAGGCAACACAAAAGAAACGGTCAGCCAGATCAAGGTGTGTGTGCGATAATGATGTCTACTACGCAACCTTCTCCTTGTAGACGTTGTTGGGCCTCCAAGTCCAGAGGTTTGTAGGACAATAGCAAATTTCCCTCAAGTGGATGACCTAAGGTTTATCAATCCGTGGGAGGCGTAGGATGAAGATGGTCTCTCTCAAGCAACCCTACAACCAAATAACAAAGAGTCTCTTGTGTCCCTAACACACCCAATACAATGGTAAATTGTATAGGTGCACTAGTTCGGCGAAGAGATGGTGATGCAAGTGCAATATGGATAGTAGATATGGGTATTTGTAATCTGAAATTATAAAAACAGCAAGGTAACTAATGATAAAAGTGAGCATAAACGGTATTGCAATGCTAGGAAACAATGCCTAAGGTTCATACTTTCACTAGTGCAAGTTCTCTCAACAATAATAACATACTTGGATCATATAACTATCCCTCAATATGCAATAAAGAGTCACTCCAAAGCCACTAATAGTAGAGAACAAACGAAGAGATTATGGTAGGGTACGAAACCACATCAAAGTTATCCTTTCCATTCCATCTATTCAAGAGTCCGTAGTAAAATAACATGAAGCTATTCTTTCCGTTCAATCTATCATAGAGTTCATACTAGAATAACACCTTAAGACATGTGTCAACCAAAACCCTAATGTCACCTAGATACTCCATTGTCACCTCAAGTATCCGTGGGCATGATCATACGATATGCATCACACAATCTCAGATTCATCTATTCAACCAACACAAAGTACTTCAAAGAGTGCCCCAAAGTTTCTACCGGAGAGTAAAGACGAAAATGTGTGCCAACCCCTATGCATAGGTTCATGGGCGGAACCCGCAAGTTGATCACCAAAACATACATCAAGTGGATCATGTGATATCCCATTGTCACCACAGATAAGCACGGCAAGACATACATCAAGTGTTCTCAAATCCTTAAAGAATCAATCCAACAAGATAACTTCAAAGGGAAAACTCAATTCATCACAAGAGAGTAGAGGGGGAGAAACATCATAAGATCCAACTATACTAGCAAAGCTCGCGATACATCAAGATCATGCCATAGAGAGAACACGAGAGAGAGAGAGAGATCAAACACATAGCTACCAGTACATACCCTCAGCCCCGAGGGTGGACTACTCCCTCCTCGTCATGGAGAGCGCCGGAATAATGAAGATGGCCACAGGTGAGGGATCCCCCCTCCGGCAGGGTGCCGGAACGGGCTCCCAAGAGATTTTTGGTGGCTACAAAGGCTTGCGGCAGTGGAACACCAGATCTATTGTTTGCTTTGATGTTTTTAGGGTATATGGGAATATATAGGCGAAAGAAGTCGGTCGGGGGAGCCACGAGGGGCCCACGAGGGTGGAGGGCGCGCCCAGGGGGGTGGGCATGCCCCCCTATCTCGTGGCCTCCTTGAAGCTTCCCTGGCTTGCAGTCCAAGTTCCCTGGATTGCTTCTGTTCCAAAAATAACGCTCTCGAAGGTTTCGTTCTGTTTGGACTCCGTTTGATATACCTTTGAAAACAGCAATATGGGCTGGACCTCTAGTTAATAGGTTAGTCCCAAAAATAATATAAAAGTGTATAATAAAGCCCATAAACATTAAAAACAGATAATCAAATAGTATTAATGCTTCATAAATTATAGATACGTTGGACACGTATCAGCATCCCCAGGCTTAATTCCTGCTCGTCCTCGAGTAGGTAAATGATAAACGAAAGAATTTATGAAGTGTGAATGCTAGCAGGTGCACAAGTTTGATCAATGATAATTTCAATCACCTTTTCTAGCATGATTATATGTCATAACAGTAGTTCATCTCATAAAACTTCTGAAGATCAAGTAACAAGCTATTCACATGTTAAAGCATAGACCATAAAATTTCTTGAAAACTAGCAAACTTCATTCTCAGTCATCTAATAATTGCAATTCATCTTATTTTCAGGAAGGGTCTATGTCAGAGCTTTGATTTAGCAAACTCCACATACTCAACTATCATATAGTCTTCTACAATTGCTAACACTCACGCAATACTTATGGTTATGGAGTTTTAATCGGACGCTTAGAAAGATAGGGGCTTCTAATTTCGCCTCCCAATGTATTCACCTTTGGGTGATGTCAACAATAATAGTTCATGCTAACTTACATCCAATTGGATATATATATCTCAGGATCTTTCCAACACGAGGTGCTTGCCAAAGGATAAAATGAAAAAGGGAAAGTTGAAGATCACCTTGACTCTTGCATAAAAGTAAAAGATAGGCCCTTTGCAGAGGGAAGCAGGGATTTGCAGAGGTGCCAGAGCTCGATTTTAAAATAGAGATGAAAATAATTTTGAGAGGTATGCTTTCATTGTCAACATAACAACCAAGAGTTCCCAATATCTTCCATACTACATACATTATAGGCGGTTCCCAAACAGAATGGTAAAGATTTTACTCCCCCTCCACCAACAATCACACTCCACGGCCATCCGAAACAACAGGGTACCGTCCATACCAACAACAGTCATGGGGGAGTTTTGTTTTAATTATTTTGATTTGATTTTGATCTTTTTGATCATGGGATGGGCATCCCGGTTACCAGCCATTTTTCTCATGAATGATGAGCGAAGTCCACTCATCTTGAGAATAACCCACCTAGCATGGAAGATACTGACAGCCCCTAGTTGCTACATGAGCGATTCGGCATTCAAAACAGATTATTATTTGAACGTTTAGAGTTTGGCACATGCAAATTTACTTGGAACGGCAGGTAAATACCGCATATAGGTAGGTATGGTGGACACTCATGGCAAAAACTGGGTTTAAGGATATTTGGAAGCACAAGTAGTATCTCTACTTGGTGCAAGGAATTTTGGCTAGCATGAGGGGGAAAGGCAAGCTCAACATGTTTGAATGATCCATGACAATATACTTTAACTGAGATGTGAGAAAACATAACCCATTATGTTGTCTTCCTTGTCCAACGTCAACTCTTTAGCATGTCGTACTTTAATGAGTGCTCACAATTATAAAAGATGTCTAGGATAGTATATTTATATGTGAAATCTCTCTTGCTTCAATATTCTTTCATGAATTGTTCAAATGACCAATACAATGTTTGCTAACCTTCAATAAATTTACAACCTCTACTTCTTAGATGTGAAGTCATTACTCCCAACGGGGTAAGCATATGAAACATATATAATTTCAGACTTATGACAATCAACTCATTCAACCATTTACTCATAGGATATAAGTGAAGCACACGAGTAAATGACAAACTACTCCAAAAAGATATAAGTGAAGATCAATGAGTAGCTAAATAATTATGTAGCTATATGAAGACTCTCTCTCATTAAAGAATTTCAGATCTTAAGTACTTTATTCAAGCAGCAAGCAAATCAAGATAAAATTATATTGCAAGGATAGCACAACTCATGTGACGAAGCAAAAACTTAGGCTCAACCGATACTAATCGATAGTTGTTGAAGAAGAAAGGTGGGATGCCTACCGGGGCATCCCCAAGCTTAGATGCTTGAGACTTCTTGAAATATTATCTTGGGATGCCTTGGGCATCCCCAAGCTTGAGCTTTTGTGTCTCCTTAATTCCTCTCATATCATAGTTTCTTTATTTCTCAAACTTCATCCACATATAACTCAACAAGAACTCGTGAGATAAGTTAGTATAAACCAATGCAAAAACCTTATCATTTTCTACTGTAACAAATCACTAAAATTATTATTCAACATTGCATAGTAAATGCCTCTGCATATTTAATACTCCTATACTCAAATATAATCATTAAACAAGCAAACATATGCAAACAATGCAACCATAACAGCAATCTGACAAAACAGTATAGTATGTAAAGAATGCAAGATTCATCATACTTACCTAACTCCAAAAATTAGGAGAAAAATACTAGGCTGTATAAGATTTATCAGAGCTCAATATACAAAAAGTTTCAACATTATATCATTCTCTGACTTATCTAGGGTATTTTTGCAACAGCAGTAAACTTTCTGTTTTCAAACAGCAACATGTATACTAGCAAAATAAGCATGGTAAAGGCTATCCTTGACATTTTTATTGAAAATATAGATGCAAAACATTATTATAAATAAAAGAAACCAAATACTAACAAAATAAAATGATGCTCCAAGCAAAACACATATCATGTGGTGAATAAAAATATAGCTCCAAGTAAAGTTACCGATGAACGTAGACGAAAGAGGGGATGCCTTCTGGGGCATCCCCAAGCTCAGGCTTTTGGTTATCCTTGAATATTACCTTGGGTTACCTTGGGAATCCCCAAGCTTAGGATCTTGCCACTCCTTATTCCATAGTCCATCGAATCTTTACCCAAAACTTGAAAACTTCACAACACAAAACTCAACAGAAAACTCGTAAGCTCCGTTAGTATAAGAAAATAAAACCACCACTTAGGTACTGTAATGAACTCATTCTAAATTCATATATGTGTAATATCTACTGTATTCTAACTTCTCTATGGTTCATACCCTCCGATACTACTCATAGATTCATCAAAATAAGCAAACAACACATAGAAAACAGAATCTGTCAAAAACAGAACAGTCTGTAGTAATCTGTATCAAACGTATACTTATGGAACTGCAAAAATCCTAACAAATTAGGAAGTCCTAAGAAATTTTTGTACCAATCCATATAAAAAAGAACAAGAACAAAAACTCGTTTCTATGAGTTATCAAAACTAATTTACTGGGTGAAAAAGTTTCTGATTTTCACCAGGATCAACACAACTATCACCGTAAGCTATCCTAGAGGTCTTACTTGGCACTTTATTGAAACTAAAGATATAAAACATGATTACTACAGTAGCATAATCATGTGGACACACAAAAACAGTAAAGGTAAATATTGGGTTGTCTCCCGACAAGCGCTTTTCTTTAATGCCTTTCTAGCTAGGCATGATGATGGCAATGATGCTCACATAAAAGATAAGAATTGAAACATAACGGGAGCATCATGAAGCATATTACTAGCACATTTAAGCCTAACCCATTTCCTATGCATAGGGATTTTGTGAGAAAACAACTTATGGGAACAATAATCAACTAGCATAGGAAGGCAAAACAAGCATAAGTTCAAAACTTCAAGCACATAGAGAGGAAACTTGACATTATTGCAATTCCTACAAGCATATGTTCCTCCCTCATAATAATTTTCAGTAGCATCATGAATGAATTCAACAATATAACCAGCACCTAAAGCATTCTTTTCATGATCTACAAGCATAAAAATTTTATTACTCTCCACATAGGCAAAATTCTTATCATGAATAGTAGTGGGAGCAAACTCAACAAAATAATTTTCATGTGAGGCATTATCCAATCGAAAACTAAAATCATGATGACAAATTTCATGGTTATCATTATTCTTAATAGCGTACAAGTCATCACAATAATCATCATAGATAGCAACTTTGTTCTCATAATCAATTGGAACCTCTTCCGAAATAGTGGATACATCACTAAATAAAGTCATGACCTCTCCAAATCCACTTTCATCAATATAATCATCATAAATAGGAGGCATGCTTTCATCATAATAAATATTCTCATCAAAACTTGGGGGACTAAACATATCATCTTCATCAAACATAGCTTCCCCAAGCTTGTGGCTTTGCATATCATTAGCATCATGGATATTCAAAAAATTCATACTAACAACATTGCAATCATGCTCATCATTCAAAGATTTAGTCTCAAGCATTTTATAGACTTGTTCTTCTAGCACTTGAGCACTATTTTCCTTTTCATCATACTCACGAAAAATATTAAAAAGATGAAGCGTATGAGACAAACTCAATTCCGTTTTTTGTAGTTTTCTTTTATAAAATAAACTAGTGATAAAACAAGAAACAAAAAGATTCAATTGCAAGATCTAAAGATATACCTTCAAGCACTCACCTCCTTGGCAACGGCGCCAGAAAAGAGCTTGATGTCTACTATGCAACCTTCTCCTTGTAGACGTTGTTGGGCCTCCAAGTGCAGAGGTTTGTAGGACAGTAGCAAATTTCCCTCAGATGGATGACCTAAGGTTTATCAATCCGTGGGAGGCGTAGGATGAAGATGGTCTCTCTCAAGCAACCCTGCAACCAAATAACAAAGAGTCTCTTGTGTCCCCAACACACCCAATACAATGGTAAATTTTATAGGTGCACTAGTTCGGCGAAGAGATGGTGATACAAGTGCAACATGGATAGTAGATATGGGTATTTTTAATCTGAAATTATAAAAACAGCAAGGTAACTAATGATAAAAGTGAGCGTAAACGGTATTTAATGCTAGGAAACAAGGCCTAAGGTTCATACTTTCACTAGTGCAAGTTCTCTCAACAATAATAACATATTTGGATCATATAACTATCCCTCAACATGCAACAAAGAGTCACTCCAAAGCCACTAATAGCGGAGAACAAACGAAGAGATTATGGTAGGGTACGAAACCACCTCAAAGTTATCCTTTCCGTTCCATCTATTCAAGAGTCCGTATTAAAATAACATGAAGCTATTCTTTCATTTCAACCTATCATAGAGTTCATACTAGAATAACACCTTAAGACACAAATCAACCAAAACCCTAATGTCACCTAGATACTCCATTGTCACCTCAAGTATCCGTGGGCATGATCATACGATATGCATCACACAATCTCAGATTCATCTATTCAACCAACACAAAGTACTTCAAAGAGTGCCCCAAAGTTTCTACCGGAGAGTCAAGATGAAAACGTGTGCCAGCCCCTATGCATAGGTTCATGGGTGGAACCCGCAAGTTGATCACCAAAACATACATCAAGTGGATCACGTGATATTCTATTGTCACCGCAGATAAGCACGGCAAGACATACATCAAGTGTTCTCAAATCCTTAAAGACTCAATCCGACAAGATTACTTCAAAGGGAAAATTCAATTCATCACAAGAGAGTAGAGGGGGAGAAACATCATAAGATCCAACTATAGTAGCAAAGCTCGTGATACATCAAGAGCGTGCCATAGAGAGAACACGAGAGAGAGAGAGAGATCAAACACATAGATACTAGTACATACCCTCAGCCCCGAGGGTGAACTACTCCCTCCTCGTCATGGAGAGCATCGGGATGATGAAGATGGCCACCGGTGAGGGATCCCCCCTCCGGCAGGGTGACGGAACGGGCTCCCGAGAGGTTTTTGGTGGCTACAGAAGCTTGCAGCGGCGGAACTCCAATCTATTGTTTGCTTTGATGTTTTTAGGGTATATGGGAATATATAGGGGAAAGAAGTCAGTCAGGGGATCCACGAGGTGCCCACGAGGGTGGAGGGCGCGCCTAGGGGGGTGGCCGCGCCCCCCTATCTCGTGGCCTCCTTGAAGCTTCCCTGGCTTGCACTCCAAGTTCCCTGGATTGCTTCTGTTCCAAAAATAACGCTCCCGAAGGTTTCATTCTGTTTGGACTCCGTTTGATATTCATTTTCTTCAAAACACTGAAATAGGCAAGAAAACAGCAATATGGGTTGGTCCTCCAGTTAATAGGTTAGTCCCAAAAATAATATAAAAGTGTATAATAAAGCCCATAAACATTCAAAATAGATAATAAAATAGCATGAATGCTTCATAAATTCTAGATACGTTGGAGACGTATCAGATATACAGCATGCGTTTCACTCGAATGAACTATTTGTGTTGAGACAAGAGAACAGAAATGGTTCAATATAACAAGATGTGTGTGATACGCGGCGAACAGATCTTTAATCAGAAATGTGTGGGAAGATTGATAACAACATAGACAATTCATGTTAATAGTCTGTGTGTGTTGTGAGCAAACGATTGCTGGTATACAATTGTCAGTGATTGATGAAATCATCACCGACGGGTTCCCTTGTTTAATCCATGTGTGATGTGATTTGCTCTGTCTACAGAGCATCAACAAATATACTTAAAAAGACAGCATTGCATAACCAAATTAAGCATACAATTAGACAAGTGACTACACAGATAACATTTTCACACACCAAAGTAAGCAATTACATGCATACTAAACTAGGAGAAATAATGATCTAATCATCTACTTCTTGTTGCGACAACTCTTGCCATTGCTCTGCTTCCGGCTGGATCCCTCGCCGTTTTGGGGAAGGAGGCACTTCCTCATGTCAATGATCTGCCTGTACATGTTGTAGCACGTGTACGCCTCCTTGGTCGTGTACATGACGTGATCTTTGTCGAGTTTCTCCATCTAGGCCGAGTGCCAGGCACGCTTGTCGTTGTTGCGGGAATCCTTCATGTATCTATAGTAGGGGTCGATGATGGCCCCTGCGAGGTGAACCAGTGGATCCTTCTCATGCTCCTTGCTGCCCTAGATCTTGTATTGGCCCTGGATGTCGACAAGATTCTGGCACGCGACGCCCGAATTCTTGAGCACCTTGACATCGTTGGTGATGTCAACCATAGAGAACATGTTGTGGGGGCTGTTGACAAACCTGGAGAAACACACGGAAGGCCTTGTAGCCAAGCAGTAGTGGTATATGCGGATGTGGTGGCCCATGCACATCTGGGCAACGACGACCTTGGGACGAGACCGGCCACTAGCGCGGGTGTGCTCGATATCGAACCCGGCCACCTTGTACTTCTCGTCGGCAAGCAACAGCTCCATGATACGGATGGAATGCTCCACCCAGACCGGGTGGTTGGTGTACACCACCAAGAGCTCCTCGAACCTTCGATGGGTGTCCACCACGACATGGATGGTGAACTGCTGCTCATCGTCGGCAGCCGCTCGGAGCACCATTGGAGCCGCACAGGATACTCTCTAAGAATTTGTTGTGGTGGGCGTGCTTCTTACAATGGTGGGGCGCGATCGAAAGGTTGAATATACACAAGGGTTAAATAGCCATTGTAACAAATGGGGGCCAGCCGGCCTGTAATCGTCATGTCTTGTCACGGCGTTCATAGGGGAGGATTCCAATGCATGCTTGAAAACACCGCACCGTAGTGAGGTTTCTAGTGCATGCTTGACAACACCGCACCATAGTTTGACCACGCGTGGGCTCGAAGAGGCGCCAAATGTATCGTCGGTGAGAATTTTCCCACGCTACCGCGTAGTTTACCGCGTAAGCTTCCCGCCTAGCTTGGTTTGCCATGCGTCGGCTAGAAGAGAGACAAATCATGGGCGTTTATTGGCAAAAAGCTTTGTAAAAACGAAGTGTGTTGAATGACTTCGCTCGTAAGTTTACCCGTGGGTGATGAGGTCAGAGTTACACGGAATGGTGATGATGGACACTCAAGTGCCATAATTAATTCTACGCTCTATAGGGCACACGGTGGAAGAAACCAACTGTGTGCAATAATGCCCAAGATCGCAGTCGAGTTAGCTATACAGATCGTGTGCTGTGAGATCGACAAGGTAAATTGATTCGAGAATGGTTAATAAAATCAAATCTAAGACCATTGCATATTAAGTTCAAAACAGTGCTACCAATATACGAGTCTCATAAGGTGCCATTTCAACGATTGTACCACAAAGGCTCGAAATATTACAAGGTTCAAATTCCAGAGTTATATGGCTCAAATTCGAAGATTACAATGTTCAAACTGATATTAGAACTGAAATTCAGCTCATCAGCTGCAAACGCTCGCGCTGATTAGCTGAACATGGATTTCAGAGAGGTTCAAACTAATATTACCACTTCTAAGTCTGGTTTCAAAACCTCACAACCCTTGCAAAGGGGTCAGCCACTGAGAAGTCATGTATGGGGTTGACATGATGAGTTCCGATTACTCTATCATCTAAAGTTCCAAAATGAAATTCAGCATTTTTGGAGCCTAGTCCATTCTGCCGCAGGCGCCGGCGGCTGATCAACAAACCATTCATTTTTCCGAAATAAATGTAGGGCGAACCTCATTACCTTCAGCACCCATGCTCTAACAACAAAGAACCTGGCGAATATAATCTCCGGTAAGGTCCCTCGGTAGGAGTTCAAAGTAATTTATGAGAGATGCAGATCTAGGCATTCGACGTGATTGTTATATTGTATCACATTATCCACCACTAGGCATAATCTCATATGCAAAAGAAGAAAAAGTGTTAGTGCCTAGATGCAGTTTTGAACACTACTATAGGCCTATTTGGTTTGCAGGATTTGTAAAATGCACTAACATGCCATCTTTGATCTGACATGATTAACATGGGCATTAACATGCCATCTTCCAATCTTCACAAGATGTTCGAGTGGATGAAAAGTTCCCTAAGAAAACTAGTATAGATGAATCCAAAGGAGAAATGCATATGGAATATAACCATATGGATCAAGCATTGTCATTGTAAACTTGGAAAAGGAGACACGTATGTACTGAAATCCTCCAAAAGAATCCTTTAGAATTCATAGTACATTGTCATTGTAAACTTGGAAAAAAGTTTCACAAATTGAACTCCCTTATGGTTAAAATTTAACATGAAAGGAACATCACCTCGATATACAACTTCTCCAGGCACGGAAAGCATCTCAGGAAAGTGACACCTTACTCCAGGTTAGGGCCGATAGATTCTAGTGCCAAGACCTTAATTTTGCGCAGTTTCACGGTCAGGCTTGTCGAAATCATTTTCTGAATGACAAACGAACAAACATATTCAAAATTAGCAATAATGTTAATTTGTAGAAGGAGAGGTAGAAGGCGGTTGTACTTGAACGGGTGTGGGTCCAATAACAAGTTCGGAGTATTTGTCAGACGAGTAGCCCAGCACTGTCAATTTGGGCGCAGAAATGACATTGATTCTTGTTGGACCTACTTGATCAAGTACAACTAATCTCTCAAGTGCAGGTGTGTCCTCAATGACCATATCGTAGTACACATCTTGTGATGTCTTCATGCCGAACCAACAACACACATAAATCGTTCGGAGAGTCATGGAGGTGATGTGGAATGTACTCAACCCATTGATCGCCTGAAGACAAAGGTACTCGAGTGCAGTACAGCTACGGAGCAGGAGCTCCATGTCATCATTGAGAGGCAGACGGCAACATTCTCGAGGTGCTTCAGTCGTGGTAGAATAAGAGCGGGCGCGTGGGAATGGCAGTTCCTGAACTTGGCGATGTGCAGCGGGCGCGAGGTAGAGCATGGACATTGGCAGCGAGCGCATATGCCCATCATCAAAAGTGAGCTCCTCGAGATGATATAGGGTGGGGAATCTGAACCAGTCATCAAGCTTGGCTCAGTCCCTGCCGTTGGAACGGAACTTGCCCATTCTAAATCCTCTAGTTGGGCCAGGGTGACTATCGAGGATCTTCGAGAACGCATCCGAGCTTTTGCGATAGCCATGGCAGAGCTCGTGGGCGTCAATGAGGTCGAGAGGGGTGAAGTTTCATAGGGGGCGCCCCACATTTGATTGGGAGGAGGGAGATTATGACTGTCAACATATCATCGGGGAGGCTGCTCATGAAGTCTATGCCTGCTGGAGTCGCTTGTGGTTCTAGCTTGCCCTGCCTCCGCTTGTTGGCAGGCCCGTTCTCCACCTCCAGAGTCTCCTTGTCAGCGGCACTATCTGATAGAAATGAGAGTACAAGAAATATTTAGTTAAACCTGGGCGATAGAAAAGTGTATTGGTAACTAGAAGTTATTAGGTAGGAATATAGTAAGAAAAGGGAATAAAAATTGATTGCTTAAATACTACACAATTCGTTTAACATTGCTGGGTAAGTCAACATGCAGATAGTTGAAAAGAAAACTTACTTCGAACAAATTCGAACGGATGATTTTGTCGGGGAAGTTAGCATATACTTCATGACCAGGCCCTTTTATGTGCAGCCCAATTTTAGTGCCAGCTTTCAGTACATAAAACTTAGAAATTTCTTTCCAAAAGCCAACGCCAAAATAGGAGTCACCATGTTCATCAAGTAATACAGTAGCAACGATTGTAAATCCATGGTTTGCGTGCAGTATGACATCCATGCAGCCTTGATTTATGTAAAGGGGAAAATTGTGCACTACATAAGTTGTTGCATAGCAAGGGATGCACTGCAGAAAATGGTAGGATTGTTAAAGAAAATATGGTAACATGCAAATATGAGCCCAAATTGAAAGAACTGTACAGCAGTTGAAATCGAAGGATAAAAATCTATAATTAAACAGATAGGGTAAACATGATGTCATGGAAATATGAGAGTAATCAAAAGAATAATACATCATTAATTTGCCTAATATGGAAAGAAGAGGGAAACATCCCCTTTGATGTATATGGTGCATGTGGCACCTTTTATCCAAATTTATCAATATTTAGAATATCTTCAGGAAAGTAGGCTATGCCAACTGATCTAGGGCGAGATTGAACATACCGCGCACATGCTCAAGTCATCTGGTACGGTGAGATGGAATCTCTGGTGGAGGTCGCAAGGTCCTGATGTGTCGGTGCACTGTACACTCTATGAATGAAAGAAAACCCTCAAATCAGCACAAATAAAAATGAATTCACGGTGATTTCCGCTGGGTAATTAAAGGAGGCAGATGAACTGGGATGAGAGATGAGATAATATCTCATTAAATTAGTTACCTTGTCGTCCATGAGAAAAAAAAATCTCAGTATGGTAGATTCCCCAACCGAGCAGAGCTGGGTCAACCATGAGCAACGTCGAGAAAGTCGATAGTGATAGGCAGCGGTAAGCGGAAGTGGTGAAATGAGGTGGGGTTTCCCGGCAGCCTGGCGGCGGCGACAGGCGGCGAGCTAAGTGGTTACCGCCGCGATAGGCGGTGCCATGCATAGACACGGAGAAGCTTGTGCAGGTGTGAATGGGGACCGGAGGCATGGGGTGGCGGGCGGGGGTGAGGGTTTTTGTGACGTGGGGATGGCGAGGGTTTTCTTTTTTCTTTTTTGAATTGGGTGGTGAGGGTTTTCTGTCCCACAAAGAATTTCGAAGGCAACGGTTTGCTAGAGCCAAATGTGTGTGATTGACGTGAGAAGCAAAACGAAAGCCATTGCACACGGTTCCAATTTTGGGAACTGTGTGTGATTGAAGCAACATGCAAAATGAAATTCATTGCACACGGTTCCAATTTTGGGAACCATGTGTGATTGATGTACTTCCTCCGTCCTAGTTTATTGGTCCCCTCTGTAATTTGTACCAAATTTCGACCACATATTTGACTAAGAAATGTTTATGCATGTCACCAAAATTATATCATTGAACACTATGTTCAAATATGCATCCAACGATATATTTTTTGCTAACCTGCACTAACATTTTGTCAGTTAAATCTTTGGTCACATTTAACACAAATTACAAAGGGGACCAATAAACAAGGACGGAGGTAGATTCCATCAACCAAAGTGATTGCATCCATATCCCACAGTTAGACATAAATAAACATAGATTAATCATACTCAGACATAGATAATAAGCGTACACGTACACACGCATAGTTCAACCGTCATTAAGCATGTTCAAGCATACACATTTCGATCCCATGTCTCATCTCACAAGTCGGCATGATCCCGAAGCTTCTCCAGGTACTCAGCGTACGCGTCGTGCTCCACCCTGCGAGCATACTTCTGCTTGAAGGAGCCAACGGCCCGTCCTCTTGCATGCGCCGGAACACTTTGATACGCAGCATGAAGCTTGTGATTGCAGAATGGGCATTGAAAGCCGTCGTTCCAGGTCCTAATATGCTTTTTATGCATTCCCGCATAAAGCTGCCTCAGGATTTGCCTATTGTACCTCCTTTGGACATATTCATCCTCGCTGTCCACATCGTCAAACAACACCTATACAAATAGTAAAAAAATGTGGCGTCAAATTAATGGTTACAAACTAATCTCTAGAGAACATTTGGCAGTTGCCAAAAATTGGCATCAAATCAACTATTACATGTCGTGAAGTAGGATTAGGAATTTATGGCTATTTATTTATACATATCCAGAGATTATGGTTCGATTTTTAAGCACATTCGTCTATGTATAGACCAATCTTGAAGAAAATAATGGCACAAACATATGTTGGTCATTCAAAATCAATTGTCAAGTCCTGGCTAGGAATTATTAGCAAGAACTCTGAACCTAGTCGAGTTACTAGCAGAAATCATTTCCATAGATGAAACAACTAATCACTTATCACTTGTACCATTCAAACAATCAATACACTACACGGATCTAACGAAACTTACTCAGATTTCAAGGATTGGGAGAACATAACCATAGGATTTCTATTCCAAAAAGGTGGAGGCAGGAGTAACCAGAGAAACCCTGGGATCTATTTGACACATAAATATTTATAGATGACTAACCAGTTGTCCGTCGTCATTGGAGTCGTCGCTGGAGTGGTCGTCGAATTCGTTGCCTGAGTCGTCACCAGAGTCGGTGTGGAACTCTGCCTCTGGCTATGGAAGCTCGACGTCGTCCATGATGTCAAGTTGCAGCAATAACTCGCCGGCAATGAGGGCAACCTATATCTCCATCTCCACGCCATGCTCCACTGCTTTAGCAGCCTCGACATCGCCACTCCCTCCAATGGGGTGCTTCAGCGGCATCCTCATACACTTACGGTTTTGATGACTGAGAGCAGCGTCGAGGATGTAAGCGGAGTGAGGGGATTGTGTGTGTGGCGAGGATGGGGGGTGCGGCCGCTCGGGCGCACCATTAATATGGAGTAGTGGGAGTAGTGGAAGAGAGGCGAGCGGCGGTCAAACCGTTGGCTGACCTCCCGGTGAGCCTGCGCACCGGACTGTTGGCATGCCTACCGTCGTTTCACACAACTACTCGCACGCCTCCCGATGACACTGCGCAGCGAGCACGCCTCCGTCAATTCACACACATGCACGCACGCCTCCCGGTCTGCCTACGCGGTGGACTGCTCGCATGCGTCCCTTCAACTCACGCCTGCTCGCACGGTACACGGGTCGCATGGCGGCACGTTATTGTTTTTCTATTTGGATGATTAATGATGCCGCTTTATTTTTTGCTTAACCGAAGCATGGCACGTATTCATTGTTGGTCTAATGCTCACGGCTCGAATAAATACTCCATTTGGGATATTGGATACCAATTATTAATAATCTCTCGTTTGTAATTAGATAAAGATTACATCAAAACTGGTCTCAAATTTGACCCAAAAAAGTACAATGCAACTTTGTAATGGTGTCCATATGACAACACGATAAGTTTCATGAACTTCAAATAAGTTTTGGATGTACTAGAATTTAAAAATCAAGATTCTAATTGTTTGAAATTTGTTGCATGGGGAGTAAACATGCACCCAGTGGGACACATGTGTTTTTGCAATCCATTTAGGTGCACTGTCACGTGTGCATGTAGCTTGAATTTGATTTTTGCACATTATACCCGTAGAAAATCAATCAATTAATGTACTAAAACGTCTTAATGATCTCTGATTTTTCCGAAACTAAAATATCCCTCCTCTGGTAATATATATATGTTCACTATGGGATAATTAATTTAACATGCATCATAGTTGCGGTGGATTCGCGGTGCGTGTGTGTGGGTGTGTGCGTCTGGGGGTGGCGAGTGGCTAGCAGTACACTACAAGTTCTGAGCCACTGTGTGGGTTGGCCGTTTTGTTAGGCAGGCCGGTGCCACATCAGAGTCGTGAATTCATAATTTAAAGCATTACACGACCCTTTCATACATACATGTTTTGGCCACATGCAGTCGATGGTTGTCCTACATGACACTCGATACTCGCATATGACGCTTTCTGTGGGCCCACGAGGTCGTCGTCCATCACTTTGATGAACAGCCGGTAGTGAGGTTAATTTGACAAGCAAGGTAGAATCTTTTTTGTTTGTGTTATCGTGGTATATAGTACGCGTCGAAGAAGTGGGAGGGGACTAGCATATATATATATACTATATATGCGCGTCCGCGAACAAGTACACCTCACTCAGTGTCGGGACTTTTTGGTTTCCGAGGCACGTGCGACATCAAAATTGTGAAAATTGCTATTCAAACATCACACAACACCTCTTTGCGCCACATGCATGCAGGCGGTGGTTATCCTAGTTAGGACACTCACTTGTGACACTTCCATCTGTGGGCCCACGAGGCCATCGTCGATGCATGTGCATCACTTTGACCTACATCGAGAGAGGTTAATTAATTTCACCATCGATGAGGATTCTTTTTGGGTTGTATTACGGTAGGAGCATATAGTATGCGTCGAAGAGGGGGAAGGGGACCATCATATGTAGTACGCTTCATGAACCTCGCTCTGTGTGGGTGCATGGTTCACGGTTATTGAGGCATTTGTGGCACATCAAAGTTGTGCATTTTATGTATTATATTCAACATATCTTTTGGCCCACTTGCAAAGCGATGGTGTTCAGCGATATCGATGCTTTCCATTTGTGGGCCCGCTTGGTCCATCACTACTTTTTGCTTGACAACGAGAGTGGTTAATTTGACTTAGGAGGGGTATACACACACACACACACACACACACACACACACACAAACACACACACACAAACACACACACACACACAGATATATATATATATAGGGCTGGACTATTTTGTTACTAGTAACAGAATATTATTCTTTTACTACCGCCCTTATATAGGACGGATGAAAAAATCCTGAACCCATATATGTAGAAGTACTACTAGTAAAAGCGAAAAATGGCAAAAAAAACTTATCCTCTGTCTCCGCCGCCGCAACCACCACTCCCATCCTACCGGATCAAGCCACCGCCCCCGCTCCCGTCTTCCTGGCTCTAGCCACTGCCCTGCTCCCGTCTCCCCGGCTCTGGTCGCTGCCCCCACTCCTGTCTCCCCTGCCTCTGGCCACCACCCCACTCCCATCTCCCTGGCTCCGGTCGTCACCCCTTTCTCGTTTCCCCTGGTTCCGACCGTCGCCCCGCTCACATCTCCCCCGGCTCCGGCCGTCGCACCGCTCCCGTCTCCCCGGCTCCGGCCGCCGCCTCGCTCGCGTCTCCCCCGGCTCCGGCCGCCGCGCTGCTCCTATCTCCCCCA
>NC_041383.1:316049310-316049899 GCF_002162155.2 Triticum dicoccoides | reverse complement strand
GCCGCCGCCCTACTCCTATCTCCCCTGGCTCCGGCCGCTGCCCACCCCCATCTCTCCCGCCATTGGCCACCACCCCACCCTCGTATCTACTAGATCAAGCTGTCACCTCGCCCCCAATTCCTCCCCGACCCCCAACGTTGTCCAGCTCGCCTCCCGCTCAACGCTAGCAAGCCCTCTCGCAACTCATCCTTGCTCCTCCTGAGACCAAAGCGTGCAGCCACCGGCAACCTAGCCACTGTGCATCACTGTTGGTCGCATTCCTCCGTGCCTCCCCAATCCACCGGTTACACCTGCACCTCCAAGTGCCACGGTGGACCTGAGTAGCCAGTAGGGAACGGAGGGACAAGTCATCGCTAAGCCAGATCATCAGGGTGCCTAGCCGTCGAGTGGTTATATGACAGCCCCTGCGTGGGCGCGTGAGGCATGCGTGTTGTGTGTGATCACTTGCTCTCTCACCTGTACTCTGAAACCTTCCTCTCCTAGAAGTAAAGTTACCCTCCTTCTTCCTGCATCTCATCCCCTTTCCCTCCCGTGCGATCTGATCTTCATCGGGTCCTCACAACTGGTTATCAGAGCCTTTTCGATTCCG
>NC_041383.1:316043381-316048930 GCF_002162155.2 Triticum dicoccoides | reverse complement strand
GATCTGTAACATCCACTGCTTGGGTGTTGAATTGCTTTGGGAAATCGACACAAAATCCCAAGCGGGGTTAGATCGAGCCATCACGGCGCCATCTTCCAAGCCTTCTGCGTAGACCAAGCATATCCTCCTCGCCATGGCGGAATCGTCGGAGGAACTCAAGTCCATGCTCTCGTCCCTGCTCACCCCCTTAGACGAGAGCAAACTCACCGGCGACAAGCAAGCGGAGGCGCAGATCGCCTCCAACAAGCAGGTCTCCGTCGATCTCGCCCACCTGCGCCGGCAAGTGGATCTGACGCAGGCGGACGTTGATGAGGTGCGTTAGCAGCGCGAGACCGCACCACCACCACCCGCGACCTCGCCGCGCGGCCGCCCTCCAAGTATTCCACGAGGCAGCCCCGTGACCGGCTCCTCCACGGCACCGGTGGATCCACATGCGTCGCAACCTCACCTCGTCAATAATGGACCGCCTTTTTTTCAACTACGGCATGGAGGGGGCCGCGTCGACGGTCCACACCCCGACGACCTTGCTCCGGGCCACCATGACATGGAGATGCCGCGGCAAGAGGAGTATTTCACCAAGCCGCCCAAGAACAATTTTCCACGGTTCGACGGCTCAACCCCGTACTTGTGGAACGATCGCTGTGTCACCTACTTCAAGTTGTACCGCGTACCACCACACAATTGGGCGACCACGGCGATGCTGTACATCGAGGGACAGGCTGCTCATTTCTTTAGGCGTACCATCAAGCTCATCGCGTGCTCGAGTGGGACGCCTTCTTTGCTGCGATCTGCGAAGAATTTGGGGCGGACGAGTTCGAGCTGGAGATGCATCAACCCCTGCAACTACGGCAAACAGGCACGGTGGCAGAGTACCGAGCGGCGTTCGAAGCTCACATGTACCATCTCCTCGCCCTCGACACCTCGTTGAGCCCGCGTTTCTTCGTCACCCAGTTCCTCCTCAGGCTGCAGGATGATTTACGCGCTGCTGTTAGTCTTCAGGCTCCGACTAGCATCACGTGTGCCTCGGTACTGGCCCGTATCTAGGAGGAAGAAAATGACATTCGTCGCCCGCGCCCTCGGTTGATTCCTGTCGGACGTCCCCTGCCTCTGCCTGCCGTGGTTCACCCGCGGCCACCAGCAGCGGCTCGGCCGCCAACGAAAAGTTCGCCCGCGAGCGCCAACTCCGCGACTTCCGACGCACCAACGGGCTCTACTTCAAGTGCGGCGACCGATACTCCCGCGAGCACCGTTGCAAGCAGCAGATGCAGTTGCTCACCATTCAAGTGGGCGACTACGACGAGGTACTCACTGACGATGTGGTGCACGCGCTCAACCTTCTAGACGCGCCTGTACCGGAGCAACCCGCACCAGAATGCTGCCTCATCTCCACACACGCAATCTCTGGCGTGGACTCGTCGCGCACCATTCGCCTTCGAGCTATGGTGGGGAATCAGGTGATGTTGCTGCTCATGGACTCGGGCAGTACACACAGCTTCATCTCTCAGGCATTCGCGGGGCGGATCAAGGCAACAAGCACACCCTTGCCGCCCGTGGAGGTGCGTGTCGCCAACGGTGAGCACCTGATCTACGAAAGCATGATTCCTGCTGTGCAGTGGTGGTGCCAGGGACACACATTCAGCACGCACATGCGACAGCTTTCGCTCGGGGCGTACGATGGCGTGCTGGGCATGGATTGGCTCTAGCAAAATAGTCCCATGAATTGTCACTGGTTGGAGAAGACCATCTCCTTCGTGCACCAGGGCGAGATCATAACAGTACAAGATGTTTGCCCCAAGGGCACCACTACCAACATCGACTACATCGAGGCGGACCAGTTCGCCAAGTGGCATGCCGGGAAAGACATCTGGTACATGGCGGTCGTGGACTGGCGCGCGCCGAGCGCGAACAAGGACGAGCCCCCTCCACCAGCAGTGCAAGTGGCCTCGATGACTTCACCGACATGTTTGGCGAACCCAAGAAGCTGCCACCACACCGGCAGTACGA
Organism: Triticum dicoccoides; assembly: GCF_002162155.2. Taxonomy (NCBI): domain Eukaryota; kingdom Viridiplantae; phylum Streptophyta; class Magnoliopsida; order Poales; family Poaceae; genus Triticum; species Triticum dicoccoides. The sequence continues at coordinate 316,046,926 of NC_041383.1, read as the reverse complement.
CAAAAATTTAGCCAGGTTTTAGTTATTAAAATTTTGCCAAGAGTTAAAATTTTTGCCTGCAAGAATATTTCTGTTGATTTCAAAACCTTTCTTTTTAAGGATTTATTTTTCCCAAGTGGATCTTTCCAAACATATTGAACTTCTATGCCATCTCATTAAAACAATTTCCTAATCAGTAGGATTATTTATTAAATTATTTCACCCTGAGCTATATTCATTAAAATGACTTGTTTTAAGTTTTGGAGCTCTCTTTGAACTACAACCATTTGATAAATTTATCTAAAAATCAAACCAAAATTTGGAGATGTCATGGGATCTCTCTAAATCACTTTTGTGCATTAATATATTTATTTCATTGCATATTTTGAGTATTTCACATGTTTTTCTTCTCTGGTCCAGTGGACAATTTTGCACTACAACCCTTTTAAATACTTCTTTCTAGCTTCCACCAAAATTATGGGATGACAGTAGGAGCACATCATTCTATTATATGCAAAAATCCAGGGATGTTCTTTGAAAATTTTGAGAGAACCAACCTCATCTTCATTCTGGTCCATCATGATAGTTTGTACAGCAACCTTAGTCTTGCTTGCCCTCTGGCCCTTGATTCTTTATCCTACTTGTAGACCACCCTACTAAACCCCTGAGGCCAGGAGCATACACTCATTTGATCATTTGTGGTTCATGAAATGATACCATTCACTCCCTACCCAGAAGTGTAGTTTTGCAAAACTTGCACTAGCAAGTTTCTCCCTTTTGCAAACTAACTTCACCACCCTCTCATACACCCATAGAGACACTGATCTGGAAGAAGTGGCCACTCCAAGACCTGCCTAGATGCCTCTGGCATTTTGTCAAACACCCTGTGGGCATGGACAGATTTGGCATGATTGTAAGTTTGTGTTGTAAACTTTCCCATCTGTCCAAACCAAGTTGTCTAGTAGCCTGCTAACGATCTCTAACCCAGGCCTGTGGATTTGCATTAGCTCTCTAGCAGTTTTGGCCATCCTGGCATTTTGTCGAGCAGTCGCCGTGCACGCCCGGAGCACGAGCAGAGCACGCGTTTTGCACGTGCTCGCGCCCGAGCCAGCGCGCCCCTCGATAAGCTTTCCCCGAGCTCGTCCTGATCCTTACCCACTCGCCACATCGTGCCAAGAGCCCCGACCGCCTCCTAGCCCTCTGCAGCGTTGCCAGCAAGCTCCTTGGCGGCACGCCTGCGTCCTCATCTGCCACTGCCACGGTCGGCGCTGCCCAAGCCACCACAGCGCGCTAGCTCGCCTCCTTCGACAGTGGAGCGTTCGTCGGTAGCTCCTGGAGCCGGCCAACCACCGCCGCGTCGCCCTGCAGTACAGTAGGGCGGTTCGCCGGCGAGCTTATCCCCGGCCGCCGCGAACCGACTTGGACGTGCTATAAAAGGGATCCCCGGACTCCTCCGAGCACCCAGGCAGCTTCACGCCGTCCTTCTCGTACACCCTTAGTCGTCAATCGAAGCGAGGAGGTCGTCTTCAACCTCTCCGGTCAGCTCGGCCGCCGCCTCGTTCTGGTCGGTTCGGACGCACCAGGACCTCCCCCGCCCTCACAAACACCACCGTCTGACTCCACTTGAACCCGCGGAGCTGCCTAGCCTCCCAGACCCGCTCGGGAACCACCATGGCCGGAATCCCCAAGTCCACCGAAGCCTTCCCTCCGCCGCGGAGCTCGCCGCCGGCGACCCCCTCCACCCCCGGCTACCCTACGACCACCGGAAGGACTGCCTAGGACTGGCGGATCCATTCCTGCACTCAGATGCCCGCGAGGAGCCGCCTAACGCCGGCGAAGATCGCCGGAGCCCCCGCCTCTATTCGGCCAGAGGAAGAGGAGGGAGGGAGACTGGTCAAACCTGACCAGTGGGCCAGGCGGGCCCACTGTCGGTGACCCATGCGCGTCCACGCTGGAGTAAGTGGAGGCGTATAGTCGGAATACGTCTTCGACGTGTATGTGATTTCGAATCGTTTTCTTTTAATTCTGTTTTATTTATTTTTTATAAAAAAACAGATTTTGACCAAATGTTTGACTGGCTATATCTTTTAAAATATAACTCCAAATGAATTGATTCTTTTTCCTACCTCTCTCAAATTTAACCTAGTTTATTTTAAGATTTATTTGAAAAAAATTCAAACAACTTTTTGTGCTGTTTTTCAATTTGTGTGTTAATTCAAATTTGTTTAAAATAGGACCTTGGAGAGAGAGAAGAAAACTTTCAAAAGTTTTGGAGTGCACCCCTGCCTTTACACCCATTGAAGGCAAGCATTCTGAACCCCGGCATGATATTTTTGGGTGTTCGTTGACACGTTTATCATACCACCTCATTTCGGAGAGTTGTTATTTCATGTGATGTGATCATTTGCATGAATGCATATTAGTGATTTCCATGTTGTTGGAAATGAACACACTTGTGATGATAATCACCCTCATGTGCCTTGCATGCATACCGGCAGGAACCCAGGAAAACCTCTGCCTTGGGTAGGCATGAGTTTGTCGCCGGTCTCCGTCGGGACGGTTATGTCTGGTATGGCATGGCAAGGTAATATGAGCGGTGACTCTGTTGGTTGAAATATATTCGTTATGCTAATCATGCAGGGAATACTTAAACCTCCTGAGTCGACCGTAGATCGAGTCTTGTTCCAGTAACCCCCATACTTGTTTCGTACTACCACTCGTCTCTACAACAAGTAGAGTACGGATCAGTAAGTTGTCAACCTCTTTCTAGCACACACCGTACAGAGAGGCCAGGGTGGAAGGTACCGGTTGTAGCTGGTAGGCAGGCCACCTGGTCCGGGGGCATGGGTGTTTCCGGTTGAGACCGAGAGGGGAGGCCACCCCTTAGAGCGCGCAATATAAATTTGATCCCATGCTACGCGAGGTTGTAGCCTCCCCACTTAGAGTTTGCTTGACAGGTGTCGTGGGTGATTCCAGACACGTGTGAGTTAAGCTGGTGTGTGCAAGTTAGGTGTGTTTTCAACAAAAAGACCGTAGACGGAATTAGTCCCGATGGACTAATGAAATCCGTTACTCGTGGGTAAAGAATACACCCTCTGCAGAGATTAAACCTATTCGAATAGCCGTATCCATGGTTAAGGATTACAGTCTGGGATGGGTCAAGTGTCGGTCTTAGTGTCGGTCTTCGGAGGTGAAACTGTTAAATCAGAACTGATATTATAGCTTGTGACATGTGATAATGATGATTATTATTTTGTTGTGGACTAACCCGTGCTATTTTTGGTATTATCAAATACCCCTGGGATGGTTTACCTCTAGTATATTCACTGTGATTGTTTCTTTTAAAGCCCTTTTTGTTGTGTCGCTCAGACGCCCGACTGTGGCATTCCTTTTAAAGCCCTTTATGTGGTGTCGCTCAGACGCCCGACTGTGGCATTTATCTTAAATCCCTTTATGTGGTGTCGCTCAGATGCCCGACTGTGGCATTTCTTTTAAAGCCCTTTATGTGGTGTCGCTCAGACGCCCGACTGTGGCATTTCTTTTAAAGCCCTTTATGTGGTGTCGCT
>NC_041383.1:315959629-316043008 GCF_002162155.2 Triticum dicoccoides | reverse complement strand
ATTTCTCTTAAAGCCCTTTATGTGGTGTCGCTCAGACGCCCGACTGTGGCATTTCTCTTAAAGCCCTTTATGTGGTGTCGCTAAGACGCCCGACTGTGGCATATTTGTTATTTATTTCATAATTTTAATACTACTAGGTTATTGCATTTTCATAAATAACCTGCTTACATGCATCAGAGATTTATTTTTGTGACTGACGTCATGAGCATTAATATTTCGGAACATCGTTGTTATATTATACCCGTGTTCATAATGTTTGCGAGTACATTCAAAGTACTCACCGGCTTGTCCCTGGCTATTGTCTTGGCCAGATTTCTTGCATGGAGAGGAGCGACGTGATGACAGCCCCGGAACCTAAGCAACGGTGATAGCAGCCTTGCGAACATAGGAGTTAACCTGGTCAGTTGTTCCCGTGGGGAAATGGAGTCCCATAGACACTGATGATTTACAGCCCGCTCCTGCCATCAACCACTAGAAACCATTTGTTGTACTCACAGACCAGAATGGTCTTGTACTACATATTTTGTATTTGCTTGGAATTTTTGTATCAAGTTGGTGCCTCATCAGCTAACAGTTATCCTGGGGCTGGTGAGCACAACGGCCATTTTCTGGGAATTAGTACCTGGAGAATCGGTCCCCACAGACTTGGTATCAGAGCCAGGCTGACCATTGGCTAATCCTATCTTAGCCAGGTCGGAAAACTTAGGCAAACCAACCCACCAGACCTTAACCAAGCCCCGCTGAGCTTCTCATGCAAGATAGCCACACAGTGACCCCGACACTTTTGGTAGTCGGTGCCCAACCTATCAACCTAGCCTGTCGATCACGCGCTAGTGACCAGCGCCCAAGATGTCTACTTCGCAAGCGTGCGAAGGAAGACTCCGTCCCCCTTTTTCTATAAAAAGGGCACGCTAACCCCAACCCAGCACGGCACAACCTCTTCCCCAACCTAGCCACAATGCCTGGTCCCATAGTGCACAATGAGACCACAGCCACCAACCTTGGAGGTTTTGTGACCATACTCGCAAACCTCACTCGTCGTGCCTATGCGTTAGAAGAGCCCCCAGAATATGTTGTGTACCAAGGACCCATGGGCGGTGAAGGCCGTCAATTTTGGGCCACTGTGCACATCTACAGTAGGGGTCTATCTCCAGAATGCCCCTACAGGTTCACCGGAAGAACAACTTCCTTTGAGCCACAAGCCGTCCAGCTAGCTGCTCGAGAGGCTATAGTTCAACTTCGGCAGTTGTCGCCCAGAGTTAACTGTCGCTCGTTCTACTACAACCCCAGGCGTGAAGGGTACGGTAGACCACCCCAAGTTGCCAACGGAGATCATGAGACGGATCCCACATTATTGCACCTAGTGCGCTATGTAAGTGCACTAGAGGCACTGTTCGACCAGATCACCATTGATCTGATCGCAGCTCGAGGAGAGCTGGTTCGTCGACCCCCAGCTAGAAGAGAAGACGAGCCCGACGCTGACAATCCAGTCATGTTGTTCGGACACCCGATCGAAACCCTGAGTTCAGCTCCAGCCGCCAACCGAGACGCTGTGATGACCCTAGAAGTGCTTCGTCGCCTTTTGGGAACACACTCCAATGGGATTGTGGCTAACAATCCCCGCGATGGTCATCATCGCTACCCGACCCTGCAGTTCCTCCGCCATCTCCGACAAATCCCGGCAGTGAGACACGTGGAGAAGCCTCATCATCCACCAGGCACGCCCGTTTAGACGTAAACGAGGTAGACTAAGTCGTACGAGTAGTACCGAGTTTCAGTGTATCCTCGCTTTGTAATCATGCGACCTTGTATGTAAACGCAGCCCGTCGTTGTGCCTCTATTTTTAATAGTAGCCTGGCGTATTTTGTCAGCGCATGGTTGCATAATTTCCGGGCACAACTACCAAAACCAACCTCGACGACAACCACAGTAACACGTCTCTTTATGAGATATGTGTATCTCTGACACTGACCCGACCTTTGGAGCTAAGCTGGTAAATTTATTACCTTTCACCATGGTGAAATGACCCAGCTCCTTTACTATATAAAGTCCACCTGGTGATCTTACCCAGCACCCCACACCTTGTGCACCACCCTCACAACCTTTTCCTGTCATGCCGAGCCCCAGTATTCATCTGAGAACCCCAGATGCAACCCCAGGTAGCTTCGTCAAAATATTGTGGGACTTTGCCCGCAGTACTATGGGTTCCACCCAGCCACCCCAGTACGAGCTGTTCAAATCGAGAATCGCCCCTTCCACCTCGGAATATTGGGCAGCAGTACACATCCCTCCCGTAGACTCCAATCAAGATCCAACGGAAGTTTCCTACGTGGGGGAATCTATGCCAACCCCACACCTGGCCATAGAAGCTGCTGTGAAAGAAGCGATTGCTTGCCTTTGATCTGCAGTACCCTATGCCTGCGAACAAGGATATTATTACTTTCCGAGCCGTGCAACGCCCGGGGGAGTAACATCTTTTCCCGGTGGACGGATTCAGAGAGACCCAGTACTAGCCAACCTTATCCAGTACATCATCGCTCAAGAGCATTTGAACCAGCGAGTGATGGATTATCTCCAGAATCTCACTGATCTGAATCCTCAGATTGCAATCGACAGACCACTGAGGCCCAACCCGGAGAGACGCATACATCGACTGGTCAATCCACTTCTTCCAATAGAAGAGGAGTGTATTCCATTGCCAGAGACATTTTATCAGGACCCCGTCCAGTTACCGTTTTCATTTTAGACATCACTACTGTGTTTGTTATTGCAGCATTTATTATTACGTAGTAACTTGTGCATGGTACCTCGAATTTGTGCGACGAGTCGTGTATTTAGTTTCTACTAGTATGAGTAGTTTTTTTTTGGTGATTAACTTGTGTAACCGCGAAAAAAATCCTAGAATGAGATTTATTTTCCCTAATGAAAGTGCGTTATGTCGACTAGAGGGGGGTGAATAGGCGATTTTTATGAATTCTTCACTAAGGAATTTGCCGGTGAGGAAATTCCTTAGCGAAGAACTATTAGCAGCGGAATAAGTACTCAGAAGTAAGTATGACATAATACAAGCATGGTCATCATGATGAAATGAAGACTAGCACAGAGTACAGAAAGCGTAATCACAGGATAACACAAGATGAAGACAAACAGACTGAAGAAATTGAACTGAGGAAATTGAGAAAGTCTTCAGTCAAATCTTCAAACATAGATATGAACAAACACTCAACACGGTAATGAGGAAATGAAAGGGTTGAGGAAATAGAACCAGTAGGTTGGTGAAGACAATGATTTGGTAGACCAGTTCCAACTACTGTCTCAGTTGTACGTCTGGTTGGAGCGGCTGAGTATTTAAACTTGAGGACACGCAGTCCCGGACACCCAATCTCTGAGCATGCAGCTCAGGACACCCAGTCCTCACCGTATTCTCCTTGAACTAAGATCACACAGATCCCATCCAATCACTCGTGGTAAGTCTTCAGGCGACTTCCAAACCTTCACAGACTTGGTCACTCGGCGATCCACAATTCCTCTTGGATGCTCTAGACCTTGACGCCTAACCGTCTGGAAGAAGCACAGTCTTCAAAGGTAACAAGCGTCGGATCCGCGCAGGATCAATTTCTTCAGTGATACTCAATCACTTTGGGGTTTGTAGGTGTTTGGGTATGGGATTTTCCTCACTTGATGATTTTCGCTCAAAGTCCTCGGAGGATGGGTTGCTCTCAAATGACAAGTGTCAAGTTCTCTCGGAGCAGCCAACCAACTAGTGGTTGTAGGGGGCAGCTATTTATAGCCTAGGGAGCAGCCCGACATGATAAGACATAAATGCCCCTCAATGATATGACCGTTAGGTGGATAAGATAATTTGGGACAGCTGGCGCGCAGCACAGCAACGATCGGAAATTTGACTCTCAAATTCCTCAGGGCTATCATGTTCCTCACTGTGTAGGTAATTCGCACTAGCGAATTCCTAACTCCTCAGTCAGAACAAAATCATCAGTGACCAGAAGAACTTCGTCTCTGTCACTGAAGAAAGTGACTGAACTGTATGAGATTTCCAAAGGCTTCACTCGAAGGGATTGGTAGGTGTAGGATTTTGAGTTGAGCATCACATGGAAATTTTTCCTTAGTATTTCCTCAACCCCCTTTAACAGTACGGTGTTTCCTATGACTCAAGAAGGAGAAAATGAAACTAAGAAAACAAAAGTCTTCACGCTTCATGTTCCAGAAATGAATACCAAGTCTTCAAGGTCACACCAATTTCTTCACTTTCAAAGTCTTCAGAAAGTCTTCAGAATATCAAAGTCTTCAGTTGAAGAACTTCATTTTTAGGGGTCTACTTTCTCTGTAAATATCAAACTCCTCATAGACTTATAGACCTGTGTACACTCACAAATGCATTAGTCCCTTAACCTATAAGTCTTCAATACACCAAAATCACTAAGGGGCACTAGATGCACTTACAATCTCCCCCTTTTTGGTGATTGATGACAACATAGGTTAAGTTTTCAACGGGGATAAATATATGAAGTGTATATACTGATTTTGAGGAATTTGATTGCAAGATATAGAAGAACTCCCCCTGAAGATGTGCATAGTGAGGAATTTGCTTTTGAGGCATTGCACATTTGAAGAGTTGAATCATGGAGATCTCCCCCTATATCTTGTAATTCATACACGCATTTAATATATAATATGAAGAATTTGAAATGCATGATGAAATATGGTGCCTGATGAGATTCAGCATGCGTGCAATGCCATTAACGAGGAAATAAGCATGTAGAGCATAATGCAGCAAAAGTATGAGCGCACCATCGGGTTTAAGATTACAACTCGATCGAAATAAAAGTTTCAGAAGAACGAGAGTTGTAACTTAAAAAATGCCCTTAATATAGACCCGCTTGAAGACTAACTCAGATTTCTCCCCCTTTGTCATCAAATGACCAAAAGGATTGAATCTGAGGACTAACGCCCCTGAAGAATTTCAAGTCGATGGAGGAGCGCCAGCGTTGTCGGGGTTGTTTGTTGTAGCAGGGCCTGCCGCAGTGTCATCCAAATCTTCATACTCATCAGTGTCACGTGATGAAGAATAAGAGCTGGCCACCAAGGAAGGAACTTTGACCTTCTTGAATTTCTTCGGTGGAGGTGCATACCAGTCAAATTCTTCCTTGAGACCCATATTCTTCAGATCAGCAGCGCTGTAGACATGAGAGAGAATAGCCCAGGTACGGTTGAAGGTTTCATGGAGGTAGTATTGGTTTTTCTTCACTGCATTGTGTGTTGAGGTCATGTTGTGAAGAATTGAACCAAACTGACGTTTGACCCATTTATGATTGCGATCAACCTTCCGATGAAGACTGAGGAGTAACTCACGGTCAGTCATCACCCCTGGGTGCTGTGGCTTGAGGATTTTGCTTGGCTGAGGTATTGGCGGCAGAGTCATGTGTGGCAGAATCGTCATTGGTAGAGTAAGATGCAGCCTTGCGAAATTGACCATCCAAAGGACGAACGCCTTCATCGATCACAGCAGCGGCCTTGCCTTTGTCATCAGCTGATGAAACTGTCCGTTTGAGGACTTCAATGGGAGGCAAGTAGCTACCGTGGTTCAGAGTGTCAGCTTTGTAATTTAGGGAAGATCTTGCCCTGATGAATCTCATAATCCAAGGAGCATAGGGCTTCAGCTCGAATGGTGACATAGCAATATTGGCCAGAGTCCTCATGAAGAAATCATGGAAGTTTATGGGAACGCCATGAATGATGTTAAAAAGCATATTCTTCATGATGCCAACGACTTCTTCATCATTTGAGTCGTGGCCTTTGATGGGACTCATTATCTTCGTCAGAATTCGATAGACAGTCCGAGGCACATAGAGTAATTCCTTGACGAGGAATTTGGTTCGTGGGGCCTGCCTTAGCTTCAATGGCTTCATCAGCACTTGCATATAGTGATTTGAAAGTTCTGGTTCGTTGTAGATACAACGAGCATCATCAAGTGGAGGACTGAGTGGTAGAGCACGAAGCAATTCAGTTGCAGGTGCCTTGTAGTGAGTATTTTCAGACATCCAGTCTAATACCCAGGAGTTCACGTCTTCAGCGTCTCCGGTGATGTGCAGAGTTGCATAGAATTGAAGAATGAGTTCTTCATTCCAGTCACAGATATCAATGCAGAAATTTAGAAGTCCTGCGTCATGAAGAACACTGAGGACTGCCTCAAAGCCGGGCAGAGACTCCATGTCCACATGAGGAATATGTGCATGATCGAAGACTTTGTCTTTGTTGAAGAGCACTGAGGAATAGAAATTGGCTTGGCTGGCAGTCCAGAAATGCCTCTTCCTTATGCGAGCAGAATCATATGGATTATAATCAGTGAAGAATACATGCTCGGCAAAGAAATCTTCAGCCTTAAACTTTTGTTTGCTTGAGAACGGATTCTTTTACTTTGGCAGAGGGATGTCAGTGAGTTGCATCACCACCTCAGGAATCGCGAGCTCAGGTTCTTCAGGCTGAGGAATTTCTTGTTCCTCAATAGGTGCAGTCTAAGGACTAGCAGCAGCAGGTTCATCAGCACTAGTGGCTTGAATTTCTTCATGCACAGAGAGAGTGGGTTGAGTTTCTTCAGAGCCCATTTGAACTGTTGGTGCAGGGGACTGAGGAATCTGTTGGATCGGGGTGAAGAGAGGAGTATTGGGATGCTGACTTTCCCAAAAATCATCATTCATCATAGGTGTGGTGCACCCTATGTCCACATCTTCATCTTCAATTTCCTCAACACCAGCCTCTTCAACTGTGAACTGAGGCATAGGTGAGGAAATGACTGGCGTTGAAGGGATTGCCTCCACTTCAATTTCTTCATCAATCTGCTCTGACGAAGCAGCAGAAGGATGTTCTTCATCAGATCCGATGGGGATCTCATAGTCTTCTCCAAAAGGAACAAGGTCCTTTGTTGGCATGGAGGAAATCGGAACAGCATCAATTGGATTTTCGAGTGAGCTGGTCATTGGCTTCAGTTTCTTCGCAGCCGAAGAGTTTGACACAGCTGATGCCTTCCTTTTCTTCACTACAGCTCGCTCTGTAGCCTTGGTCTTCTTCACATCAAATGCACATGGAAGAATTGGAGTTGGTGTAGGTGCAGATGGAGCTGAGGAATCTGGTTGATTTTCTTCAGGCGCAACTAATGCAGTTGTCCTGACTTCTTCAGTTTCTTCAGGCGCACCACTAGTGGATGCCCTGGTAATTTCTTCAGCGGCTGGAATAGGATCATCAGCCCTGGAACTAGCATTTTCATCAGCATCCTGAACTTCATCAGCGGTGCTGGCATGTTCTTCAGTCGGCTGAGCTGAGACTTCAGCCTGAGGAATTTCATGTTGCGTTGGAGCAGCAACATTGGTGAATTTTTTCATCAGGTTGACGAATCTGACTTTGGCTCCTTGCCAATCAGCATAGTAGGCATCAAAATCCTTGCTGAGGGCTTGAATTTCAGACTAAGCCTGGAGAAGTTCCTCAAGTGTCATTCTGACAACGTTTTTCTTCAGGAGCTTCTCCTTTCTGTATTGAGCTTTCTTAATCTCTCTTGCCTTTTCAAGCTTCCATTTCTCTTCAGTGATGAAATGGGTCAGCATGTGACTTTGACCAGCGGTCAGATGAAAATCAGGCATGGGGGTGTTTGGATCCTTGTGCCAGAGATCAATATAATCGAGGATTTTCCTCGGATCCAACAGCAGTGGCACAGATGTGCCTTTGGCTCTAGCGGCCTTTACCTGTCTGTCTCTGATGATTTCTGCGAGTTCATCATCAGAAGCTTCATCATCAGAAGGCACATGGAATGCGACCTGTTTCTTCGGACTTGGCCGAGGACCTCGTCCAGCTGTTGCTTTGGTCTTTAGCAGAGTCGGGCCAGATGATGACTTTGGTGCAGCAGAGGAACTTGATGAAACACCAGAGGCAATCGAAAAACCAGCAGTCCTTTGACATGTAGTCAGATGCACAGGAGATGAGGACTTTGAAAGAGCAGTAGCAGTGTGAGGAATTTTCTGTGAGGGCGCTGCTGAGGAACTTGGCCGTGAGGGCGCTGTTGAGGAACTTGGCCGTGAGGGCGCTGTTGGTGAAGCACTTGGCTTACGAGCAGGCTTCTTTGGCATGGATTTCCTCAGTTTGACTGAGGCCTCAGTAGCAGTAGCAGTGGAAGAATCCTCATTGAATTTCTTCACTGCCTGCTTGACTTGTCTTGCCAATTTGGCTTGGCGCTTAGCCCATTCTTCAGGAAAGTCCTCACCACGTTTGATGCTCGTGGGGTCAGCTACTTGGCCAGGTGCCAATGGAGCTCTTGGGCATGGAGGATTGAGGACGAATTTCTTCATGTACTTTGGAGTCACATATCTGTATTCCCTCCATTCCCTTGCCCATCTCCATTCAATCTTCTGAATGCGCACCTTGCGCTGATTTTTGTTCTCTTTTCCATATTTTGCTTCATCAGGTGTGCAATAGTCAGCATAAATTTCCTCAGGGATTTCAAACGCAGTCATAACCTCAGGTTTCTTTCCTCTTTTCTGCGGCTTCTTACCGTCTGCCATATTCTTCAGTTGAGGAATTTGAACAAATGAGTTCTCTGAAGAAGTATGCAGTTTTTCTTCGAGGAACACTGCAAATGAGTTAAGTTGATGAGAACCTAGTGATTCAGCAGCAGACATGAGTACCTGTGAATAGAGTACAGGTGCGAGGAATTTGGAGAGTTCATATGCGTTCTGAGAAGGTTTTTGAAAAGAACAAGTTTTGAGGAATTTGACCAGATGAACCTTGAGGAATTTCACTAAGCGTTCTTGTCTTAGGTTCCAGAGTTGTACAGATCGAAGATCCACATAATTAGGGAATCTTGAAGAAAATGGTTGCTTAGAGAAACAGTTCAAGATCACATGAAGTGTGTGGTGTTCGTATGTGTGAAGATTTGAATAATAAACGCCTTTGAAGATTTTCAGGAAAGCTTGAGAATCAAAGCGAGTAATAAAAGTAACTTTTAATTACCCAAAATGAAGAACACGACGAACTGAGAAGAACAGACGGGAAGTTCGTCAGGTTAGATCTTCCTTGCCCTAACTCGACGGAGGAAGACAGCTACGGCGGCGGCGGAGTGAAGATTTCCGCGGTCGGCGTGAGTACGACGGCGACGAGGTCGAGGCAGCGAAGCTCTTCCTCACCAGCGACGATGGAGTAGCGGTGGCGCTAGGGTTTGAGGAGCTCGAGCGGGAGAGAGATGGTCGAGCGGAGTAAATGAAGTGAGGAAGGGGAGAGGGGTATTTATAGACACGGTGAAAAACTGTTCGCCCGAAGATCTAGGACGAACATGCCCCTGCCCTTCTCCTTCACGCGACATGTGTCACCCACGTACTGTATACTGGAGATCGTGTACGATCGTGGGTGAATAGAATAATGCATCGTGGGATGCGGAACAGTTTGAGCGGCAAAACCGAAAATTTGGATAAGGTTTGTTTTAAAGTTTCGTTCGCAATTTCTTCAGCTGCCAAGGACACAGTGAAGACTTTGAACGAGTTTCAAATAGAACGCACATGAAGAATTTGTGAATAGATTGGGTTGAGTATAGCATAGAGGGGAAGGGTCCGATCACATTCACTTAGCAAAAAAAACAACTTGAAGAAATAGCTATAAGTGAATGTTGTAGAGGACATAAACTCATATATATATATATATATAGCCAATGAAGAAAAACGAAGGAAACAGTGAAGATTTTGTAAAGTTGAAGAATTTGAAAAATTGAAGAATTTCAAAAACTGAGGAAAAACTCAAATTGAAGATTTTCAACTTTTTGTGGTGGCGTGACCCACCGTATAAGAATGATGATTTCAGACACCGCGTACAACTGTTGTAGGTTCTGAGAATCAAATTCTTCATTAATTTCTTCACACTTAGAGTGTTATTCTTCATTGATTGAAGAAAAATGTTTCTTCATGTGTTGCACACCTAAGTCATCAATTTTGCATAAGTGTTAGGATGTGTGTCCTTTTCAACGAACATTCGAAGATTCTAAGATATTTAGTTCACACCGCAACTTGCTAAATCTCTTCTCATCCAAGGGCTTAGTGAAGATATCAGCTAACTGTTCTTTAGTCTTCACGTGCTCGATGGAGATGTCGCCCTTCAACACATGATCACGAAGAAAATGATGATGAATCTGAATGTGCTTTGTCTTCGAGTGCTGAACTGGGTTGTGAGCAATCTTGATGGCACTCTCATTGTCGCAGAGGAGAGGCACATTCTTCACGTTGACGCCATAGTCCTTGAGCGTTTGCTTCATCCAAAGTAGTTGAGCACAGCAAGAGCCAGCAGCAATGTATTCAGCTTCCGAAGTAGACAGTGATACGCAGTTCTGTTTCTTCGAGGACCAACCGACCAAAGATCGTCCGAGGAAATGACAGGTGCCAGAAGTTGACTTGCGGTCCACACGATCACCAGCATAGTCAGAGTCAGAATATCCAATGAGATCAAAGACAGAGCCCTTGGGGTACCATAATCCTAGTGTTGGTGTGTGAGCTAGATATCGAAGAATATGCTTCACAGCCTTATGGTGTGATTCCTTCGGTGCAGCTTGAAATCGGGCACACATGCAAACACTAAGCATTATATCTGGCCTAGATGCACATAAGTACAATAAAGAACCAATCATGGAGCGGTATACCTTGTGATCGAAGTCAATACCATTTTCATCAGTGCATAGATGGCCTTTTGTGGGCATAGGAATTTTGACGCCTTTGCAATCTTGCATGCCGAATTTCCTCAGTAGATCTTTGAGGTATTTCTCCTGGGATATGAATATGCCATTGCGTTGTTAAAGAATTTGAAGACCTAAGAAAAATTTCAACTCTCCCATCATAGACATTTGATATTCTTCACTCATCATATAGGCAAATTCATCACTATAACGTTGGTCAGTACAGCCAAAGATAATATCATCAACATATATTTGGCACACAAACAGTTCACCATCATAAGATTTAGTAAAGAGAGTAGGATCGAGTGAACCGGGTGTGAAGCCATTCTTCACGAATAATTCCTTCAATGTATCATACCACGCCCGAGGGGCTTGCTTGAGGCCATAGAGGGCCTTGTTAAGTTTGAAGACTTTGTCAGGATTCTTTGGATCTTCAAAACCTGGGGGTTGAGCAACATATACTTCTTCCTCAAGCTTACCATTGAGGAATGCACTTTTCACATCCATTTGATATAAGATGATATCATGATGATTAGCATAAGCAAGTAATATGCAAATAGCCTCAAGTCTAGCAATAGGTGCAAAAGTTTCATCGAAATCAATTCCTTCAACCTATGTGTAGCCTTGAGCTACCAGTCGTGCCTTATTCCTTACCACAAGGCCATTTTCATCTTGCTTGTTGCGGTAGATCCACTTGTGCCAATGATATTATGCTTGTGAGGATCTGGATGTTTGACCAGTTCCCAGACATTGTTGAGCTCGAACTGATGTAATTCTTCTTTCATAGCCTGAATCCACTCCGGCTCCAAAAATGCTTCATCTACCTTAGTGGGCTCTGTGATAGAGACAAAAGCATAGTGCCCACAAAAGTTAGATAAATGTGAAGCTTTTGAGCGTGTGAGAGGACCTGGCGCTTCAATGTCATCGATGATCTTGTCAACTTGTACTTCTTTTGCAACGCGAGGATGAGCTGGTTGACGTCGAGGTATTTGATCATTTTCCTCAGCACCATTGCCTTCAGGTGCGTCAGCTCGATGTTCTTCGCGTACTGGAATGAATTCTTCAGCAAATTCTTCAGTAGGAATGACATCTTCAGTTGCCTTGAACTTGATAGAATCCTCAGGTGCTGGTTCATCTAACACAGAAGGTAGGTGCTCTCTTTGCGAGCCATTAGTTTCATCGAACCGCACATCTACAGTTTCAACAATCTTGTGAAGAACAATGTTGAAGACTCTGTAGGTGTGCGAGTCCTTTCCGTAACCAAGCATAAAACCTTCATGTGCTTTCGGTGCGAATTTTGAATTGTGGTGAGGATCTCTAATCCAACATCTAGCACCGAAGACTTTGAAATAACTCACATTGGGTTTCTTGTCAGTGAGGAGTTCATAGGCCGTCCTCTTGAAGAATTTGTGAAGATATACTCTGTTGATGATGTGGCACGCAGTATCAATTCCATCAATCCAAAAACGATCAGGCGTTTTGTATTCATCAAGCATAGTGCGAGCCATCTCAACAAGAGTTCTGTTCTTGCACTCCACGACGCCATTTTGCTGAGGAGTATAAGGAGCAGATAATTCATGAGTAATACCAAGTTCATCAAGATAGTCATCAAGACCGGAATTCTTGAACTCAGTTCCATTGTCACTTCTAATGTGCTTGATCTTCACACCAAAGTTGGTTGAAGCCCTCGAAGAAAATCGTTTGAAGACTTCCTGCACTTCATGTTTGTAAGTAACAATGTGTACCCATGTATATCGAGAGTAATCATCAACAATGACAAAACCATATAGAGAAGCAGCATTAGTGACTGCAGAGTAATGATTAGGTCCGAAGAGGTCCATGTGAAGCAATTCGAATGGACGAGTAGTGGTCATGATAGTCTTCGCTGGATGCTTGGCCTTGGTCATTTTTCCAGCTTCACAGGCTCCGCATAAGTGATCCTTGAGGAATTTGACATTCTCAATGCCAATGACATGCTTCTTCTTCTCAAGCATGTGCAAATTCCTCATGCCTGCGTGACCAAGTCGTCGATGCCATAGCCAGCCTTCTGAAGCTTTTGCAAGTAGGCACACGGCTGGTTGTGGTCCTATAGAGAAATCAACAATATACAAATCTCCTCTCCTAAAGCCTTCGAAGACTTTGGAATTGTCAGCTTCCATAATCACAACAAAGCGATACTTGCCAAAGACAACAACCATATCAAGATCACAAAGCATTGAGACTGACATGAGGTTGTATCCTAAGGACTCAACAAGCATGACTTTGTCCATGTGTTTATCCTTAGAGATCGCAACCTTACCAAGACCCAATACATGAGTTTTGCCTTTGTCAGCAAAAATGATATGCTTCAGATGTGAGGGTGATAAAGGAGCATCCATCAAAAGATTCTTGTCACCAGTCATGTGATTTGTACATCCACTATCGAGGACCCATTCAGTGGTTTTGGGTTGGTCATCCTGCAGATGAATTAGTGTAACTTATAATCTCATATGCTTCATCAGTGAAGAATATGATATTAAGTTCATCAGATGAATTTCATCAAGCGGTAAACAGATATAGCAGTATGAGGACGTGTGAAATGAAAGTTCATTTCATCATGGTTAGCCTGCGTCCTTTCAGGCAATTTTGTCAGGTCCCCAGCAAATTCTTCAGACGTTAAGGCACGTCTGGAGACCTGACCCTGCAGAAGAGATTAGTTCCTTTTCTTCACCACCCACATCTGAAGGGGTGGCAAAGAGTTCATCACTCTGCGAGCACCATACGAGAATGGTGGCATAGAAGCCAAACCATTTCGTTTCACATAAGAGGGGTTAGGGTAAGCATATGAATGAGCAGAGAAATTCTTCGAGGACTTATGAACATAATGATTTGAAGAATGATGTGCATATTCGTAACCCTTAGCTCTACCCTGCGAAACAGAGTTGTTAGCACGATGATAGTCATATGAGGACTTTGATCCATTTGAGGAATTTGATCCACGTGAGGAATTTGGTCCATATGAGGACTTGGATCCATATGAAAAATTAGGTCCATATGAAGAGTTTGTTCTGGGGTTCCCATTCTTCACAGGTGGTGTCATGAGGACATTCACCTGAAGACTTTCAACATAACTTTTGGGAACCCAGATTTTCTTCATGGGGGAACCGTTCCTGCAGTTAGTCCCAACATATCTAGCAAATACTCCATCATTCTGATTTTTGAACAGTTTATAGTTGGAGTCAAATGACTCATCAGAAGAATGAGGAGATTCACATGTAAAGCCAGATAACATGGATGGATCAACTGGAGGTCCCTTTGCAGCAACCCATGAGGTTTTGGGGTACTGCTCAGGCTTCCAATATGTTCCATCAGCATTAAGTTTCCTCTCAAAGGCAATACCCTCTTTTCTAGGGTTTCTGTTGAGGATCTGCTTTTTGAGCACATCACAAAGAATCTGATGCCCTTTGAGGCTCTTGTACATGCATGTCGTATACAATTCCTTCAGCCCTGCATCGTCAGTGATACTAGCAATGTCCTCAGATGAGGAATTAGTGATAGTAGAGGCAGGTGAAGAATTTGTAACAGTTGAAGCATTTGAACATTCAGGTGAAGAATTGGCAGATTCACGTTCAATGCACTTTAAGCATGGAGGAACAAATTCTTCCTGAGAAGTGCTGATTTGTTGAGCAAGTAATGAATCGCGCTCCTTCTAAAGATCTTCATAACTCACTCTTAGCTTCTCAAGATCTTGCTTTCTTTGAAGAAATTCATAAGAAAGTTTCTCATGATCAGATAAGAGAGTGTTATGATGACTTTGAAGGTTATCAAACCTAGACTGAAGTCTCTGAAGATTTTCAGTCAGGGATTTAGTGCGATCCATTTCTTCACCCAACATATCATCACTTTTGTCTAGCATGTTTTGAACCTTTTCAAAAGCCCTTTGTTGTTTTACAGCAATCTTTGCAAGTTTAGAGTAGTTGGGCTTGAGATTCTCATCAGATTCATTTTCACTAGATTCAGAGGAGGTGTATTTGAGTATCTTTGCACCTTTTGCCATGAAGCAATAGGTGGGAGCGTAGTCATCGTTATCTTCATCAGGCTTGTCGGTGGGGTCAGTTTCTTCAGTGTTGAAGATGGACTTGCTAACGAAAGCAGTAGCGAAGGCCAGACTCGCCACACCAGATTCGGATTCTTCAGCCGCCTCCTCTTCCTCATTTTCCTCAGATTCAGCTTCAGAGTCCATTTCCTTGCCAATGAATGCCCGAGCCTTCTTGGAGCTGCTCTTCTTGTGAGATGAAGACTTCGAGGATTTTGATGACGAAGATTTTGACGATTTCTTCTTCTTCTTCGCATCATCAGAACTGTAATCCTTGTATTTCTTCTTCTTCAATTCCTTTTCCCACTGAGGACAATCGTGAATATAATGACCAGGTTTCTTGCATTTGTGGCACAGTCTTCTCTTATAGTCACTTGATGAGGAATCACTGCTTCTTGAGGATTTTCCAAAGCGACCACGTCTTGAGAACTTCTGGAATTTCTTCACGAGCAGTGCTAGCTCCTGGCTCAGTTCTTCAGGATCACCAAGGCTACTACCAGAGTCCTCACATTCAGACTCAGACACAACCTTGGCCTTCAGGGCACGTGGTTTGCCATAGCTCGAACCATAGAGATCTCTCTTTTCAGCAAGCTGGAACTCGTGAGTATTTAGCCTTTCGAGGATATCGGCAGGATCAAGAGACTTGTAGTCAGCCTGTTCTTGTATCACCAGACCCAGAGTATCAAATGAGGAATCAAGCGATCTCAACAGTTTCTTCACCACCTCATGGTCAGTGATGTCAGTGGCACCGAGGCCTTGAAGCTCATTTGAGATGTCAGTGAGGCGATCAAAGGTTTGTTGGACATTTTCATTGTCGAGTCTTTTGAAGCGGTTGAAGAGATTTCGAAGAACATCAACTCGAGAGTCACGCTGAGTTGAGACTCCTTCATTCACTTTGGACAGCCTATCCCAGATAAGCTTAGCAGTTTCCAAAGCACTCACTCTTCCATACTGTCCTTTACTCAGATGGCCACATATGATATTCTTCGCTTGAGAATCAAGTTGCTTGAATCTCTTCACATCGGTAGCGTTCAGTGAGGGTGGAACAGAGGGAACACCATTTTCCACAACATACCAGAGATCGTTGTCAATTGCCTCGAGATGCATTCGCATCTTGTTTTTCCAGTAGGGGTAGTCCGTTCCATCAAAGGTAGGACACCCAGCCGAGACCTTGATCATACCTGCGGTCGACATAACTAAAACTCCAGGAAGTTAAACCAAAATCACACAGAACAAGGGAGTACCTTGCTCTGATACCAATTGAAAGTGCGTTATGTCGACTAGAGGGGGGTGAATAGGCGATTTTTATGAATTCTTCACTAAGGAATTTGCCGGTGAGGAAATTCCTTAGCGAAGAACTATTAGCAGCGGAATAAGTACTCAGAAGTAAGTATGACAGAATACAAGCATGGTCATCATGATGAAATGAAGACTAGCACAGAGTACAGAAAGCGTAATCACAGGATAACACAAGATGAAGACAAACAGACTGAAGAAATTGAACTGAGGAAATTGAGAAAGTCTTCAGTCAAAGTCCTCAAACACAGATATGAACAAACACTCAACACGGTAATGAGGAAATGAAAGGGTTGAGGAAATAGAACCAGTAGGTTGGTGAAGACAATGATTTGGTAGACCAGTTCCAACTGCTGTCTCAGTTGTACGTCTGGTTGGAGCGATTGAGTATTTAAACTCGAGGACACGCAGTCCCGGACACCCAGTCTCTGAGCACGCAGCTCAGGACATCCAGTCCTCACCGTATTCTCCTTGAACTAAGATCACACAGATCCCGTCCAATCACTCGTGGTAAGTCTTCAGGCGACTTCCAAACCTTCACAGACTTGGTCACTCGGCGATCCACAATTCCTCTTGGATGCTCTAGACCTTGACGCCTAACCGTCTGGAAGAAGCACAGTCTTCAAAGGTAACAAGCGTCGGATCCGCGCAGGATCAATTTCTTCAGTGATGCTCAATTACTTTGGGGTTTGTAGGTGTTTGGGTATGGGATTTTCCTCACTTGATGATTTTCGCTCAAAGTCCTCGGAGGATGGGTTGCTCTCAAATGACAAGTGTTAAGTTCTCTCGGAGCAGCCAACCAACTAGTGGTTGTAGGGGGCGGCTATTTATAGCCTAGGGAGCAGCCCGACATGATAAGACATAAATGCCCCTCAATGATATGACCGTTAGGTGGATAAGATATTTTGGGACAGCTGGCGCGCAGCACAGCAACGGTCGGAAATTTGACTCTCAAATTCCTCAGGGCTATCATGTTCCTCACTGTGTAGGTAATTCGCACTGGCGAATTCCTAACTCCTTAGTCAGAACAAAATCATCAGTGTCCAGAAGAACTTCGTCTCTGTCACTGAAGAAAGTGACTAAACTGTATGAGATTTCCAAAGGCTTCACTCGAAGGGATTGGTAGGTGTAGGATTTTGAGTTGAGCATCACATGGAAATTTTTCCTTAGTATTTCCTCGACCCCCTTTAACAGTACGGTGTTTCCTATGACTCAAGAAGGAGAAAATGAAACTACGAAAACAAAAGTCTTCACGCTTCATGTTCCAGAAATGAATACCAAGTCTTCAAGGTCACACCAATTTCTTCACTTTCAAAGTCTTCAGAAAGTCTTCAGAATATCAAAGTCTTCAGTTGAAGAACTTCATTTTTAGGGGTCGACTTTCTCTGTAAATATCAAACTCCTCATAGACTTACAGACCTGTGTACACTCACAAACGCATTAGTCCCTTAACCTATAAGTCTTCAATACACCAAAATCACTAAGGGGCACTAGATGCACTTACACCTAAGTTGCTGCAATGTTTATCCCCTCACTGCTTGGATTATTTTTATTCACGCAGCACCACGGCAGCAGACTCACAACCGCTCAAACTCATATGGAACTTTTGTTTTTCACAACGGCTCTTAGCAAATCTCGAGGATGAGATTTTTTTCTTAAGGGGGGTAGTAATTGTAACACCCCAAAAATTTAGCCAGGTTTTAGTTATTAAAATTTTGCCAAGAGTTAAAATTTTTGCCTGCAAGAATATTTCTGTTGATTTCAAAACCTTTCTTTTTAAGGATTTATTTTTCCCAAGTGGATCTTTCCAAACATATTGAACTTCTATGCCATCTCATTAAAACAATTTCCTAATCAGTAGGATTATTTATTAAATTATTTCACCCTGAGCTATATTCATTAAAATGACTTGTTTTAAGTTTTGGAGCTCTCTTTGAACTACAACCATTTGATAAATTTATCTAAAAATCCAACCAAAATTTGGAGATGTCATGGGATGTCTCTAAATCACTTTTGTGCATTAATATATTTATTTCATTGCATATTTTGAGTATTTCACATGTTTTTCTTCTCTGGTCCAGTGGACAATTTTGCACTACAACCCTTTTAAATACTTCTTTCTAGCTTCCACCAAAATTATGGGATGACAGTAGGAGCACATCATTCTATTATATGCAAAAATCCAGGGATGTTCTTTGAAAATTTTGAGAGAACCAACCTCATCTTCATTCTGGTCCATCATGATAGTTTGTACAGCAACCTTAGTCTTGCTTGCCCTCTGGCCCTTGATTCTTTATCCTACTTGTAGACCACCCTACTAAACCCCTGAGGCCAGGAGCATACACTCATTTGATCATTTGTGGTTCATGAAATGATACCATTCACTCCCTACCCAGAAGTGTAGTTTTGCAAAACTTGCACTAGCAAGTTTCTCCCTTTTGCAAACTAACTTCACCACCCTCTCATACACCCATAGAGACACTGATCTGGAAGAAGTGGCCACTCCAAGACCTGCCTAGATGCCTCTGGCATTTTGTCAAACACCCTGTGGGCATGGACAGATTTGGCATGATTGTAAGTTTGTGTTGTAAACTTTCCCATCTGTCCAAACCAAGTTGTCTAGTAGCCTGCTAACGATCTTTAACCCAGGCCTGTGGATTTGCATTAGCTCTCTAGCAGTTTTGGCCATCCTGGCATTTTGTCGAGCAGTCGCCGTGCACGCCCGGAGCACGAGCAGAGCACGCGTTTTGCACGTGCTCGCTCCCGAGCCAGCGCGCCCCTGGATAAGCTTTCCCCGAGCTCGTCCTGATCCTTACCCACTCGCCACGTCGTGCCAAGAGCCCCGACCGCCTCCTAGCCCTCTGCAGCGTTGCCAGCAAGCTCCTTGGCGGCACGCCTGCGTCCTCATCTGCCACTGCCACGGTCGGCGCTGCCCAAGCCACCACAGCGCGCCAGCTCGCCTCCTTCGACAGTGGAGCGTTCGTCGGTAGCTCCTGGAGCCGGCCAACCACCGCCGCGTCGCCCTGCAGTACAGTAGGGCGGTTCGCCGGCGAGCTTATCCCCGGCCGCCGCGAACCGACTTGGACGTGCTATAAAAGGGATCCCCGGACTCCTCCGAGCACCCAGGCAGCTTCACGCCGTCCTTCTCGTACCCCCTTAGTCGTCAATCGAAGCGAGGAGGTCGTCTTCAACCTCTTCGGTCAGCTCGGCCGCCGCCTCGTTCTGGTCGGTTCCGACGCACCAGGACCTCCCCTGCCCTCACAAACACCACCGTCTGACTCCACTTGAACCCGCGGAGCTGCCTAGCCTCCCAGACCCGCTCGGGAACCACCATGGCCGGAATCCCCAAATCCACCGAAGCCTTCCCTCCGCCGCGGAGCTCGCCGCCGGCGACCCCCTCCACCCCCGGCTACCCTACGACCACCGGAAGGACTGCCTAGGACTGGCGGAT
Organism: Triticum dicoccoides; assembly: GCF_002162155.2. NCBI lineage: Eukaryota > Viridiplantae > Streptophyta > Magnoliopsida > Poales > Poaceae > Triticum > Triticum dicoccoides. Next base: position 316,023,469 of record NC_041383.1, on the reverse strand, counting down.
CCATTCCTGCACTCAGATGCCCGCGAGGAGCCGCCTAACGCCGGCGAAGATCGCCGGAGCCCCCGCCTCTATTCGGCCAGAGGAAGAGGAGGGAGGGAGACTGGTCAAACCTGACCAGTGGGCCAGGCGGGCCCACTGTCGGTGACCCATGCGCGTCCATGCTGGAGTAAGTGGAGGCGTATAGTCGGAATACGTCTTCGACGTGTATGTGATTTCGAATCGTTTTCTTTTAATTCTTGGGCGCTGGTCACTAGCGCGTGATCGACAGGCTAGGTTGATAGGTTAGCTTGGGCGCTGGTCACTAGCAGTTTTGGCCATCCTCGCATTTCGTCGAGCAGTCGCCGTGAACGCCCGGAGCGCGAGCAGAGCACGCGTTTTGCACATGCTCGCGCCCGAGCCAGCGCGCCCCTGGATAAGCTTTCCCCGAGTTCGTCCTGATCCTTACCCACTCGCCACGTCGCGCCAAGAGCCCCGACCGCCTCCTAGCCCTCTGCAGCGTTGCCAGCAAGCTCCTTGGCGGCACGGCTGCATCCGCATCCGCCACTGCCACGGTCGGCGCCGCCCAAGCCACCACAGCGCGCGAGCTCGCCTCCTTCGACAGTGGAGCGTTCGTCGGTAGCTCCTAGAGCCGGCCAGCCACCGCCACGTCGCCCTACAGTACAGTAGGGCGGTTCGCCGGCGAGCTTATCCCCGGCCGCCGCGAACCGACTTGGACGTGCATAAAAGGGATCCCCGGACTCCTCCGAGCACCCAGGCAGCTTCACGCCATCCTTCTTGTACCCCCTTAGTCGTCAATCGAAGCGAGGAGGTCGTCTTCAACCTCTCTGGTCAGCTCGGCCGTCGCCTCGTTCCGGTCGGTTCCGACGCACCAAGACCTCCCCTGCCCTCACAAACACCACCGTCCGACTCCACTTGAACCCGCGGAGCTGCCTAGCCTCCCAGACCCGCTCGAGAACCACCATGGCCAGAATCCCCAAATCCACCCAAGCCTTCCCTCCGCCGCGGAGCTCGCCGCCGGCGACCCCCTCCACCCCCGGCTACCCTACGACCACCGAAAGGACCGCCTAGGAGTAGCGGATCCATTCCTGCACTCAGATGCCCGCGAGGAGCTGCCTAATGCCAGAGAAGATTGCTGGAGCCCCCGCCTCTGTTCGGCCAGAGGAAGAGGAGGGAGGGCGACTGGTCAAACCTGACCAGTGGGCCAGGCGGGCCCATTGTCGGTGACCCACACGCGTCCATGCTGGAGTAAGTGGAGGCGTATAGTCGGAATACGTCTTCGACGTGTACGTGATTTCGAATCGTTTTCTTTTAATTCTGTTTTATTTTTATTTTTTTATAAAAAACAGATTTTGACCAAATGTTTGACTGGCTATATCTTTTAAAATATAACTCCAAATGAATTGATTCTTTTTCCTACCTCTCTCAAATTTAACCTAGTTTATTTTAAGATTTATTTGAAAAAATTTCAAACAACTTTTTGTGCTGTTTTTGAATTTGTGTGTTAATTCAAATTTGTTTAAAATAGGACCTTGGAGAGAGAGAAGAAAACTTTCAAAAGTTTTGGAGTGCACCCCTGCCTTTACACCCATTGAAGGCAAGCATTCTGAACCCCGGCATGATATTTTTGGGTGTTCATTGACACGTTTATCATACCACCTCATTTCGGAGAGTTGTTATTTCATGTGATGTGATCATTTGCATGAATGCATATTAGTGATTTCCATGTTGTTGGAAATGAACACACTTGTGATGATAATCACCCTCATGTGCCTTGCATGCATACCGGGTAGGAACCTGGGAAAACCTCTCCCTTGGGTAGGCATGAGTTTGTCACCGGTCTCCGTCGGGACGGTTATGTCTGGTATGGCATGGCAAGGTAATATGAGCGGTGATTCTGTTGGTTGAAATATATTCGTTATGCTAATCATGCAGGGAATACTTAAACCTCCTGAGTCGACCGTAGATCGAGTCTTGTTCCAGTAACCCCCATACTTGTTTCGTACTACCACTCGTCTCTACAACAAGTAGAGTACGGTTCAGTAAGTTGTCAACCTCTTTCTAGCACACACCATACTGAGAGGCCAGGGTGGAAGATATCGGTTGTAGCTGGTAGGCAGGCCACCTGGTCCGGGGGCATGGGTGTTTCCGGTTGAGACCGAGAGGGGAGGCCACCCCTTAGAGCGCGCAATATAAATTTGATCCCATGCTACGCGAGGTTGTAGCCTCCCCACTTAGAGTTTGCTTGACAGGTGTCGTGGGTGATTCCAGACACGTGTGAGTTAAGCTGGTGTGTGCAAGTTAGGTGTGTTTTCAACAAAAAGACCGTAGACGGAATTAGTCCTGATGGACTAATGAAATCCGTTACTCGTGGGTAAAGAGTACACCCTCTACAGAGATTAAACCTATTCGAATAGCCGTATCCATGGTTAAGGATTACAGTCTGGGATGGGTCAAGTGTCGGTCTTTGGAGGTGAAACTGTTAAATCAGAACTGATATTACAGCTTGTGACATGTGATAATGATGATTATTATTTTGTTGTGGACTAACCCGTGCTATTTTTGGTATTATCAAATACCCCTGGGATGGTTTACCTCTGGTATATTCACTGTGATTGTTTCTTTTAAAGCCCTTTTTGTGGTGTCGCTCAGACGCCCGACTGTGGCATTCCTTTTAAAGCCCTTTATGTGGTGTCCCTCAGACGCCCGACTGTGGCATTTATCTTAAAGCCCTTTATGTGGTGTCGCTCAGACGCCCGACTGTGGCATTTCTCTTAAAGCCATTTATGTGGTGTCGCTCAGACGCCCGACTGTGGCATTTCTCTTAAAGCCCTTTATGTGGTGTCGCTAAGACGCCCGACTATGGCATATTTGTTATTTATTTCATAATTTTAATACTGCTAGGTTATTGCATTTTCATAAATAACCTGCTTACATGCATCAGAGATTTATTTTTGTGACTGACGTCATGAGCATTAATATTTCAGAACATCATTGTTATATTATACCCGTGTTCATAATGTTTGCGAGTACATTCAAAGTACTCACCGGCTTGTTCCTGGCTATTGTCTTGGCCAGATTTCTTGCACGAAGAGGAGCGACGTGATGACAGCCCCGGAACCTAAGCAACGGTGATAGCAGCCTCGCGAAGATAGGAGTTAACCTGGTCATCTATTCCCGTGGGGAAATGGAGTCCCATAGACACTGATGATTTACAGCCCGCTCCCGCCATCAACCACTAGAAACCATTTGTTGTACTCACAGACCAGAATGGTCTTGTACTACATATTTTGTATTTGCTTGGAATTTCTGTATCAAGTTGGTGCCTCATCAGCTAACAGTTATCCTGGGGCTGGTGAGCACAACGGCCATTTTCTGGGAATTAGTACCTGGAGAATCGGTCCCCACAGGTTTCGAGTAGCAGGCCGCTTTCGACTTGCTCAAGCGCGCCATGCCTGGCCAGCACACATGTTCTTGCCCTGCCCGACTTCGACAAGCCGTTCGTCGTCGAGACCGACGCGTGCGACACCGGCATCGGCGCTGTGCTTGTCAAGGAGGGCCATCCGGTGGCATATTTCAGCAAGGCATTGGGTACCCGCAACCAGAAGTTGTCTGCATATGAGAAAGAATTTATGGCGGTGATGATGGTCGTGGAGAAATGCCATGCCTATCTTCAGCGTTGGCCGTTCACCATCCTTACAGATCACAAGAGCTTGTCCAATTTGGGGGATTAGCAACTGGAAACGGACCTGCAACGCAAGGCGATGTCCAAACTGGTGGGACTGCAGTTCACATTTCAGTACAGGCACGGAGCAGAGAATGGCGTGGCAGATGCTCTGTCTCGGGTAGGCGCTGCACTGAGCGTGGCCGCGCTCTCCCTCTACCAACCAGCCTGGGTGCAGGAGGTCGCCAATTCTTACGCGACTGACGCCATCGCGCAAGAGATGCTCTCCCGCCTCGCCATTCACAGTCTAGATGAGGAGGGGTTCGAGCTGCACAAGGGGTTGATTCGCCGCAGCCACCGGCCCTGGATCGGCAGCAACACGGCGCTCTGCACAAAACTCATCAGCGCCTTCCACGACAACATGGTGGGTGGCCACTCGGGCATCACCACCACTCACCAGCGCGTCAAGAAGCTCTTCCTCTGGCCTGGACAGAAGCACGACGTCGACGAATTCGTCAAGCAGTGCTTGGTGTGCCAGCAGACCAAGCACGAGCACTGTCGGCCACCCGGCCGGTTGGCTCCATTGCCTGTTCCCACGACACCATGGCAGGAGCTGACATTGGACTTCGTCGAAGCACTGCCTACATCAGAAGGATACGACTCCATCATGGTGGTCGTTGATCATCTCACCAAGTTCGCCCACTTCATCCCTCTTCGCCACGCATTCAACGCAACCAAGGTGGCGCGCGCATTTTGGGACAATGTCGTCAAGCTCCATGGCGAGCCAAGTTCTATAGTCTCCGACCGCGATCGCGTCTTCATCACCGCGCTCTGGCGCGAACTGTTCGCGGCCGCGGGCACCAAGCTGCTGTACTCTACGGCCTACCATCCGCAGACGGATAGACAGAGCGAGCGGGTCAACCAATGCATGGAGATGTACCTGCGCCGCGTGATCCACGACGACCCCCATCACTGGCGCCGGTGGCTTCCGGCCGCCGAATTCTGGTACAACTCCTCTTTCCACGCATCCATCAACTGCACCTCGTTCAAAGCACTGTATGGCACCGAGCCCAATTTGGGCACCACGGCGCTCTGGGATGACAAGCCGGCGCCAGTCCTCGACAACGAGCAATGGGACTGGGGCGCACACACCGCCCGCCTCCGCGCATAGTTGTTGTGAGCTCAACACCGCTTCAAGAAGAAGGCGGACCGCCATCGCATGGAGCAAAGCTTCCAGGTCGGCGAGGACATGCTGCTGAAACTGCAGCCGTACATGCAGTCCTCCGTCGTTAATCGACCCTGCGCCAAGCTAGCTTACAAGTTCTTTGGGCCATTCAAGGTGGAGGCCAAGATCGGGGCACTGGCCTACAAGCTGATTCTGCTGCCAGACAGCTGCATCCACAACGTCTTCGACGTCTCCCAGCTGAAGCCGTACACACCCAACTACACGCCTGTCTTCACAGAGCTGCCCAAGCCGCCGGATCTGTCCATGGTCGAGACGGCGCCCGTGAAGATCCTCGACAGACGCATGGTCAAGCGAGGCAACGTAGAACTTGTGCAAATTCAAGTGCGCTGGACCTCCTCTTCGCCTGCAGCAGTGACATGGGAAGACTACGACACACTTAAACTTCGTTTTCTGATAGCAACGATCTGGCAAGGCAAGGGGTGGCTGGAGCGCCAGGTGACGCTCCTTTTGATGAAGGGGGGAAATGTCACACCTGCACCTGCAAGTGCCACGGTGGACCTGAGTAGCCAATAGGGAATGAAGGGACAAGTCATCGCTAGGCCAGATCATCAGTGGGCCTAGCCGTCGAGTGGTTATATGCCAGCCCCTGCGTGGGCGCGTGAGGCATGTGTGTTGTGTGTGATCACTTGCTTTCTCACCTGTACTCTGAAACCTTCCTCTCCTACAAGTAAAGCTACCCTCCTCCTTCCTGCATCTCATCCCCTTTCCCTCCCGTGCGATCTGATCTTCATTGGGTCATCACACTACCACGCGTCACTACTGCCGCTCCGGCGTCACCCCCTGCCGCCTAAGGTCACAATCCGTTCAAACTGAGTAACCAGGCCGTTCGTCGCCACCACCAAAGCCCGTTCAGTTGGCGTTGTTCGTGCAGCTGCCAATGTGGTCGCTGGGGCTAGTCAACTGGAAGATCTACAAGTCATCAGTCCAACTTCTTGCTCTGCCGCCAGTCACTGAAGAAAGAGTCGCGTGTTGGCCACCCCATGCTCGGCCCCCTGATGCGGCATTTTTTGTATGAATTTGATGAATCTTGTTATGTCTGTTCTTATTCATCTAGAGATTTCTGTTCTTATGGACTGTTTGTATTGCTTGTACCAGTTTCAAAAATTTAAAGAGACTCAAGTCCAACTCGCAAACCAATAGCAGTCCACGGTCCACTACTACAGCAAATATCCGAGTGAGTTGCAGTACAACTTGAGCTCGATGAGAGGGTGATAAATTTAAGAAGAATCAGGGTCGTATGCGTGTTGTGTCATTGATCTTTCTCTGAATAATGCTTTCTCTGCCATGGACGGATGCCTTCTCTGTAGATAAGGGCATATGACACTCTGTGCTCTGAAGGTGCTTGTTGATATGCCAATGAGAACATGTACATTTTTCTGCAGGTTTTCTTGTTGATTTACGAGGGATACCACAAGTCCTATTTTTACAGAAGTTGAACTACAGGATATGAAGTTTGATGGACGTGGAGGTTCTTTTGACCTTGAACTTTATAAGAGTTCAGCTTTCACTTGATTTTCAGTTCAAAATTTGCATTCTTTTCAGTACATCAACTTATCTGGCTTCTTCAACTGTTTGGACCATTGCTTTGTTGAGCAAAGAAAGCTACCTTGTCTTGAAGACACTACTGCCACTTCTTTTCTCTCTACAGTAAGTGACTAAGTGTTATGCGAGAAATATTTTTGTTTTCACATTTTTCATGGTTTTATTACAAGTTTCTTACACATTTTTTTCTACCTAAGATTTATGGCCCTTTTCCCTTTTGCTAGGTCTTTTCCTTCTTCAGTCATGAAGTATCAGACGCTCTGCTGACTTTGGTAATTCTTATATAGCTATTTTTGCTTGGTTGTTGTTAAAAGCATTTATTCTGTACATAACAATTGATTGATCCAGATTCGCCAAGAGCGTGATGGAATCAATGCTGATATGGACATCTTGATGGGCATTATGCGTGGCATATGTCTCTCTGAAGTCAAATCCTTCATGAAAAATGTTGTTGTTCAAGATACATATGCTTACTACTCCAAGAAAAGTTCTGAATGGATTGTTTAGTACCCGAGTACCTTGCCAAAGTCAGTCGTAACTAATGGGTTACTGAGTAGAGGTGTTATTTCCTTTTTTTCTGAACACTATTTATATGTGTTATCTATAGGTCCAGGATTGTATGGAGAAGGAAACCATGAGAATGAACGTGCAGAACATCAAGGAAATCTTGAAAAGTATATGTGCACTCTATGTCTTTTTCTTATGCTTACAAGTATTCTGCACTCATACTGTTATGCATAAGTTCATGTTGCGTGTGGAGTTTCAGATATATGAAATTGAATTAGGGCACCATGCTCTCACCCATGTAATTTGTAGGGAAAACATTATAAGTTCGAAGAAAATAAATATAAAAATTCATATTTCAAAACAAATGAAGTATTTTGGAACTAAAATGAAGTATTTCAAAGTACAGAACTTCTATTTAGGTTTCTTTTGTGTACTTCTAATGTTACTGTGCATGAACTTGTCATTATTTTTACATGTTTTACATGATTATTATGGTCATTTCGACCTTGAAAAATTTCATTTGCTTTTTTCCGTTCATCTTAAAGGTCGAAGGAGCTCCCTTCAGTTCAATGGATTCAACAAAATAATCCATGCTGCCTACTAGAACTTGCATGTGTGTTGTGGCGTGTGTGCTGGTGCATGCCTGGTGCCTGATGCGGCGTGCGAGCATGTACACAAATTGAGCTGAGTTATCTCTAGTAAGTGAACTCAATGATCTCCTGTATCTGAACGACAGGGGAGATGCATCATGTACAAAAAAGGTAGGATCTTGAGGTGTTGCTGCTACTTCTTTCTTCTCATGCCCTACTGTTGCTCCATTCAATTTCATGCTACTTATATGAAAATAATTGATGGTCTAGGTGCCTGTTGAAATGCTTATGAGGACCAAATTTTGTTGTTTGGAATTTTGTATAACTAGTACAAATGCCCGTGCGATGCACCGGGCGAAAAAATGCGTGCAATCTGCTTTATGCACCATTATTTATATTCAATTGTAATAAACATCAATAATAAGGTTATACTACCCTAAAAAAAGGTTACACTGATTATTGCTTTTTGTAGCATGAGGTTTGGACATGAAAGCAACTTTGCAATTTTGCATTCTTCGTCTGATGGAAGAGTAGTTTTGGATGGAATAGTTTCCCATTAGTTTTATTTTTTACTTTTCAGGAAACTACAAATATTTCCTTATTTTCAATAAAATTCACAAAAATTGGGACACGTTTAAGGAAAGCTAACCTTTATACAAAAATTGGAAAAAATTGAACAGATGTCTTTTGTTTGAAAAAGAAATTTTGATTATTTTAAGTTTTGTACATTTTAAAATGAAAATATTTTTAAGAACAAACGAAACTTTTTTGGGAATTTTTAACCATTTTAAAAGTGTAAACATATGTAAAACTCTGAACATTTTTGACCATTTTACTATGTTGAATTTTTCTACAGATAGTTGGTTGTTTTCTTGGGAAGAGTTTATCCTTTTTTCTTAAAAAAATATTGCTAGTAAACATACAGTGCGTTGTAACGGGAAAAGAAAATACCACACGCATTTAACCCAATAACGACACCGTATTGGCGTGGACGAGCGCAAATCCCCACTCTATTTGATCAACCTCTGGCTCGACATCGCCTGAGCAACCATGTTGTGCGTCAACGTGTTTGCCATGCGAGCTCTACCCCAACCTTTTCTTCTAGCCTCCCGTGTCGCTCCTCCATGCCGCGTTGGTGTCAGCACGTATGCCTACTCGGTAAAGTCCCCTTGTCATCTTCGGTTGTTGCTTCGTGTGGATTGTTGTCTCATCAAACTTGATATTGTCTGCTCAATCCTGGTCTGATATTTGATTCACGAGACATTTTTTTAGACAGGTATTTGATATTATCTGATATTTTGATTCACAAGACATAAACCAGTAGTGATTACCAAAAATACTTGCTACTATGTAAAGGTACACTTGACTACTCATGTATGTGTGTGATAAGCACCGGATAGCACTTAGTGCTGAATATCAATTATGCAATACAGTGAGAGTATCCATCTTCGTCGTAAACATACTGGCAATGAGATCATTTTAAGCACTGAAGGAATATATATGTTATAATGACACAAAGATATAACAGTATATGGAATACACCCTTGCATACATCTTCTCCTTCAGCTACAAAGGATACCACCTCGGATCTGTCATCGTTATTGGACTGAATGAGGAAACAGTTAAGCATACAGGAATTATCTAGAAGAATTAATGGAGCGACATGTAGGATCACATACTACTAAACTTGGTCAGTGTCATCTACACTCGGTCATTCAGTCTCCCCTCATTAGATTTTCTAAAAGAGAGCCTCCTCTCTGAATTCTATTAACACAAACCAATTGTTCATCTACATCATAAAGAAAACTAAGAAGGGAAGAAGAAACAGAAATAGGAACATTCAGGTAACCCCAGAGGGCACCCAAAACCCATAGATATCTAGGATCTGGAGTTTGCCCTTTCAGCGGCTGCGCAACAGAGACAAAATATTTCATTGCTACTCCCTCCGTTCCAAAATAGATGACTCAACTTTGTAACTTTGTACTAAAGTTAATACAAAGTAGACTCATCTATTTTGGAACGAAGGGAGTAGATGAGAGTGAACATACTCGCAAAAGCAGTCACCAACAAGCAGGAACAGTCCACAAATGGCAAGAGTGGCTTTAAAAGTTTGATTTCTCTGTGCACTTTAATTGCTTTTAAGCTGCCAGTCAAACGACTTCAGGTCGCCATCTTTGAGATGCTCAGAAGACTTGATTTTTGTCACTTGCTCGAAGAGCTTTACTCCCCAAATCAGCGCTAATCTGCAAAATTGACCATGAGTTTAACCAAATAACAAACCACATGAATCAGAACAAAAGTATCAGACACCGCTTTTATTCTCAAAACAGGCCTCATTCATAAATCTCCAAATCTTCCATAATACAGCAGCCAACCCCACTGCGATACAAAAAATTGTCATGGTGTTTTCAATCTAAGCCCTCAGAACCTAAAGAAGTCATGATCAGTATCAGGTACAATTTTCAGATTAAAAGTGAACTGCAAAATGGTTCAGATCAACTAAGTATCCCATCTCCGCCATGTAACTAACATGCTTTATTCCTGTTCCACATTTGCAAAGTATCTCCCCAAAGGGTCCTTGTAAATCGCTCTGATTCCCATATGATTTTAGTTTTAATGTAGCTAATTTGAACATTAACAAAATAGTCACCGAAATAAGTTTGACATATTGAACAGAAATATAGTTTGTGGATAATATGCTTGGGACGGATTCGATAAGAGAACAACAATCAAATAATATGACTTGTACCACTCGCACTTAAAACTGACTAATAGAAAGGAAACCAGGAATAATTTTCCGACAATGTGATCATCAGCGATTCAACATCAAACACAGCTAACCCTACAGTTTGCGCTCAGTATGATCAGGACGAATTCGACATGACAACCACAATTGAACATGACGACTTGCAGGATTCACACATAAACTACATAACGGATAGGAAGCCAACTTAATAAACTGATATACAGTTCTCTAGCCACATTATCAGGATGAGCTGAATGAGAAGTTGAGAACAACCACAATTGATCACATTTCAGTTGCAACCTTGAAGCTTAAACTGCTCAACAGAAACAAAACAACCTGATATTAGTAGCTCAGAAGAAGCCAACAGCAGCAGACTAACGATGATGGATTTGTCCATTTTGCATCGCATCACCATTGAGAGCCACATCAGAGATCAGTGAGTCCTTGCTAGCGATAACAATCTGCCACGATCTGAAAAATTACCAAGCACAAAACTCATAACCAACCGACTGATCCTTTTGTCCACGGAAATGTACACAACATAAGTGCTTGTAATCCAGCATAAGGATGAATTTTGTCATAAATTTTGAGGTTTTTGCCTTGAGGAGCCAGACCGATTTATTGGTAGATGGCCGATAAATCATTTATCAATAAATGCACCAAACCAATTAACACACACATAAGAAATTCTTCTTGAATGGAATTTTAATGACAACATATGCTCTTACATTGCATTGCTTACTGTAGTGAACTATCTGGCTCTGATCAACCTGATTGCTTGCATGCTATTTATATTTCTGTAAAATGTCACAAGAATAAACACGAGAGGAAAAAAAATCGCATGTCGGAACAATTGAGCTAACTTGAACCCGGCTAAGCCATTGTTGTATGGCCTCAATCTGCACTGGCTTACTCTTCTTCGCAATTATACGTGACTGATGTTATATTTTGTTCCTTGTCAGTAGTTCTACCTGATACAACATCTAGAGATAGAACACATATATTTTTTGCTGCTTAAGCGTGAAAACCCACTATCAAAGAAACATGGTATGTGCTCCTGCTATTGCTATTTGCAACAACCACATTAGCTAGCCGGCTGGAATAACTAAATTGAACTAACTTTTATGGTCAAATAGCTGATCTACTTTGCAGGACAGTAGTCTAATTTAGCAGTCAGAAACTCCCAGGTTTTCAAAGCTTAGAGAAGGACAAGTTAGTGACCTCATCTTAGACCAAAATGTGTAGCTAAATCCTCCATAATAACTTGCTTGAAACCAGTTCACAGTGCATTAGGGAAATGATGTCAAGGATCTAGAGAAGTACACTCATGGATGGAATCTACATAATAAATTTTATCTTGACACGACGCAAGGTATGAAGATAATTTGTCGATTCATTAAATGAATTTCAGGATAGGTTACATGCCAGTGGAGAGTTTGAGAACCGAGGACAAACTCGACAACATCGGATAGGTAAGTTGATGTGATTTCCATCCTCTCTAGGTTCTCCACTGGGCAATGCACAAATTATGGCGGCATCGCAATCTACTTTAAACCACCATCGGAACACCTCATCCTACGCTGCATCAACTATCCGTTAGGTTGCAGTCATGACCACCACAGAGCCATGTTGGCCTTTTTTTTATGGTGCTGCATCAACTATCATAATGCGATGAAGACGATCTGCCCCTACCCCTCTGTTGCATCAACTATCATAAATAGATTAATCTGCTGCCAACAATAGATGTTGGATTCGTGTGTGGCCAGAACTTGAAAGCAGATGACATTGAAGATTTCCAAGGTCAGAGAAGAATATGAACATAGCTGGAGAAGATTGATTGCATCATACCCTGTTTTTTTAGATCAATTCCGGCCTGCCCAGCCTTGATCTTGCAAGCAACCGCCCTCTCCATCCCCGTCCGCGAGCCCGCCGACGCCACCCTCCAATCCCCTTACTCGAGCCCACTCTTCTCGAGCACAGCACACCATCCCATCCTCTGCCTCCCACGAGGTCACCGACGCGTAGATCGGCCCGCTCGAGCTTCGGGAGCCGTGAACGGCGAAGAAGCCGCGGGTGAGGAGGAGATGGGATTGGGAGGCATAAGGCGCCCGGCGGCGCGCACTGAGGCGGGACGGGGCAGGAGGCGGCCAGCGGCGCGCGGGGCGTGGTGGGGAGGTGGGTGGGGCGCCAGATCGGGTAGAGGAGGTGGAGGGCGCGCGGATCCGGGGAGGGAGGCGCCGGATCTGGCCGGTGGAGGTCCCGTGGCGGCGTTCGAACCTCCAAGGTGAGCTCGAGGACTGGGCATCCATGGCGCTGGCGCTGAGCTCCTGGGGAGAAGGAGAGATGAGGAGATTAGAGAGAGAGAGGAAAGAGAGAAGGCAGGGGACGGTGGCGTAACCTGGATGGTCGCTGGTGGCGGCGCCGGTCGCCCGACGACGCGTGAGGAAGGCTGGGGAGAAGGCGCACGGGAGGAGGAGCTCGGGGTTGGGAGCTCTGCGGGCGCTGGTGGTGGCGGCCTACGGGCGGCGGCACTCGGACCTGGGCGGGCCGGATCAGGGCTGGAAACGTTTTCTCACTTTAAGGACCGCGGGTTGAATATCGAAAACCACAGGGACCTTTCTACAAAATTGGCGACGACGTACGACCAGAAGCAATCGCTGGTTTATTAGTAGGTAAAGATAAAGAGGTAAAGATAAAGATAAAGAGGTAAAGATAAAGAGGTAAAGACTAGCAAATAGGCCCGTGCGTTGCCACGGGAGAAAAATAAATCAGATTATGCAAATTATGCAAGGATGAGATACAGACTTTTAAAATATCACTTCATAAAGTACATCAAAATCATGTCATGATGAGATAAGAGACTTTTAAAAAGTCATTTCAAAAACTGAAAATGTGATGGTCTCATGACGACTTTATTTCCTAAGGCGTCACAACAAAATGTTTTTTGGCTGAGCAAATTGTATTGATAGATCCTGCCTAAGGTAGAATGATGAATGATGTGTCTCGACTTTAGCTAGCGTCGTGGTGTTTTTCATGACCTGTAAAACTATAGTATCACAATAAACATAGATATGTATGGAAGTAAATTAGACATTTAGTCATTTCATATAGCTTACAAAAACTAACCCATTGAAAAATGTGTCATTTTTTTGGGGATCAACGTTGTAAAGAACACATAAATCCTTTTTTTACCCGGTGTGCGATGAACTAAATAAAATAATAAAATAACTTCTCCGGATCTATGGTTTGTTTTGTTCGTTATTTACATATCTGTTTCAATGGATCTGTTTGAATTTTTTTGATCCTTTTCTAAAATTTCATGGTCATTTTTTCCAGTTCCCAAAAGCGTGTTGAATACACAAGCATTTTCTAAGAATCATGAACATTATTTTATTTCATGAACATATTTTTAGAAATCGAGAATTTCTTTATGACATGCAAACAATTTTCTAAAAATTGCGAACATTTTGATTTCCCGACCATTTTCTGAATTCACAGAAATTTTATGATTTCTCAAAAAAAAGCAAAACTCACAATCTTTTAAAATTTTGAAATCCCGAATTAATTTAAAGACGAGAAAACAAAAACGGATATGAGAAAAAAAGGCAAAAAAGAAATAAAAAACAGGAGTTTTTTAAATCAAGAACATTTTATGCTTTCGAGAACATTTTTGAATTCACCAATGTTTTATTTCTTAACAAAATTCGCAACCTTTTGAATTTTTGAAAATCCCTAATAATTAATGTATAGAAGGAAAATCACAAAACAGAAATGAGAAACGAACAAGCAAATTGCAAACTGAAAAAAAAACAGACGCCTAGGCCGGCCCATTAACGCGGGGGAGGGTTCGCAAAAAACAGAGAAAATGTGGTGGAGCCTGGGATCGAACACAGGTCTCTTACCTGGAGGATTAAAGCATTAGCCACCGCGCTACACCTTCCGTTTGGTTACATGAGGATATCACTTGATAAGAACGAAATCCAGCACAACTTTGAGAAAAACTGAACCGTTTTGTTTACTTATGGGTGGCATGGTGGGTAATTTGTATCAACTTCAGGGGTAATTCTAATGACGTACGACCAGAAGCACTATTTGCTTTATTAGTAGGGGATAGGGCAAAGAAAGGATACCCTATGTTGCCTCTTAAACATACACACAGAAAGAATAGAGCTACTTCGTACACATTGTGCGCCGGCGTCAGAACATGTTATACTAATTAGTAAGTTCAGGAACTATGTTCTAAACTGAAGCTCAGACAAGGAGAAGGGGATATATAGACAGAGTGATGTGCTGTGTGCTGTTAGTTCAGGGGGAAAAGCAGATACTCGTCATGGGTTGTGAAGTAGACAAAGTACATAATCTGCCTACCATGGTCTATGAACTACATGCAAAAAGGCACCGCTTGCTGTCGGCACTCGCTTGTTGTGACGAACATGCCGATCAACACGACTACGTGAGAAGGGTCAGAATTAGCAGGAGCAGGGTATGGATGAGGAAGGAGCAGCAGTACCTTCACTGATGTTGCTGTTGTTCCATTTCCATCCCTCTCTCATGTGTGAATGTGAGCTTCATAATAGAGTAGCTAGACCTATCTGCCTTCCTTTACTGAATTTTGCTGGGGCTAGTAGTACCTAAAAAGAGGAAGTTGGCATCTCCATTTACCTAAACATGTATAGCACGTGTGATGCTACAGAATTTTGTTGGGGCTGGATGAGACTTTTGTCGTACCCCTTGTATTTTTTGTTGTAGTCAGTCCATGTTTTAAAATCCTGTAAGGTTAGATATATCACCTAAAATAAGTTAAAAGTAAAAAATCTATAAGTTTAGTGCGTGTGTGGCTACAATTTTGAGCTTCTTGTCCAGTCATACTAGTACTTCAGTGTTGATTCCATGTTTTTTTGTAGTTAGCATTAAAGTGTCTACAATTCAATTTTGCAGGAATGAGTGAGTGCCTTCATCCAAGCCACGAGCGATGATTCGGCCTTGGCATCACAAACTGGTTCAGTTTGATCTCGCACGAGTGGGTAGGTCCTCGATGGCATGTGCGCCAGTTCCACCCTACGGTCGAAGGTGAGCGGACTCATGGCAGCCTTCTCGCCGACGGGCATGTTCCTCCAATTGGTTGTCTTGCTTCCTCCTGCTTCTCTGCCAGCTAACATCGGCTTAATTCTTCTACTAGAAAAAAGGTGTGTGAATACAAGTGGATTGCAGTGATAAATTTGGGCTGGGATTTTTCTCTCTAATAGATCTTCTCCGACATGCGGCTGCTGCAGCCACAGAAGCATCGACACCCTTGATGGTGTACGGTTGCTGAATCCCTATGTGTCGCCCCAACTAATGATGCTTTCTAGCATTTAGACGTGGTGCTACTGCTGCTGATGCGTGTGTTAGCTCTTGCCACCAGTACTGCTGCTGCTGATGTGTGTCGCTATTGGTCCGCTGCTACTGATGTGCGATGGCACACTCAGTTTAGTTCCATATTTTACTTTTCAGTTCGATAAGTTATAAGAAGTAAAATAACTCCTTGACTGTACAGATTTGCAGCAGTGTAGTTTTCTCTGGTTGACCTTATGCTTGCAGCTGAGTGTACTTATTCTGATGCTCTGGTTGACCTTATGCTTGCAGCTGAGTTGGACTTCCTCCTACTCAAATGCGCAACTTTCAATTATGTTTTGTTCGAAAGCTACTTGCTGTAAAGTAGTATATGTGCTAGGATTTCAGTATAGCTTCCAAATAAAATGTGATTCAAGTTCTCAAATTGTTTAGAAGAAGATAGGATAGGAAATCTTGAATGGAAAGCTCATATGAGTGTGAATGGTTTGAGTAAATTGGTAACTGGTGGAGATCATTCATGTTGATTACTTTTGAAAAGAATGATAGTCCACTAGAGAATTTGTTGATGATTAGGTAGGAGTGAAAAAACAAAAGGTTTAGAAGTGATGCTAAAAACTGAGATGTCAAATTTAACATTCTCTTATTTCTGTTATATTATTTTGTTTTAGTTTTGGTGTCTGAATTTGTGGATATATGAGCAGGCCCCAATATTTATTTCTTCAATTCTCTTCTGCCATCAGGTCGCAGCCTCTTCCTTCTGCAGGTCACCGCCTCCTGCTTCTACAGACCGTGCCCCATCCCCCCATTCCCGCAGCGAACAGGCCGTTCACCGCCGTCAGCATAGTTCGTTCACTACCGACAGCCGAGGCCGTTCAACGATGCAACGACGAGGTGTGGCCTTCCCCCTTCCTCTTGACATGTAGCATATTCTACAAAATATGAGATGCTCTCAACTGAATAAAGAGTGTGTCATGCAAGTTCAGGTATTACTGCTGCAGGAGTTCAAAAATCTCAACAATCCAAGCTCAAACCAAATTTCAAGAATTGTTTCCTTCATAAATTAGTTTTCTTTTGGTTAATTTGTTGTTCTGGACAGTATAGATGTACATTCTTGTGTAGTACTTGTGTGCATTGTATATATTCGTTTCAAGTTCAAAAGAATATAATAAAAAAGTTTATAAAAGAACCCAGAACATCCGGTAATTCTGGAATCTGAGAGTTTGGAAAAAAATGATATAAAATGAACATGGAGAGGGTTTTTATTTCATAGAAGTTGTAGAACAAAAAGGAAAGAAAAACCATGTTCTCTATTATTGTTATTTTGTTACCCTCATGGTGTTTACTGAAATGCCTACAACAACTAAATGTGTTTTCTTTTCATGTTTCTCTTTTGTTAAAATGAAGCTAAGGTGTTGTACTACTCTATTATGTACATCCGGGCATGATGCACAGAATAAAATATTATGAGATCCTTGGTTTACTTACAGGGTAGGTCATTAGTTCAAACCTAACATAGAAACTCCTTGCTTGGCATTCGAGCTCTTGTTTTCGCAAGACTAGTACTAGTAAATGTTATTTCACTGTATATTCTTTCCTCAGTCCATAGTTGTTGTTACCTCTATTTTCTATCTGAAGTTCAGTTCTAGTGTGGTGATAGTAAATGTTGAACGTTCAATTTATTATGTTGAATAATATACCGCTAAACACCCTACAAAGTTTTTGCTTGAGTGCTATTCAAAGTCAGTTATGTTTTCCTTTCATGCTGCACATGTAAATTGAAAACGGTTGAAATGAGAATTTAGTATGTTTTGGAGAGCATAATTTCCCAAGTGGAAAATTTGATCTGTACCCGTAAGTACATGATTAAAATTTTAGGATATCCGTAAGTACATGATTAAAATTTTAGGATATCCGTAAGTACATGATTAAAATTTTAGGATATGTGTGGTCCCAGTAAGTACACCGAGTACTAATTAGCAAGTTTGATTGCTTCTGAAAACTCAAAATGCCAGCATGTACTGATGCATTCCAAAACTCTGTTGTGTTTTCAAGAAAAAAAGTTGTTCGGTTTTTGGTGGCCAAGCATTATTGATATGGAGATGAATAACTATGCAGATGCACTCCTGCTATTTTTTGGAAAAACAAGATGTCTTTGCATACTTCAAAGTTGATGCTTGCTCCCACCATTCAGTTGCGCAAGTTCAGTGGGTGTCGTCGAGCATGTTCAGAAGTATGCCCTTTGTGTAAAAGTGTGAATTTTTGTCAGTATTTTGTATATTTCATTTGGCAGAGGTTTCATGTGATCTTTTGGAGCTTTATAGATGTACTGTCATTACACTTTTAAGGCCCTATAGTTCATTATATCATACATCTGTGGCCGTTCAGTATGTATTATAGGATCAGTTCTTGGAAAAAAGAACACATTACATAGTTCGGTCAAAAACAATGATCAGTTCGATAGTGCTCTCCTGCCTATTTTGGTTGATGTCCACAAATGGACAAAAAATTGTATGGGAAAAGTTCTATTATTACTGGCATATAAGTACAAAAAAAGTTGAACACGAGGTCCTACGTAGGCTTTGGAAAAATGCTAAAAAACCACGGATGTTCAAAAAGGTAAAAGTTCAAGTGGTAAAATAAGAGAAGTCCAGAACATCATCGCAAAACAAAGTTAGAGTTAAAAAATGAAACACACAACACTTTCTTTTTGCTAAAAGTATTATTCAGTTCAACGATATAAACCATGCAAGTTCGGGGACGCAAATACTGTAAACTGTTGAAAAGCTACGAGGAAAATCATACCAAAAAAATAGAGTAAAGTCTAGTTAGTGAAAACACGTTTAGTACAAAACCATATGGACATCAGTTCAAGTACTCTTTTTTCGGAACCTTTCAAAATTACTCTCCGAAGAATGCATCAGTACAAACACACACGCAGATCAGTACAAGTACTCTGTTTTTTCTGACGAAAAAACAACACGATGGGTCTCACCGTAATCCAAATACTCTTCAGCGGTTGCGAATTTGAGAAAATGTTCAACATGACTAAGTTTCGTATTATCGATAGCTTTCCAACGGTACATTATTTGCCTCATTTCGACAAACTTAAAAAATGCATTCGAAATCAAATTTGACCGTATTTGAATTCGTTTTTAAACTATAAGGAATTAGAAAAGCATTCCAGTATGAAAAGGTTGCACATTTTCCATAGCTTTCCAACGCCATATCGTTTGCGTCAATCCAATAAACCGTTTGCAAAAAATCGCGAAAATGCGTTTCGCCCAGAATTTCACCGTTTTTCAAATTACTTTTAAATTGTATAAAATTCGAAAAAATAATAGATATATGGAAGATGCGTATTTTCACCAACTTTCCAACGCCATCTTATTTGCCCAATTCCGACAACCCGTTTAAAAATTGAGTCCAAAATACGATTCGCATTTTCGGTTTTGAAAGAAACGTTTTTTTTTTCAAAACTGCTCTTAAACCATAATGATTTTGCAAAAACGTTCAATATAGTTGAAATATAGTTGTTAAGAGATTTCCAATGATATATTACACACCCCATTCCGACAAAAAAATTGCAATTTTTTTTTGAAATAAAGAAGACGATCTGTTAAACAGAACAGAAACCATCAGTTCAACCGCTTCGAAAACATCAGTACAACCGCCTGAAATCGTCAGTTCAAGTAGGGTAATAGAATAATATTCTATTTCGCGAAACAGAATAGCCCTGATGTGTGTATATATACACACACACACACACACACGCATGCATGTGTACGCATGAATCCCTCCCATCGAGTCGAAGTGGCTAGTACAACGACACATCATGAACCGATCTCGCTCTGTGTGGGGAGAGTGTACGGTTTTCGACGCACGCACTACATCAATGTTGTGAAGTGGTATTCAAACATGCATGCACGCATCACCTCCATACATATGCATGTAGTGGTTGTCTTCGAACGGTACACTCCCTCACGTGGTTATCGGCGACAAGCATATATATTCATGGGCCCGTGCGGACGTACATGATCACCTTGACCGACAACAAGATAGGTTACCATGGCGGATTCTTCATTTGGTTTGTGTTATCATAGTATAGGTCATGGTGAGATTCAGACCTAATTAAAGTTTGAGCGCATATACTATGCACACATGCATGCATGAATCCCCGTCATCGGCTTGAAGTGTGGTGTAACATACATATGCATCATCAACCTAACCCTCACTCGGTGTGGGGATTTCTAGTTCGAAATCACGGTGCCACATCAAAGTTGTTCCATTGTGTACTAAAAAATACACCTGATCCATACATATGTTTGGGCCACATGCATGCAGTGGTTGTCTTTGGGGACTAGCTAGCTACTTGTGTGATTTTTGGCGAGCTAGCCTATTTGGGGTCGCATGGACGACCATCACTTTGACCAGCAACAAGAGAGAGGTTGTACGACCAAGGTGGATTATTCTTGGTCCGTTTTACGATCAATCTTGGTGAGATGCCTCTCAAGCCCACCGACATAAAAGTGTGTGGGGGGGTGGGGGCTGCTACTTTGCACTTTGCTAGGTGAACCTCAGTTGGGGGGCATCATAGCTTAGGATTCCCTTTGTGCCGACACAAGTGGGGGCTGCTAGCTACTTCGCAGTTTGTTAGGTGAACCACGGTTGGAGGGGCATCCATTCATAGCTTAGGATTCCCTTCGTGCCAACACGAGGGAAGGGGGTTGCTAGCTTCTTCGCACTTTGCTAGGTGAGCCTCGGTTGGGGGGGCATGCATTCATAGATTAGGATTCCCTTCGTGCCGACACGAGTGGGGGCAAGAAATATCGTGCGCTTTGTGAGATAGGAGCGACATCAAAGTTGCATTTGGTATTTGAAAATCAAAACACCCTTTTCATACATATAAATTTGGTCCACATGCAAGTGTGTTCGTGTTCTGACCCTCTCCCACGTCTTTTTTCGCCAAATTTATGAACATTAGACAAGACAGATGACACAATAGACACGGTTCACTCAAACTAACCGTGTGCCACACCGGTGCCCCTATCAGGCACACATCCGCATAGTACATTGGGCACCACGAGGCTCCCCCTCTCAAAAATATCTGCCCGCCTCAAGGGTTTTTCTGTTTCATAACACACGGTTGTTATCTCCGGACCGTGTGCGATGTTTCTTCTTCCCGATCCCACCTGCATCCCTAGAAAATATATGCCTGCCTCGAGGAGGGTTTTTGTGTTTCCCAACACACGGTTGCTATCTCCGGACCGTGTGCAATGTTTCTTGTTCCCAATCCCGCCTGTCCCTAGAAAATATATGTCCGCCTCGACGGTTTTTCTGTTTTATAACACACGGTTGTTATCTTCGGACCGTGTGGGATGCACCATCATCAAAATTTTCATTAGCCCCGGCATTTCACTCCCACGTTTGACTCCCGCTTGTAAAATTTTCAGCACCCGCGTCATTTCCTCAAACACACCCCCCTCTACACACACACACATCAAAACCTCTTCGGGCGCGCGCGCACACACACCCCCTCCCTCGCTCTAAACCCTAGCAAGGTCCCAGCCGCCGCCGCGACACCTTCATTGTCAACATCTGCCGGTTTGCCCATGCAGCTTACCCACCAATCTCCATACCAAGGCCACCCTGAGTTTCTTAGATGACGCATGCCAAACGCCCCTTTTCCCCCAGATCCCCATCCCCATCCCAATCCCCCACTCCAGAGCATCATAGACTAAGCCCGGCTATGCTTCCCATGGAGCTCGAGGACCGACTGGCCCAAAAGAGGTGTATTGCGGTCTCTTCGCTCGACGTCGCCGAGGAACCTGACGACCATTACTGGCGGCAGGAACTGAAGCAGTGGGCTAGAGTATGCGAGCATGTCTCTTCCGCTGGCTACGACATCGAGGTCATGGACAGCGACGGCCTGAGGCGGGCTATGTCACAGGTTAAGTGGCCCACCCCCAACCCCTTGGGTTCAACCGCCGTCTATCTCATGCATGGCCCCGCCGCTGATCTCCTCTGGCTCACTGTCAACACCTTGCCATCCTACATCGCCATCGAGCCCCTTTTGTCATTTCTGAAGGACACGTTCTGCGACGCTGGCTTGGGATCCATAGCTTCCAAGTCAGACCTCATCGACGGTGACCATGAGGAGAGCACCCTCTCCGGCTCTTCCAAGGGGAAAGAGCCCATCTGCTCTTCCAAGGGGAAAGAGCCCGTCTGCGATATCAGGGATGGCACCCTACAGCCGTGCTCTTCCAAGGGGAAGGAGCCCATCTGCGACAACATGGAGCACATCCAGGGTCTGTTCTCTTCCCACGGGAACGAGCCCATCTGTGACAAGTGAGGAAACCCATGATTTGTTTTGTCGTGCCTCTTCACAGGTGGAAACCCATGATTTGTTTTGTCGAGTACCTTTTGTAGTGTAGTGATAATATGTCCAGTTTTAATTGCTATATCGGGTTGTTTGTAGTATGCCTTGTTTATTTCAGTTGTTCATAATGCGATGCTCTGTATGTGCAATTATTTACTGTGCAGTACATTTCATCAATCCAATTTTAAACATACCGATAGGAATGCATATATTTGCTTGTTGTTAAACCTGTTATAGCTAGCATATGCCTCTTTTAAAGTTTTTGATTGTTCTGTTATCTGTAGTTAGCATATGTCCAGTTTCAAATGCTGTATTTGGTTGTTCGTAGCATGCCTTGTTTATTCCAGTTATTCACAACATGATGTTCTATATGTGCAAGTACGAACTGTGTAGATCAATTTCATCAGTACCAGTTTCAACAATACCACTATGGCCCTGTTTGTTTCGGATTCTGGTTCCAGGTTCAGCTTTGCCAGTGAAGCCGAATCTGGAATCCGAAACAAACAGCTATTTGGAATCAACTTTGCCAGTGAAGCTGAATCTGGATTGGTGTCATTTTTAGTGCAATTTCCTGAAGCACCTCAAAGTGTACTTTGTTGGTGAAGCTGATTCGCAAAAACAGCTTCGCCACATAAGCGAATCCATAGGTAATTAAAATCCAGGCGAAGCTAAAACAAACATAGCATGAATGACTACATTTGGTTGTTGCATCTTGTAGTTAAACACGCCTTTGCATTTTTATTTAACAATAACCAGTGTACTTAGACCGACACAGTACCAGTTTAAATGACTATGTTTGCTTGTTGTTAAATGTTAGCCCTGTTGCAGTTAACACACCTTTTCACTTGTTTTGCTTTACTAGCGTGCTTAAACATAAAGATTTAAATAGCATTCTTCAATATCGGTAAGACCAAGCACATCACATAAAGATTTCGGAATTGTAGAAACACTAGCACCCAAGTCACATTAAGCAAAACACTCACAATTTTTAATCTTGACTTTGATGGTAGGTTCCCATTCATCATGTAATTTTCTAGGAATTGAAACTTCTAATTCCAACTTTTCTTCAAAAGCTTTCATCATAGCATCAACAATATGTTTAGGAAAAGCTTTATTTTGTTCATAAGCATGGGGTGAATTTATCATGGATTACAACAAAGAACTACAATCGACCAAAGAGCAACTATCATAATTAAAGTCTTTGTAATCCAAAATAGTGGGCACATCACTAGTTAAAGTTTTGACCTCTTCAAACCCACTTTTATCAATTTTCTCAACAAGATTTTCACCCTTCGAATTATCGGGGCGCCTTCTAGCTAAATTTGACTCTTCTCCAGTCCCTTTTTCATCAATATTAATTTTACTGAACAAAGAATCAATAGAGGAAACACCACATTTTAAGATCTTCATCGCTTTTATCTTCTAATGAGATTGGTTTGGCGGCCATTTTTTTACTAAAGTAGCTTGTGCATCGGATATTTTACCTGGCAAACTTTCAGCAAAAGCATATTAGATTGGAGATTGCAAACTTCTCTACTAATGTCATCAAGTTGTTTTGTTATAGCATCTAGCAGAACGGAGTGCTCCTTAAGTTCTTCAGTTAAATATTTATTATGCTCAAATTGTGTGGTCATATATTCCTTAGTACTTTTCTCAATTTCAACCAATATATTTGGGTAAGGAACATCATAATATTTTCGTTGAGACATCATGACTACGTAGACAAGAGCGCACTCAAAAACAGATCTGGCGAGAAAACGCCGAACGAAAAAGAGGGCGAATAAAACGCCAAATTTTTTGTGAAGTGGGGGAGAAGAAAACGAGAGGAAAATGGCAAATAATGTAAATTGCAAGGAGATGAGATTTGTGATTACGAACCTGGTTGATGTTGATGATGTCTCCCCGGCAATGGTGCCAGAAATTATTTTTGATGTTTTTTTGAACTACATCGGTATTTCCCCAAAGAGGAAGGGATGATGCAGCACAACAATGGTAGGTATTTCCCTCAGTGATGAGACCAAGGTTATCGAACCAGTAGGAGAACCATGCAACACCACATAAACAGCTCATGCACACAAGGAACAAGTACTTAAAACCCGACATAAGAGAGGGGTTGTCAATCCCTCACGGGTAAAAAGATAGATAAAATAGTAGTAAATTGGATAAATAGATCTTGCGGGAACGCGAGATAAAATAAATTACTAAAAATTGCAGCAAGGTATTTTTGTATTTTTGGTTTAATAGAACTAAAAATAAAAGCAAACAAAAATAGATCATGAAGGCAAATATATTAAAGAAGAGACCCGGGGCCCGTAGGTTTCACTAGTGGCTTCTCTCGAGAAAAATAGCAAATGGTGGAATACCAAATTACTGTTGGGTAATTGATAGAATTCAAATACTCATGACGATATCTAGGCAATGATCCTTATATAGGCATCACGTCCAATATTAGTAGACCGACTCCTGCTTGCATCTACTACTATTACTACACACATCGACCGCTATGCCGCATGCATCTAGTGTATTAAGTTCATGGAAAAACGGAGTAATGCAATAAGAACGATGACATGATGTAGACAAGATCTATTTATGTAGAAATAGGCTCCATCTTGTTATCCTTCATAGCCACGATACATACATGTCGTTTCCCCTTCTGTCACTGGGATCAAGCACCGTAAGATCAAACCCATCACAAAGCACCTCTTCCCTTTGCAAGACAAATAGATCAAGTTGGACAAACAAAACCCAAATATCAGAGAAGAAATATGAGGATATAATCAATCATGCATATAAGAGATCAAAGAAGATTCAAATAACTTTCATGAATAAAAACATAGATCTGATCATAAACTCAAAGTTCATCGGATCGCCAACCGCAAGAAGAGTTACATCATATGGATCCCCAAGAGACTGATACGTCTCCGTCGTATCTACTTTTCCAAACACTTTTGCCCTTGTTTTGGACTCCAACATGTATGATTTGAATGGAACTAACACGGACTGACGCTGTTTTCAGCAGAACTGCCATGGTGTTGTTTTTTGTGTAGAAAATAAAAGTTCTCAGAATGACCTGAAACTCCACGGAACACCTTAGAAAAAATAAAGAAAAATCATCGCCAAAGATGAAGGCCAGGGGGGCCACACCCTGTCCACGAGGGTGGGTGCGCCCCCCCACCCCCCTGGGCGCGCCCCCTACCTCGTGGGCCCCCTGGTGGCCCTCCGACGCCAACTCCAACTCCATATATTGGCTTTCGGGGAGAAAACAATCAGAGAGAAGAAATCATTGTGTTTTACGATACGGAGCCGCCGCCAAGCCCTAATCTCTCTCGGGAGGGCTGATCTGGAGTCCGTTTGGGGCTCGGAGAGGGGGATTTGTCGCCGTCGTCATCATCAACCATCCTCCATCACCAATTTCATGATGCTCACCGCCGTGCGTAAGTAATTGCTTCATAGGCTTGCTGGACGGTGATGGGTTGGATGAGATTTATCATGTAATCGAGTTAGTTTTGTTAGGGTTTGATCCCTAGTATCCATTATGTGTGAGATTGATGTTGCTATGACTTTGCTATGCTTAATGCTTGTCACTAGGGCCCGAGTGCCATGATTTCAGATCTGAACCTATTATGTTTTCATGAATATATGTGTGTTCTTGATCCTATCTTGCAAGTCTATAGTCACCTACTATGTGTTATGATCCGGCAACCCCGAAGTGACAATAATCGGGACCACTCATGGTGATGACCATAGTTTGAGGAGTTCATGTATTCACTATGTGCTAATGCTTTGTTCCGGTTCTCTATTAAAAGGGGGCCTTAATATCCCTTAGTTTCCAATAGGACCCCGCTGCCACGGGAGGGTAGGACAAAAGATGTCATGCAAGTTCTTTTCCATAAGCACGTATGACTATATACGGAATACATGCCTAATTACATTGATGAACTGGAGCTAGTTCTGTGTCACCCTATGTTATAATTGTTACATGACGAACCGCATCCGGCATAATTATCCATCACTAATCTGGTGCCTACGAGTTTTTCATATACTGGTTCTCGCTTATTTACGTTTTCGCTGCTACTATTACAATCACTACAAAATATCAAAAACATTACTTTTGCTGTCTTTACTTTTGTTACCATTACCACCACTATCATGTTACTTTGCTACTAAACACTTTGCTGCAGATACTAAGTTTCTAGGTGTGGTTGAATTGACAACTCAGCTGCTAATTCTTGAGAATATTCTTTGGCTCCCCTTGTGTCGAATCAATAAATTTGGGTTGAATACTCTACCCTTGAAAACTGTTGCGATCCCCTATACTTGTGGGTTATCAAGACCTTTTTCTGGCGCCGTTGCCGGGGAGCATAGCTCTATTCTTTGAGTCACTTGGTATTTATATCTGCTGGACACTATGAAGAACTTGAAAGATGATCGAACTACTATTTTGCCCTCAACTACGAGGGGAGGTAAGGGACTGCCATCTAGCCTTGCACTAGATTCTCCTTTTGTTATGAGTAAGTTTGCGACACCTAAACCTACTACTACTGTGAATTCTGATATGTCGCATGTTATTGATGATGCCACTTCTGCTATGCATGATACTTATGATGAAACTACTTCTAAGCTTGATACTACTGTGCCACTTGGTGAATTTCTTGATGAGCAAATTGCTAGGTCTAGAGAAAGAGAAATTATTGAACCTGAACACGATGATGTTAGTGATGATGAACCTATGTCTGCTATTCCTGAGGGTTATCTTTTTGATGCTAAATCTTCTGCAGCTATTCTTGCTTGCCAGGATAGACAGGAACTTAAGAGGTTGCTAGTTAAATGGAGTAAAGAATCTTTTAGAGATAAAATCAGACCCGACCCTGCTTTTGCTACTTCACCTATCTGTGTTCCTGATCAGGATTATTATGATTTTTCTTTTGATCCAGATATAATTACTTTGGTTGAATCTGATCCTTTTTATGGCTATGAATCTAAAACTGTTGTGGCGCATCTTACTAAGTTAAATGATATAGCTGCCCTATTTACTAATAATGAGAGATCGCGTTACCTTTATTTACTCAAAATATTTCTGTTCTCATTAGAGGGTGATGCTAAGATGTGGTATAATTCTCTTGATCCTGGTTGTGTGCAAAGTCCCCAGGACATGATTTATTACTTCTCTGCTAAATATTTCCCTGCTCATAAGAAACAAGCTGCCTTGAGGGAAATATACAATTTTGTGCAAATTGAAGAAGAGAGTCTCCCACAAGCTTGGGGGAGGCTTCTCAAGTTACTTAATGCTTTGCCTGATCATCCTCTTAAGAAACCTGAAATATTTGATATCTTTTATAATGGACTAACTGATGCTTCCAGAGATTTCCTGGATAGTTGTGCTGGTTCTCTTTTCAGGGAAAGAACACCGGATGACGCTGAAATTCTATTGAATAATATGTTGGCAAATGAAAAAAATTGGGCACCTCCTGAACCACCTCCTGAGCTAGTTCCAGAGCCCATTACTGAACCTATTCCTAAACCAACTCCGAAGAAGAGAGGTGTTCTATTTCTCAGTCCCGAAGATATGCAAGAGGCAAAGAAATCTATGAAAGAAAAAGGTATTAAAGTTGAACATGTTAAGAATTTACCTCCTATTGAAGAAATACATGGTCTTAATTTACCGCCTGTTGAAGAAGTATATGATCTCAATTACTTATTTAATGAAGAACCTCCCGATATGCCGACACAGGTAGTAAAAGTAAATTCTCTCTATATATATGATAAAGCTGAAGTCCCTCCTACTAAAATTGCTAGTCAGTGCTTGGATGAATTTGATGACTTTATGTTTAAGCAAGATGACTTTAATGCTTATTTTGGTAGACAATTAAAACATAATCTTTATGATTAAACGCTTGGGTGATTATGTGGCTGATATTAGAGGTGAACTTAAACTTGTTAGCAAACATACTTCTATGGTTACCACTCAAGTAGAACAAGTACTTAAAGCTCAGGAAGAAGTGCTTGCTGAAATGAATAGTAAGAAAAATGATTATGTTGTTAGAGTGGCTACTAGAACCGGTAGAATGACTCAGGAACCTTTGTATCCTGAAGGCCACCCTAAGAGAATCGAGCAAGATTCTCGGAGAAACAATATTGATGTACCTAGTTCTTCTAAAAGGAAGAAAAAGAAAAATGATAGGACTTTGCAAACTTCTAGTGAACCTATTGCTGAACCACCTGAGAATCCGAATGATATCTCTGTTTCTGATGCTGAAACACAATCAGGTGATGAACATGAACCTAGTGATAATGTTAATGATAATGTTCATGTTGATGCTCAACCTAGTAATGATAATGATGTAGAAGTTGAACCTACTGTTGATCTTGATAACCCACAATCAAAGAATCAATGTTATGATAAAAGAGACTTCGTTGCTAGGAAACATGGTAAAGAAAGGGAACCATGGGTTCAGAAACCCATGCCTTTTCCTCCGAAACCATCCAAGAAAAAGGATGATGAGGATTTTGAGCGCTTTGCTGAAATGATTAGACCCATCTTTTTGCGTATGCGATTAACTGATGTGCTCAAAACAAATCCTTATGCTAAGTATATGAAGGATATTATTACTAATAAAAGAAAGATACCTGAAGCTGAAATTTCCACCATGCTTGCTAATTATACTTTTAAGGGTGGAATACCAAAGAAACTTGGAGATCCTGGAGTACCTACTATACCTTGCTCCATTAAGAAAAATTATGTTAAAACTGCTTTATGTGATCTTGGAGCCGGTGTCAGTGTTATGCCTCTCTCTTTATATCGTAGACTTGACTTGAATAAGTTGACACCTACTGAAATATCTTTGCAAATGGCTGATAAATCAACTGCTATACCTGTCGGTATTTGTGAGGATGTGCCTGTTGTGGTTGCAAACGTTACTATTTTAACGGACTTTGTTATTCTTGATATTCCCGAGGATGATAGTATGTCTATTATTCTTGGAAGACCTTTCCTTAATACTGCAGGGGCTGTTATTGATTGCAACAAAGGCAATGTCACTTTCCATATTAATGGCAATGAGCACACGATACATTTTCCGAGGAAACAACCACAAGTTTATAGTATCAACTCTATTAGAAAAAATCCATCGATTATATTTGGAGGTTTTGAATTTTCTCTCCCTACTGTCATGAAAAAGTATGATATTCTTATTGTTGGGGATTATCATATCCCCGTTGAGGTAACTTAGTGTCATTCGAAATTTCTCCGGTTCCGTGATTATTCGGAATGAGTTTGTTAACAAGACTTGATCAACCTTGTTAGTGGGTTCATTTTAATGATCACGAGATGGATGAAACTAGAAGCACAACCTTCTGTACCCTCTTTATATTTTCTATTATTTAGTAGAAATAAAGTAAAATAGTATTTTTCTGTCTGTCTCCTGACTTATCCGTGCAATATAAAATATCCTGAAAATAAAAGTCCTCGGAATGCCATGCCAATTTAATATAATTTTTTCGGGAATATTTGAGGATTTAATGTGCAAAAATTACCACGGGGGGAGCTGCCACCTAGTCACGAGGGTGGAGGGCGCGCCCTACCCCCTGGGCGCGCCCCCCTGCCTCGTGGGCCCATGGTGGCCCTCCTCCACTTATTCCTGCACCCATCTTCTTCCTCTGTCTCACACAAACACGAAAAACCAACTCAAGCACGAGTTCTAGCCCCCGTTGCTGTGATTTTCGATCTCCTTGCTCAAAGCACCTCTCGCAAAACTGCTTGGGGAGATTGTTCCTTGGTATGTGACTCCTCCATTGGTCCAATTAGTTTTTGTTCTAGTGCTTTATTCATTGCAAATTAGTGTTGTGTTAGGTGACCAATCTTATCATATAGGAGCCATTGTAGCTCATAGGTTGCATCAGAATAGACATAGCGGAGATTTCTTTGGAGGAATTTATGCAACCCGCTTAGCTAATTTTCTTGAGATAGACATTTGTTAGGGTGATATGGAGTTACCCCCTTCTTATTTAGATTTTGATTCTATGGTTTCCCACCAATTTGTTGAGAGGACTGCACCACCTCTCCAGTATCGACTAATCTTTGACAAACGTTGTGTAGTCCATATTGCTCTTCCTGCCCCTGCTTTCTTTGATTCACAGGCAAAAAGAAGATATATTATTACCAGAGAGGAGGCAGATGAGTACGAAAGGAGAGCGGAGGCCGCTCGACTCCACGCTACAGCTCAGGCAGCGATAGCCGCTGCGTCACAGTATGACCCCAGCTTCACCTACGGGTATCCGCCAGGCCATCCCTGGCAGTAGACCAACTTAGGCCAAAAGCCTAAGCTTGGGGGAGTATGTATTTCCCACCGACATTACATTTATGCTCACACACACTCATTGCTAGATGCCGGTGCTCATACTTTTTCACTGTAATATCCATGTTAGTTTAAATTTCTTTTTCCTGCTTTCTTCTTGTGTGTTTGATAAACCTTGAGAAAAAAACAAAAAAAATTAGTAGTATTTTACTTCTTTGCTTGTAGTAGAATTAAAAAGAAAACCCAAAAATATTTCCCGTTCTTCTTTTTACTTGTTGGGAGCTTTCCCGTGTAAATAGTTTTCATTTTCTTTTCCTTTCTTTGGGAGTTGAGAAGACCATATTGAAAATGCTTAGTGGCTCTTATATGCATGATTGTTTATTTAACTTAGAGCCCATATTACTTGTCTTCTCCCTTGAGTTGAATGCTTGCAGATTCTAGCTTAGTCCAATGCACGTGCACTCTTATTATTATACACACCGTTCGGTCGTGCAAGTGAAAGGCAATAATGATGATATATGATGGACTTATTGGGATGAGAAAAGCTGGTATGAACTCGACCTCTTGTTTTTGTAAATATGATGATTCATCGTTCTTGATTTAGCTATTGTGAAATAAACATATTTGCAATGACATTTAGAGATTATAGTTGCTTGTGCCATGCTTGATTAGCTATGAGTTATAATGGTTTACCTTGCGTGCCAACATGCTATTAGAATGATTATGATGTGGTATGATGGGATGGTATCCTCCTTTAAATGTATTGAGTGACTCAACTTGGCACATGTTCACGCATGTAGTTGAATCAAATCAACATAGCCTTCATGATATTTATATTCATGGTGGATTATATCCTACTCATGCTTGTATTCAGTGTAAATTAGTTTTAATGCATGTTTATGACTGTTGTCGCTCTCTCAGTTGGTCGCTTCCCAGTCTTTTGCTAGCCTTCACCTGTACTAAGCGGGAATACTGCTTGTGCATCCAAACTCCTTAAACCCCGAAGTTATTCCATATGAGTCCACTATACCTACCTATATGCGGTATTTACCTACCGTTCCAAGTAAATTTGTTTGTGCCAAACTCTAAACCTTCAAATAAACATTCTGTTTTGCATGCTCGAATAGCTCATATGTCAACTAGAGCTGCCCTTATCTTCCGTGTTAGGCGGGTTATTCTCAAGAGGAGTGGACTCCGCTCCTCATTCACGAGAAAATGGCTGGTATCCGGGATGCCCAGTCCCATGCTTCATGCAAACTAAATCAAAATAACTGCAAACAAAACTCCCATTGGGACCCGTTGAATGTTGGAGGCACTCGTTGTTTCGAGCAAGCCATGGATTGATGCTCGTGGAGGAGGGGGAGTATAAACTTTACCATTCTGTTTGGGAACCGCCTATAATCTGTTTAGCATGGAATATATCGTCGTCTTTTAGTTGTTATGTTGACAATGAAAGTATGCCGCTCAAAATATAATTTATCTCTATTTCAAAACCGAGCTTTGGCACCTCTACAAATCCCTGCTTCCCTCTGTGAAGGGCCTATCTATTTACTTTTATGTTGAGTCATCACCCTTCTTATTAAAAAGCACCCGCTGGAGAGCACACTGTCGTTTGCATTCATTATTATTGGTTTATATTGGGTATGACTTGACTGGATCTCTTTTACCATGAATTACAATATTTAGTCAGTCCTTGATCTTTAAAGGTGCTCCGCATTTATGTTTTGCGGTCTCAGAAAGGGCTAGCGAGATACCATTTTGTTATATCGTGTTATGATTATTTTGAGAAAGTGTTGTCATCCGAGTTTTATTATTATGGCTCGCTAGCTGATTATGCTATTGATATGAGTAATTGTGAGACCTATGTGTTATTGTGAGTATGGTTAGTTCATAATAATTGCTGACACTTGAATGCTGGCTTTTCATGTTTACAACAACAAGAGCAAACATAGTTTGTAAAAGTTTTTCTTTTTCTCTTTCAATTTGTCAACTGAATTGCTTGAGGACAAGCAAGGGTTTAAGCTTGGGGGAGTTGATACGTCTCCGTCGTATCTACTTTTCCAAACACTTTTGCCCTTGTTTTGGACTCTAACTTGTATGATTTGAACCAAACTAACCCGGACTGATGCTGTTTTCAGCAGAACTGCCATGGTGTTGTTTTTTGTGCAGAAAATAAAAGTTTTCAGAATGACCTGAAACTCCACGGAACACCTTAGAAAAAATAAAGAAAAATCATCACCAAAGATGAAGGCCAGGGGGCCCACACCCTGTCCACGAGGGTGGGGGGCGCCCCCCACCCCCCACCCCCCGGTGCGCCCCCCTACCTCGTGGGCCCTCTGGTGGCCCTCCGACACCAACTCCAACTCCATATATTGGCTTTCGGGGAGAAAAAAATCAGAGAGAAGAAATCATCACGTTTTACGATACGGAGCTGCCGCCAAGCCCTAATCTCTCTCGGGAGGGCTGATCTGGAGTCCGTTCGGGGCTCCAGAGAGGGGGACTCGTCGATGTCATCATCATCAACCATCCTCCATCACTAATTTCATGATGCTCACCGCCATGCGTGAGTAATTGCATCATAGGCTTGTTGGACGGTGATGGGTTGGATGAGATTTCTCATGTAATCGAGTTAGTTTTGTTAGGGTTTGATCCCTAGTATCCATTATGTTCTGAGATTGATGTTGCTATGACTTTGCTATGCTTAATGCTTGTCACTAGGGCCCGAGTGCCATGATTTCAGATCTGAACCTATTATGTTTTCATGAATATATGTGTGTTCTTGATCCTATCTTGCAAGTCTATAGTCACCTACTATGTGTTATGATCCGGCAACCCCGAAGTGGCAATAATCGGGACCACTCCCGGTGATGAGCATAGTTTGAGGAGTTCATGTATTCACTATGTGCTAATGCTTTGTTCCGGTTCTCTATGAAAAGGAGGCCTTAATATCCCTTAGTTTCCAATAGGACCCCGCTGCCACAGGAGGGTAGGACAAAAGATGTCATGCAAGTTCTTTTCCATAAGCACGTATGACTATATACGGAATACATGCCTACACTACATTGATGAATTGGAGCTAGTTCTGTGTCACCCTATGTTATAACTGTTACAAGACGAACCGCATCCGGCATAATTATCCATCGCTAATCCGGTGCCTACGAGTTTTCCATATACTGGTTCTCGCTTATTTACTCTTCCGCTGCTACTGTTACAATCACTACAAAATATCAAAAACATTACTTTTGCTGTCTTTACTTTTGTTACCGTTACCACCACTATCATATTACTTTGCTACTACACACTTTGCCGCAGATACTAAGTTTCCAGGTGTGGTTGAATTGACAACTCAGCTGCTAATACTTGAGAATATTCTTTGGCTCCCCTTGTGTCGAATCAATAAATTTGGGTTGAATACTCTACCCTCGAAAATTGTTGCGATCCCCTATACTTGTGGGTTATCAGAGACCATTGTATTGAGAATCGAGAGAGAGAGATAGAGAGAGAGAGAGAGAGAGAGAGGAAGCAATCTAGCTACTAACTTTGGACCCGTAGGTCTACAATGAACTACTCACGCATCATCGGAGAGGCACCAATGGACATGATGAACCCTTCCGTGATGGTGTTTAGACTTGATCTAGTGGTTCTGGAACTTGCGGCGCCTGGAATTGATTTTTGTCGAATCCCCTGGGGTTTCCGGAATATTGGGGTATTTATAGAGCAAAGACGTGGTGCGGGAGGCCACCGAAGTGGGCATAACCCACCTGGGCACGCCTGGGCTTCCAGGCGCACCCTGGTGGGTTGTGCCCCCCTCGGGGCACCCCTCTGGTACTTCTTTAGCCCATCTTGTGTCTTCTGGTCCAGAAAAAATCCACAAAAAGTTTCACTGCGATTGGACTCCATTTGGTATTGATTTCCTGCGATGTAAAAAACAAGCAGAAAACACCAACTGGCACTGGGCACTATGTCAATAGGTTAGTACCAAAAAATGATATAAAATGATTGTAAAACATCCAAGAATGATAATATAATAGCATGGAACAATCAAAAATTATAGATACGTTCGAGACGTATCAAAAGGTGATGCCCGGCAAGTGATGGGGAGTTGTTTCCGGCAGGGTCCTTGTCAGGATCCCTAAGGGGCTCTACCAGGAGAGGCTTACCGGAGTCCAACTTTCTCTTTTTTTGGGCCATTGTTGCTGGGGATACAGAGGGCTGAGTAATATGGAGAACAAAAGTTCTTGGTTCCACACGAAGCTTTTGTGCAGCACACTTTGACAGATGATCGGCTATGTTGTTTTCCGCATGGGGTACGTGCTCTGTTTGCAATTCTTCAAAGTGCTCCTACCCCCTGGGCGTGCCCTCCTGCCTCGTGGCCCCCCTGGACCTCCACCAACCTCAACTCCAACTCCATATATTCATGTTCGGGGAGAAAAAAACAGAGAGAAGGATTCATCATGTTTTACGATATGGAGCCACCGCCAAGCCTTGTTCTTCCTCGAGAGGGCTGATCTGGAGTCCGTTCGGGGCTCTAGAGAGGGGAATCCGTCGCCATCGACATCATCAACCATCCTCCATCACCAATTTCATGATGCTCACCGCCGTGTGTGAGTAATCCCATCATAGGCTTGCTGGACGGTGATGGGTTGGATGAGATTTACCATGTAATCGAGTTAGTTTTGTTAGGGTTTGATCCCTGGTATCCATTATGTTCTAAGATTGAAGTTGCTATGACTTTGCTATGATTAATGCTTGTCACTAGGGCCCGAGTGCCACGATTTCAGATCTGGACCTATTATGTTTTCATGAATATATCAGTGTTCTTGATCCTATCTTGCAAGTTATAGTCACCTACTATGTATTATGATCCGGCAAACCCAGAGTGACAATAGTCGGGACACTTCCCGGTGATGACCGTAGTTTGAGGAGTTCATGTATTCACTAAGTGCTAATGCTTTGGTCCGGTTCTCTATTAAAAGGACGCCTTAATATCCCTTAGTTTTCATTAGGACCCTGCTGCCACGGGAGGGTAGGATAAAAGATGTCATGGAAGTTATTTTCCGTAAGCACGTATGACTATATTTGGAATACATGCCTACATTATATTGATAAACTGAAGCTAGTTCTATGACACCCTATGTTATAACTGTTGCATGATGAATGTCATCCGACATAATTATCCATCATTGATCCATAGCCTACAAGCTCGTTTCATATTGATCTTTGTTAAGTTACTTCTCCGTTGCCACTATTATGATTGCTACAAAACTGCTACTGTTACTTTTGCCACTGTTACCATTACTTCCAAACTAGTTTGCTACTAAATACTTCGCTACAGATATTAAGTCTTTCATGTGTGGTTGAATTTACAACTCACCTGCTAATACTTGATAACATTCTTTGGCTCCCCTTGTGTCGAATCAATAAATTTGGGTTGAATACTCTACCCTCGAAAATTGTTGCGATCCTCTATACTTGTGGGTTATCAGGGCATCGCACACAACTAGGCAATTGTATCATCTGTGCTAGGCACCCCCTCTCACATATATATAGGTGGTTGGGAGGGAGGAGCAGCCAAAGGGGGCGCCAAAGTAGGAGGAATCCTACTTGGGTTCTCTCCCAAGCCGCGCTTTCCCCCTGCCTTGTATAAGTGCGGGCCAAAGGAAGGGGAGGGTGCCCCCCCCCTCCTTCCTTTCCCACTTGAGGAGGGTAAGGAAGGAGGGCCCTCCCCTCCTCTTTCCTTCCCCTAGGGTCTGCTATCCAAGGAAGGGGCGCACCAGGGGCTGATCTGTCCCCTCCCCTTTGGCCCATTAGGCCCATACACTTACCGAGGGTGTCTGGAACCCCTTCCGGTGACCCGATGGCTACCCTGTGCATCCCGAAACCCTTCCTGTGTCCGAATACAATCATCCTATATATCAATCTTTACCTCTCGACCATTTGAGACTCCTCGTCGTGTCTGAGATCTCATCCGCGATTCCGAACAACATTCTGTCACCAAATCACATAACTATGTAGACATGACCGAGACACCTCTCCGGTCAATAACCAATAGCGGAACCTGGATTCCCATATTGGCTCCTACATATTCTACAAAGATCTTTATTGGTTGAACCATTATGACAACATACATAATTCCATTTGTCCATCGTTATGTTACTTGCCCGAGATTCGATCGTCGGTATCTTCATACCTAGTTCAATTTTGCTACCGGCAAGTCTCTTTACTTGTTTCGTAATACATCACCTCGTGACTACTCCTTAGTCATTTTCTTGCAAGCTTATGATGTGTATTATTGAGAGGACCCAGAGATACCTCTGCAATTTGGAGTGACAAATCCTAATCTCGATCTATGCCAACTCAACAATCACCTTTGGAGATACCTGTAGAGCATCTTTATGATCACCCAGTTACATTGTGACGTTTGATAGCACACGAGGTATTCCTCTGGTATCTGGGAGTTGCATAATCTCATATTCGAAGGAATATGTATTTGACATGAAGAAAGCAATAGCAATAAAACTGAACGATCATTATGCTAAGCTAACGGATGGGTCTTGTCCATCACATCATTCTCCTAATGATGTGATCCCGTTATCAAATGACAACACATGTCCATGGTTAGGAAACCTTAACCATCTTTGATCAACGAGCTAGTCTAGTAGAGGCTCACTAGGGACACGGTATTTGTTTATGTATTCATACGCGTATTTAAATTTCCGATCAATACAATTCTAGCATGAATAATAAACCTTTATCATGAATAAAGAAATATAAAATAACAACTTTATTATTACCTCTAGGGTATATTTCCTTCAGTCTCCCACTTGCACTAGAGTCAATAATCTAGTTCACATCGTCATGTGATTAACACCCATAGTTCACATCGCCATGTGACCAATACCCAAAGAGTTTACGAGAGTCAATAATCAAGATCAGATCATTGTGTGATCACTACTGCAGGATGCTGCTAACGCGACACTACGATCAGAGACCCTTTCGAGAAAACTATGTGCGATGCAATAATCGCAAACGATGGTGTCAGAGAACCGTCTAAAATGTGCAAAATGTTTGCGATGACGGATGCATCAAACACGGTTCAGATTTTAGTTGCGTGTGCGATGCAGGGCATACGGTTCAGTTCAATTAACTGTTTGCGATGAGGAGGAACAAAAGAAACGGGCAGCCAGATGAAGGTGTGTGTGATACACAGCACATGGTTCACTCGGATGAACCGTTTGTGATTAGGCAACACAAAAGAAACGGTCAGCCAAATCAAGGTGTGTGTGCGATATACAGCATGCGGTTCACTCGGATGAACTGTTTGTGTTGAGACAAGAGAACAGAAACGGTTCAATATAACAAGATGTGTGTGATACGCGGCAAACAGGTCTGTATTCGGAAATGTGTGGGGAGACTGATAACAACACAGACCATTCCTGTTAACAATCTGTGTGTGTTGTGAGCAAACGATTGCTGGTATACGATTGTCAGTGATTAATGAAATCATCACCGACGGGTTCCCTTGTTTAGTCCGTGTGCGATGTGATTTTCTCTGTCTACAGAGCATCAACAAATATACTTAAAAAGAGAGCATTGCATAACCAAATTAAGCATTCAATTAGATAAGTGACTACACAGATAACGTTTTCACACACCAAAGTAAGCAATTACATGCATACTAAATTAGGAGAAACGATGATCTAGTCATCTACTTCTTATTGCGATAACGCTTGCCATTGCTCTTCTTTCGGTTGGATCCCTCGTCGTTTTGGGGAAGGAGGCACTTCCTCATGTCAGTGATCCACTTGTACATGTCGTAGCACGTGTACGCCTCCTTGGCCGCGTACACGACGTGATCTTTGTCGAGTTTCTCCATCTAGGCCGAGTGCCAGGCACGCTTGTCGTTGTTGCAGGAATCCTTCATGTCTCTATAGTAGGGGTCGATGATAGCCTCGGCGAGGTGAACTAGTGAGTCCTTCTCATGCTCCTTGCTGCCCCAGATCTTGTATTGGCCCTGGATGTCCACAAGATTCTGGCAGGCGATGCCCGAATTCTTGAGCACCTTGACATCGTTGGTGATGTCGACCATAGTGATACGTCTCCAACGTATCTATAATTTTTGATCGTTCCATGCTATTATATTACCCCTTTTGGATGTTTATGGGCTTTATTTTACACATTTATATCATTTTTGGGACTAACCTACTAACCGGAGGCCCAGCCTGTATTGCTGTTTTTTTGCCTATTTCTGTATTTCGAAGAAAAGGAATATCAAACGAAGTCCAAACGGAATGAAACCTTTGGGAGTGTGATTTTTGGAACGAACGTCATCCAAAGGACCTGGAGTGCAAGTTAAGAAGCAGTCGAGGCCTCCACGAGATAGGAGGGCGCCCCCCCTATAGGGCGCGACCCCTCTCTCGTGGGCCCCTCGGGCGTCCACCGACGTACTTCTTCCTCCTATATAAGCCTACGTACCCCGAAAACATCCAGGGAGCCAACGAAACACAATTTCCACCACCGTAACCTTCTGTATCCGCGAGATCCCATCATGGAGCCTTCGCCGGTGTTCTGCCGGAGGAGGAATCGACCACGGAGGGCTTCTACATCAACACCATAGCCCCTCCGATGAGTTGTGAGTAGTTTACCACAGACCTACGGGTCCATAGTTATTAGCTAGATGGCTTCTTCTCTATTTTTGGATCTCAATACAATGTTCTCCCCCTCTCTTGTGGAGATCTATTCGATGTAAACTCTTTTTGCGGTGTGTTTGTCGAGATCCGATGAATTGTGGGTTTATGATCAAGTTTATCTATGAATAATATTTGAATCTTCTCTGAATTCTTTTATGTATGATTGAGTTATCTTTGCAAGTCTCTTCAAATTATCAGGTTGGTTTGGCCTACTAGATTGATCTTTCTTGCCATGGGAGAAGTGCTTAGCTTTGGGTTCAATCTTGCGGTGTCCTTACCCAATGACAGAAAGGGTTGCAAGGCACGTATTGTATTGTTGCCATCGAGGATAAAAAGATGGGGTTTATATCATATTGCTTGAGTTTATCCCTCTACATCATGTCATCTTGCTTAATGCGTTACTCTGTTCTTTATGAACTTAATACTCTAGTTGCAGGCAGGAGTCGGTCAATGTGTGGAGTAATAGTAGTAGATGCAGGCAGGAGTCGGTTTACTTGTTGCGGACGTGATGCCTATATACATGATCATGCCTAGATGATATCATAATTATTCTCTTTTCTATCAATTGCTCGACAATAATTTGTTCACCCACCGTAATACTTATGCTATCTTGAGAGAAGCCTCTAGTGAAACCTATGGCCCCCGGTCTATCTCTTATCGTATTTGCCTCCAATCTACTTTTATTTGCATCTTTACTTTTTGCATCTATATTATAAAATACCAAAAATATATTTATCTTATCATACTATCTCTATCAGCTTTCACTTTTGTAAGTGGCCGTGAAGGGATTGACAACCCCTTTATTGTGTTGGTTGCGAGTTCTTTGTTTGTTTGTGTAGGTGTGTGGGACTTTTGAGGAGCCTCCTACTGGATTGATACCTTGGTTCTCAAAAACTGAGGGAAATACTTACGCTACTATTGCTGCATCACCCTTTCCACTTCAAGGAAAACCAACGCAAGCTCAAGACGTAGCAAGAAGGATTTCTGGCGCCATTGCCGGGGAGGTCTTCGCTCAAGTCAAGACATACCCAGTACCCATCACAAACTCATCTCCCTTGCATTTACATTATTTTCCATTTGCCTCTCGTTTTCCTCTCCCCCACTTCACCTTTGCCGTTTTATTCGCCCTCTCTTTCCCAATCCTCCTCTCTTTTTCGCTTGCCTCTTTCCGTTTGCCCGTGTGCTAGTTCGTTTACCTTGTCGTCATGGCTAGTCCTCCTATCCTTATTATTACTCCTGAACAGAAAATTCTCAATTTTAAGCGGAGGGAGGGAGAAAATTTAAAAGATGCTTGGCATAGAATTTGCAATGCCCAATATAAATCTACTAGGAAGCTTTCTACTTCCGTTCTTCTCCGCAATTTTTATGTAGGCATTACTCCTTGGAATAGATGTGTTCTTGATATTGCTACCGGAGGTAATTTCATGAGTAGCCATACATTTGATGCTTATAATTCTATGTTAGATTTATTTGGCCCACCACCTCTTTTGGTCAGTGGAACTGTTTTAACTTTAGAACACATTATGCAAGGGCTTGAGATTATTGAAAATAAAATTGCCACTGTTGAGTTGATTGAAAATTTGGATAAAAAGATTCATAATCACATCACCCAATATGGATCTAGGGTTGGAGTTACTTTGAAAAATCTTAAAGAAAAGGAACCTATAGTCAATGAAAAAATAGATCTAGACTCAGTTAGAATCGGTAAACTTGAGGATATCATTACAAACTTAGGTTCCGCGTTTTCCTCCATGAAAAACACTCCAAACCCCCCTACTAAAACTGCCAAGTTTATTTATGTTCCTAAAAATAAGGGTGAATCTTCTAGTAAGGGAGACGCGGATCTCAAATCCATAAGTGTTCATCCCAATTGTCTCTCTTTCGTTAAGGAACCTTTTGCTACCAATGAACTTCTTGAATTTTTGCCTAAAGGTTTAGCCATTGCTAAAAAGGGAGAAACCCCTAGAGATTACAAGTGCTCTATTGATGAATTTAGTGCCAAAGATAGCACTCGTGAGATCTATCATCGCTTTTATGCCTAGCTAGGGGCGTTAAACGATAGCGCTAGTTGGGAGGCAACCCAATTTTCTTTGTGTTTTTTGTTTTTGTTCCTGTTTAGTAATAAATCTTGCATCTACCTTCTGTTTAGATGTGTTTTTATCTTTTAATTAGTGTTTGTGCCAAGTAGAACCTATAGGATAACCTATGATGATAGTTGATTTGATTCTGCTGAAAAGCAGAAACTTTACGCGCACTAATTTAGTTTTGTTAAATCACAGAAACGTGATTTTGCGTTGCATGTTTTTGATGCTGATCACTAAACACATTTTACAGGACTTCCTATTTTGGTAGGAGTTTTAGAGTTCTAGAATTTTGCGTTAGTTACAGATTGCTACAGACTGTTCTGTTTTTGACAGATTCTGTTTTTCATGTGTTGTTTGCTTATTTCGATGCATCTATGGCTAGTAAATTAGTTTATAAACCATAGAGAAGTTGGATTATAGTAGGTTTGACCCCAAAATAAATAAAGATTGAGTTCATTACAGTACCTTATGTGGTGATTTTGTTTTCTTTCACTAACGGAGCTTATCAGATTTCCTGGTGAGTTTTGTGTTGTGAAGTTCTCAAGTTTTGGGTAAAGCTTTTATGGACTATGAAATAAGGAGTGGCAAGAGCCTAAGCTTGGGGATTCCCAAGGCACCCCAATATATTCAAGGATAGCCAAAATCCTAAGCTTGGGGATGCCCTGGGAAGGCATCCCCTCTTTCGTCTTCGTTCATTGATAACTTTACTTGGAGCTATATTTTTATTCGCCACATGATATGTGTTTTGCTCGGAGCGTCGTGTATTATATTAGTCTTTGCTTTTTAGCTACCACAATCATCCTTGCTTTACACACCTTTTGGGAGAAGCCTACTTGATTATAAATTTGCTAGAATACTCTATGTGCTTCACTTATATCTTTTGAGCTTGATTGTTTTTGCTCTAGTGCTTCACTTATATCTTTTAGAGCACGGCGGTGGCTTATTTTTGTAGAAATTGCTAGTCTATCATGCTTCACTTATATCCTTTTGAGAGTCTTTTAGAACAGCATGGTATTTGCTATGGTTATAAAATTGGTCCTAGAATGGTAGGCATCCAAGTTGGGTATAATAAAAATATCATAGGAAGTGAATTGGATGCTATGATCAATTTGATACTTGATAATTGTTTTGAGATATGGAGGTAGTGATATTAAAGTCATGCTAGTTGGGTGATTATGAATTTAAAGAATTCTTGTGTTGAAGTTAGCAAGTCCCGTAGCATGCGCGTATGGTTAAAGTTGTGTAACAAATTTGAAACATGAAGTGTACCTGGCTTGTGCATCCTTATGAGTGGCGGTCGGGGACGAGCGATGGTCTTTTCCTACTAATCTATCTTCCTAGGAGCATGCACTTAGTACTTGATTTTTGATGACTTCTAAATTTTTGCAATAAGTATATGAGTTCTTTTGACTAATGTTGAGTCCATGGATTATACGCACTTTTACCTTTCAACCATTGCTAGCCTCTTCGGTACCGTGCATTGCCCTTTCTCGCCTTGAGAGTTGGTGCAAACTTTGCCGGTGCATCCAAACCCCGTGATACGATACGCTCTATCACACATAAACCTCCTTATATCTTCCTCAAAACAGCCACCATACCTACCTATTATGGCATTTCCATAGCCATTCCGAGATATATTGCCATGCAACATTCCACCGTTCTGTTCATCATCATCATGACATACTTTACTTTTGTCATATTGCCATTGCATGATCATGTAGTTGACATCGTATTTCTGGCAAATCCACCATGCATTATTTTTCATACATGTCACTCTTGATTCATTGCACCATCCCGGTACACCGCCGGAGGCATTCATATAGAGTCATATCTTCTTCTAGTTTCGAGTTGTAATTCATATGTTGTAATCAATGAAAGTATGATGATCATCATTATCAGAGCATTGCCCAAAAAGAAAAAAAAGGAAAGGCCAAAAAGAAAAAAAAGGCCCAAAAGCAAAAAAAAGGAAAAAAAGGAAAAAAAGAAAAAGAAAAAGAAAAAACAAATAAATAAAAGGGGCAATGTTACTATCTCTTTTTCCACACTTGTGCTTCAAAGTAGCACCTTGTTCTTCTTGTAGTGAGTCTCATATGTTGTGCTTCAAAGTAGCACCATGTTTTTTATATAGTGAGTCTCATAAGTTGTCTTTTTCATGCTAGTGGGAATTTTTCATTATACAACTTGGCTTGTATATTCCTACGATGGGCTTCCTCGAATGCCCTAGGTCTTCATGAGCAAGCAAGTTGGATGCACACCCACTAGTTTTCTTTTGTTGAGCATTCATTTATAGCTCTAGTGCATCCGTTGCATGGCAATCCCTACTCCACATGTTGACATCAATTGATGGGCATCTCCATAGCCCGTTGATTATCCTCGTCAATGTGAGACTTTCTCCTTTTTTGTCTTCTCCACACAATCCCCATCATCATATTCTATTCCACCCATAGTGCTATATCCGTGGCTCACGCTCATGTATTGCGTGAAGGTTGAGAAAGTTTGAGATTATTTAAGTATGAAACAATTGCTTGGCTTATCATCGGGGGTATAGAAGTTGGGAACATCTTTGTGTGACGAAAATGAAGCATAGCCTAACTATATGATTTTGTAGGGATGAACTTTCTTTTGCCATGTTATTTTGAGAAGACATGATTACTTTGATTAGTATGCTTGAAGTGTTACTATTTCTTTTAACAATATGACCTTTTATTTTGAATCATTTGGATCTGAACATTCATGCCATAATAAAGAAAATTACATTGAGAATTATGCTAGGTAGCATTCCACATCAAAAATTTCTTTTTTATCATTTAACTACTCGAGGACGAGCAGGAATTAAGCTTGGGGATGCTTGATACGTCTCCAACGTATCTATAATTTTTGATTTTTACATGCTATTATATTACCCCTTTTGGATGTTTATGGGCTTTATCTTACACATTTATATCATTTTTGGGACTAACCTACTAACCGGAGGCCCAACCCGTATTGCTGTTTTTTTGCCTATTTCTGTATTTCGAAGAAAAGGAATATCAAATGGAGTCCAAACGGAATGAAACCTTCGGGAGCGTGATTTTTGGAACGAACGTGATCCAGAGGACTTGGAGTGCAAGTCAAGAAGCAGTCGAGGCCTCCACGAGATAGGAGGGCGCCTCCCCCCCTATAGGGCGCCCCCCCTATCTCGTGGGCCCCTCGGGCGTCCACCAACGTACTTCTTCCTCCTATATAAGCCTACGTACCCCGAAAACATCCAAGGAGCCAACGAAACAAAATTTCCACCACCGTAACCTTCTGTATCCGCGAGATCCCATCTTGGAGCCTTCATCGGTGTTCTGCTGGAGGGGTGATCGACCATGGAGGGCTTCTACATCAACACCATAGCCCCTCCGATGAGTTGTGAGTAGTTTACCACAGACCTACGGGTCCATAGTTATTAGCTAGATGGCTTCTTCTCTCTTTTTGGATCTCAATACAATGTTCTCCCCCTCTCTTGTGGAGATCTATTCGATGTAAACTCTTTTTGCGATGTGTTTGTTGAGATCCGATGAATTGTGGGTTTATGATCAAGTTTATCTATGAATAATATTTGAATCTTCTCTGAATTCTATTATGTATGATTGAGTTATCTTTGCAAGTCTCTTTGAATTATCAGTTTGGTTTGCCTACTAGATTGATCTTTCTTGCCATGGGAGAAGTGCTTAGCTT
The DNA here is from genome assembly GCF_002162155.2 of Triticum dicoccoides. Classification (NCBI taxonomy): domain Eukaryota; kingdom Viridiplantae; phylum Streptophyta; class Magnoliopsida; order Poales; family Poaceae; genus Triticum; species Triticum dicoccoides. Next base: position 315,978,697 of record NC_041383.1, on the reverse strand, counting down.
TGGGTTCAATCTTGAGGTGTCCTTACCAAGTGACAGAAAGGGTTGCAAGGCACGTATTGTATTGTTGCCATCGAGGATAAAAAGATGGGGTTTATATCATATTGCTTGAGTTTATCCCTCTACATCATGTCATCTTGCTTAATGCGTTACTCTGTTCTTTATGAACTTAATATTCTAGATGCAGGCAGGAGTCGGTCGATGTATGGAGTAATAGTAGTAGATGCAGGCAGGAGTCGGTCTACTTGTTGCGGACGTGATGCCTATATATATATATACATGATCATGCCTAGATAATCTCATAATTATTCGCTTTTTTATCAACTGCTCGACAGTAATTTGTTCACCCACCATAATACTTATGCTATCTTGAGAGAAGCCTCTAGTGAAATCTATGGCCTCCGGGTTGAAGGAAATATGCCCTAGAGGCAATAATAAAGTTATTATTTATTTCCTCATATCATGATAAATGTTTATTATTCATGCTAGAATTGTATTAACCGGAAACATAATACATGTGTGAATACATAGACAAACATATAGTCACTGGTATGCCTCTACTTGACTAGCTCATTAATCAAAGATGGTTATGTTTCCTAACCATAGACATATGTTGTCATTCGATTAATGGGATCACATCATTAGGAGAATGATGTGATTGACATGACCCATTCCGTTAGCATAGCACTTGATCGTTTAGTATATTGCTATTGCTTTCTTCATGACTTATACATGTTCCTGTAACTATGAGATTATGCAACTCCCGTTTACCGGAGGAACACTTTGGGTGCTACCAAACGTCACAACGTTACTGGGTGATTATAAAGGAGTACTACAGGTGTCTCCAAAGGTACATGTTGGGTTGGCATATTTCGAGATTAGGTTTTGTCACTCCGATTGTCGGAGAGGTATCTCTGGGCCCTCTCGGTAATGCACATCACTATAAGCCTTGCAAGCAATGTAGCTAATGAGTTAGTTACGGAATGATGCATTACGTAACGAGTAAAGAGACTTGCCGGTAACGAGATTGAACTAGGTATTAGATACTGACGATCGAATCTCGGGCAAGTAACATGCCAATGACAAAGGGAACAACGTATGTTGTTATGCGGTTTGACCGATAAAGATCTTCGTAGAATATGTAGGAGCCAATATGAGCATCCAGGTTCCGCTATTGGTTATTGACCGAGAATAGTTCTAGGTCATGTCTACATAGTTCTTGAACCCGTAGGGTCCGCACGCTTAACGTTATGATGACAGTTTTATTATGAGTTTATATATTTTGATGTACCGAAGGTTGTTCGGAGTCCCGGATGTGATCCAGGACATGACGAGGAGTCTCGAAATGGTCGAGACATAAAGATTGATATATTGGAAGCCTATATTTGGATATCGGAATCGTTCCGGGAGAAACCGGGATTTTTTCGGAGTACTGGGGGGTTACCGGAACACCCCCCCCCCCGGGGGGTTATTGGGCCTACATGGGCCATGAGGGAGAAGAGGAGGACCGGCCAGGGCAGGCCGCGCGCCCCCTCCCCCCTAGTCTGAATAGGACAAGGAGGGGGGCGGCGCCCCCCTTTCCTCTTTCCCCTCCCCCCTTTCCTTCTCCACCAAGGCAAGAGGGGGGAGTCCTACTCCCGGTGGGAGTAGGACTCCTCCAGGCGCACCCCTTGGGGGCCGGCCACACCTCCCCCTCCCTCCTTTATATACGGGGGCAGGGGGCACCCTAGGACACACAAGTTGATCTACATGATCATTCCTTAGCCGTGTGCGGTGCCCCCCTCCACCATATTCCACCTCGGTCATATCGTCGCAGAGTTTAGGCAAAGCCCTGCGCCGGTAGAACATCATCATCGTCACCACGCCATCGTGCTGACGGAACTCATCCCCGACACTTTGCTGGATCGTAGTCTGGGGATCGTCATCGAGCTGAACGTGTGCTGAACTCGGAGGTGCCGTATGTTCGGTACTTGGATCGGTCGGATCGTGAAGACGTACGACTACATCAACCACGTTGTCATAACGCTTCCGCTTACGGTCTACGAGGGTACGTGGACATTACTCTCCCCTCTCGTTGCTATGCATCACCATGATCTTGCGTGTGCGTAGGAAATTTTTTGAAATTACTACGTTCCCCAACAGTGGTATCCGAGCCAGGTTTTATGCGTAGATGTCATATGCACGAGTAGAACACAAGTGAGTTGTGGGCGATACAAGTCATACTGCTTACCAGGATGTCATACTTTGGCTCAGCGGTATTGTGAGATGAAGCGGCCTGGACCGACATTACGCGTACGCTTACGCGAGACTGGTTTCACCGTTACGAGCACTCGTGCTTAAAGGTGACTGGCGGGTGTCTGTCTCTCTCACTTTAGCTGAAACGAGTGTGGCTACGCCCGGTCCTTGCGAAGGTTAAAACAGCATTAACTTGACGAACTATCGTTGTGGTTTTGATGTGTAGGTAAGAACGGTTCTTGCTAAGCCCGTAGCAGCCACGTAAAATTTGCAACAACAAAGTAGAGGACGTCTAACTTGTTTTTGCAGGGCATGTTGTGATGTGATATGGTCAAGACGTGATGCTATATTTTATTGTATGAGATGATCATGTTTTGTAACCGAAGTTATCGGCAACTGGCAGGAGCCATATGGTTGTCGCTTTATTGTATGAAATGCAAACGCCCTGTAATTGCTTTACTTTATCACTAAGCGGTAGTGATAGTCGTAGAAGCAATAGATGGTGTAACGACAACGATGCTACGATGGAGATCAAGGTGTCGTGCCGGTGATGATGGTGATCACGACGGTGCTTCGAAGATGGAGATCACAAGCACAAAATGATGATGGCCATATCATATCACTTATATTGATTGCATGTGATGTTTATCCTTTATGCATCTTATCTTGCTTTGATTGACGGTAGCATTTTAAGATGATCTCTCACTAAATTATCAAGAAGTGTTCTCCCTGAGTATGCACCGTTGCGAAGGTTCTTCGTGCTGAGACACCACGTGATGATCGGGTGTGATAGGCTCTACGTTCAAATACAATGGGTGCAAAACAGTTGCACACGCGGAATACTCAGGTTAAACTTGACGACCCTAGCATATAACAGATATGGCCTCGGAACACGGAGACCGAAAGGTCGAGCGTGAATCATATAGTAGATATGATCAACATATTGATGTTCACCGTTGAAACTACTCCATCTCATGTGACGATCGGACATGGTGTAGTTAATATGGATCACATAATCACTTGGAAGATTAGAGGGATATCTATCTAAGTGGGAGTTCTTAAGTAATATGATTAATTGAACTTAAATTTATCATGAACTTAGTACCTGATAGTATTTTGCTTGTCTATGTTTGTTGTAGATAGATGGCTCGTGTTGTTGTTCCGTTGAATTTTAATGCGTTCCTTGAGAAAGCAAAGTTGAAAGATGATGGTAGCAATTACATGGACTGGGTCCGTAACCTGAGGATTATCCTCATTGCTGCACAGAAGAACTACGTCCTGGAAGCACCGCTGGGTGCCAGGCCTGCTGCAGATGCAACTGACGACGTTAAGAACGTCTGGCAGAGCAAGGCTGATGACTACTCGATAGTTCAGTGTGCCATGCTTTACGGCTTAGAACCGGGTCTTCAACGACGTTTTGAACGTCATGGAGCATATGAGATGTTCAAGGAGTTGAAGTTAATATTTCAAGCAAATGCTCAGATTGAGAGATATGAAGTCTCCAATAAGTTCTATAGCTGCAAGATGGAGGAGAATAGTTCTGTCAGTGAACACATACTCAAAATGTCTGGGTATAATAATCACTTGATTCAACTGGGAGTTAATCTTCCTGATGATAGTGTCATTGACAGAATTCTTCAATCACTGCCACCAAGCTACAAGAGCTTCGCGACGAACTATAATATGCAAGGGATGGACAAGACTATTCCCGAGCTCTTCACAATGCTAAAAGCCGCGGAGGTAGAAATCAAAAAGGAGCATCAAGTGTTGATGGTCAACAAGACCACCAGTTTCAAGAAAAAGGGCAAAGGGAAGAAGAAGGGGAACTTCAAGAAGAACAGCAAACAAGTTGCTGCTCAAGAGAAGAAACCCAAGTCTAGACCTAAGCCTGAGACTGGGTGCTTCTACTGCAAGCAGACTGGACATTGGAAGCGGAACTGCCCCAAGTATTTGGCGGATAAGAAGGATGGCAAAGTGAACAAAGGTATATGTGATATACATGTTATTGATGTGTACCTTACTAATACTCGCAGTAGTACCTGGGTATTTGATACTGGTTCTGTTGCTAATATTTTCAACTCGAAACAGGGACTACGGATTAAGCGAAGATTGGCTAAGGACAAGGTGACGATGCGCGTGGGAAATGGTTCCAAAGTCGATGTGATCGCGGTCGGCACGCTACCTCTACATCTACCATCGGGATTAGTTTTAGACCTAAATAATTGTTATTTGGTGCCAGCGTTAAGCATGAACATTATATTTGGATCTTGTTTGATGCGAGACGGTTATTCATTTAAGTCAGAGAATAATGGTTGTTCTATTTATATGAGTACTATCTTTTATGGTCATGCACCCATGAAGAGTGGTCTATTTTTATTAAATCTCGATAGTAGTGATACACATATTCATAGTGTTGAAACCAAAAGATGCAGAGTTGATAATGATAGTGCAACTTATTTGTGGCACTGCCGTTTAGGTCATATCGGTGTAAAGCGCATGAAGAAACTCCATACTGATGGGCTTTTGGAATCACTTGATTATGAATCACTTGGTACTTGCGAACCGTGCCTCATGGGCAAGATGACTAAAACGCCGTTCTCCGGAACTATGGAGCGAGCAACTGATTTGTTGGAAATCATACATACTGATGTTTGTGGTCCAATGAATGTTGAGGCTCGCGTCGGGTATCGTTATTTTCTCACATTCACAGATGATTTGAGCAGATATGGGTATATCTACTTAATGAAACACAAGTTTGAAACATTTGAAAAGTTCAAGGAATTTCAGAGTGAAGTGGAAAATCATCGTAACAAGAAAATAAAATTTCTACGATCTGATCATGGAGGAGAATATTTGAGTTACGAGTTTGGTTTACATTTGAAAACAATGCGGAATAGTTTCGCAACTCATGCCACCCGGAACACCACAACAAAATGGTGTGTCCGAACGTCGTAATCGTACTTTACTAGATATGGTGCGATCTATGATGTCTCTTGATTATTTACCGCTATCGTTTTGGGGTTATGCTTTAGTGACGGCCGCATTCAAGTTAAATAGGGCATCATCAAAATCTGTTGAGACGACGCCTCATGAACTGTGGTTTGGCAAGAAACCAAAGTTGTCGTTTCTTAAAGTTTGGGGCTGCGATGCTTATGTGAAGAAACTTCAACCAGATAAGCTCGAACCCAAATCGGAGAAATGTGTCTTCATAGGATACCCAAAAGAGACTGTTGGGTACACCTTCTATCACAGATCTGCAGGCAAGATTTTCGTTGCAAAATTCAGATCCTTTCTAGAGAAGGAGTTTCTCTCGAAAGAAGTGAGTGGGAGGAAAGTAGAACTTGATGAGGTAACTGTTCCTGCTCCCTTATTGGAAAGTAGTTCATCACAAGAACCGGTTCCTGTGACAACTACACCAATCAGTGAGGAAGCTAATGATATTGATCATGAAACTTCAGATCAAGTTTCTACTGAACCTCGTAGGTCTACCAGAGTAAGATCCGCACCAGAGTGGTACGGTAATCCTATTCTGGAAGTCATGTTACTTGACCATGATGAACCTACGAACTATGAGGAAGCGATGATGAGCCCAGATTCCGCAAAATGGCTAGAGGCCATGAAATCTGAGATGGGATCCATGTATGAGAACAAAGCATGGACTTTGGTTGACTTGCCCGATGATCGGCAAGGCATTGAGAATAAATGGATTTTTAAGAAGAAGACTGACGCTGATGGTAATGTAACTGTCTATAAAGCTCGACTTGTTGCAAAAGGTTTTCGACAAGTTCAAGGGGTTGACTACGATGAGACTTTCTCACCCGTAGCGATGCTTAAGTCTGTCCGAATCATGTTAGCAATTGCTGCATTTTATGATTATGAAATTTGGCAAATGGATGTCAAAACTACATTCTTGAATGGATTTCTAGAAGAAGAGTTGTATATGATGCAGCCAGAAGGTTTTGTTGATCCAAAAGGTGCTAACAAAGTGTGCAAGCTCCAGCGATCCATTTATGGACTGGTGCAAGCATCTCGGAGTTGGAATAAACGCTTTGATAGTGTGATCAAAGCATATGGTTTTATACAGACTTTTGGAGAAGCCTGTATTTACAAGAAAGTGAGTGGGAGCTCTGTAGCATTTCTGATATTGTATGTAGATGATATATTATTAATTGGAAATGATATAGAATTTCTGGATAGCATAAAGGGATACTTGAATAAAAGTTTTTCTATGAAAGACCTTGGTGAAGCTGCTTATATATTGGGCATCAAGATTTATAGAGATAGATCAAGACGCTTAATTGGACTTTCACAAAGCACATACCTTGATAAAATTTTGAAAAAGTTCAAAATGGATCAGGCAAAGAAAGGGTTCTTGCACGTACTACAAGGTGTGAAGTTGAGTCAAACTCAATGCCCGACCACAGCAGAAGATAGAGAGAAAATGAAAGATGTTCCCTATGCTTCAGCCATAGGCTCTATCATGTATGCAATGCTGTGTACCAGACCTGACGTGTGCTTAGCAATAAGCTTGGCAGGAAGGTACCAAAGTAATCCAGGAGTGGATCACTGGACAGCGGTCAAGAACATCCTGAAATACCTGAAAAGGACTAAGGATATGTTTCTCGTATATGGAGGTGACAAAGAGCTAGTCGTAAATGGTTACGTCGATGCAAGCTTTGACACTGATCCGGACGATTCTAAATCGCAAACCGGATACGTGTTTTTATTAAACGGTGGAGTTGTAAGTTGGTGTAGTTCTAAACAAAGCGTCGTGGCGGGCTCTACATGTGAAGCGGAGTACATAGGTGCTTCAGAAGCAGCAAATGAAGGAGTCTGGATGAAGGAGTTCATTTCCGATCTAGGTGTCATACCTAGGGCATCGGGACCAATGAAGATCTTCTGTGACAATACTGGTGCAATTGCCTTGGCAAAGGAATCCAGATTTTACAAGAGGACCAAGCACATCAAGAGACGCTTCAATTCCATCCGGGATCAAGTCTAGGTGGGAGACATAGAGATTTGCAAGATACATACGGATCTGAATGTTGCAGACCCATTGACTAAGCCTCTTCCACGAGCAAAACATGATCAGCACCAAGACTCCATGGGTGTTAGAATTATTACTGTGTAATCTAGATTATAGACTCTAGTGCAAGTGGGAGACTGAAGGAAATATGCCCTAGAGGCAATAATAAAGTTATTATTTATTTCCTCATATCATGATAAATGTTTATTATTCATGCTAGAATTGTATTAACCGGAAACATAATACATGTGTGAATACATAGACAAACATATAGTCACTAGTATGCCTCTACTTGACTAGCTCATTAATCAAAGATGGTTGTGTTTCCTAACCATAGACATGTGTTGTCATTTGATTAATGGGATCACATCATTAGGAGAATGATGTGATTGACATGACCCATTCCGTTAGCATAGCACTTGATCGTTTAGTATATTGCTATTGCTTTGTTCATGACTTATACATGTTCCTATAACTATGAGATTATGCAACTCCCGTTTACCGGAGGAACACTTTGGGTGCTACCAAACGTCACAACGTAACTGGGTGATTATAAAGGAGTACTACAGGTGTATCCAAAGGTACATGTTGGGTTGGCGTATTTCGAGATTAGGTTTTGTCACTCCGATTGTCGGAGAGGTATCTCTGGGCCCTCTCGGTAATGCACATCACTATAAGCCTTGCAAGCAATGTAGCTAATGAGTTAGTTACGGAATGATGCATTACGTAACGAGTAAACAGACTTGCCGGTAACGAGATTGAACTAGGTATTAGATACCGACGATCGAATCTCGGGCAAGTAACATGCCGATGACAAAGGGAACAACGTATGTTGTTATGCGGTTTGACCGATAAAGATCTTCATAGAATATGTAGGAGCCAATATGAGCATCCAGGTTCCGCTATTGGTTATTGACCGAGAATAGTTCTAGGTCATGTCTACATAGTTCTCGAACCCTTAGGGTCAGCACGCTTAACGTTACGATGACAATTTTATTATGAGTTTATATATTTTGATGTACCGAAGGTTGTTCAGAGTCCCGGATGTGATCCAGGACATGACGAGGAGTCTCGAAATGGTCGAGACATAAAGATTGATATATTGGAAGCCTATATTTGGATATGGAATCGTTCCGGGAGAAACCGGGATTTTTCCGGAGTACCGGGGGGTTACCGGAACCACCCCCCCCGGGGGGGTTATTGGGCCTACATGGGCCATGAGGGAGAAGAGGAGGGCCGGCCAGGGCAGGCCGCGCGCCCCCTCCCCCCCTAGTCCGAATAGGACAAGGAGGGGGGCGGCGCCCCCCCCTTTCCTCTTTCCCCTCCCCCCTTTCCTTCTCCACCAAGGCAAGAGGCGGGAGTCCTACTCCCGGTGGGAGTAGGACTCCTCCAGGTGCACCCCTTGGAGGCTGGCTGCACCTCCCCCACCCTCCTTTATATACGGGGGCAGGGGGGCACCCTAGGACACACAAGTTGATCTAGGTGATCATTCCTTAGCCGTGTGTGGTGTCCCCCTCCACCATATTCCACCTCGGTCATATCGTCGCAGAGTTTACGCAAAGCCCTGCGCCGGTAGAACATCATCATCGTCACCAAGCCGTCGTGCTGACGGAACTCATCCCCGACACTTTGCTGGATCGGAGTCCGGGGATCGTCATCGAGCTGAACGTGTGCTGAACTCGGAGGTGTCGTACGTTCGGTACTTTGATCGGTCGGATCGTGAAGACGTACGACTACATCAACCGCGTTGTCATAACGCTTCCGCTTACGGTCTACGAGGGTACGTGGACATTACGCTCCCCTCTCGTTGCTATGCATCACCATGATCTTGCGTGTGCGTAGGAAATTTTTTGAAATTACTACGTTCCCCAACACGGGTCTATCTCTTATCATATTTGCTTCCAATCTACTTTTATTTGCATCTTTACTTTTTGCATCTATATTATAAAATACCAAAAATATATTTATCCTATCATACTATCTCTATCAGTTTTCACTTTCGCAAGTGGCCGTGAAGGGATTGACAACCCGTTTATTGTGTTGGCTGCGAGTTCTTTGTTTGTTTGTGTAGGTGCGTGGGACTTTTGAGGAGCCTCCTACTGGATTGATACCTTGGATCTCAAAAACTGAGGGAAATACTTACGCTACTATTGCTGCATCACCCTTTCCTCTTCAAGGAAAACCAACGCAAGCTCAAGACATAGCAAGAAGGATTTCTGGCGCCGTTGCCGGGGAGGTCTTCGCTCAAGTCAAGACATACCAAGTACCCATCACAAACTCATCTCCCTCGCATTTACATTATTTGCCATTTGCCTCTCGTTTTCCTCTCAACCACTTCACCTTTGTCGTTTTATTCGCCCTCTCTTTCCCAATCCTCCTCTCTTTTTCGCTTGCCTCTTTCCGTTTGCCCGTGTGCTAGTTCGTTTACCTTGTCGTCATGGCTAGTCCTCCTATCCTTATTATTACTCCCGAACAGGAAATTCTCAATTTTAAGCGGAGGGAGGGAGAAAATTTAAAAGATGCTTGGCATAGAATTTGCAATGCCCAATATAAATCTACTAGGAAGCTTTCTACTTCCGTTCTTCTCTGCAATTTTTATGTAGGCATTACTCCTTGGAATAGATGTGTTCTTTATATTGCTACCGGAGGTAATTTCATGAGTAGCCATACATTTGATGCTTATAATTCTATGTTAGATTTATTTGGCCCACCACCTCTTTTGGTCAGTGGAACTGTTTTAACTTTAGAACACATTATGCAAGGGCTTGAGATTATTGAAAATAAAATTGCCAATGTTGAGTTGATTGAAAATTTGGATAAAAAGATTCATAATCACATCACCCAATATGGATCTAGGGTTGGAGTTACTTTGAAAAATCTTAAAGAAAAGGAACCTATAGTTAATGAAAAAATAGATCTAGACTCAGTTAGAATCGGTAAACTTGAGGATATCATTACAAACTTAGGTTCCGCGTTTTCCTCCATGAAAAACACTCCAAACCCCCCTACTAAAACTGCCAAGTTTATTTATGTTCCTAAAAATAAGGGTGAATCTTCTAGTAAGGGAGACGCGGATCTCAAATCCATAAGTGTTCATCCCAATTGTCTCTCTGTCGTTGAGGAACCTTTTGCTACCAACGAACTTCTTGAATTTTTGCCTAAAGGTTTAGCTATTGCTTAAAAGGGAGAAACCCCTAGAGATTACAAGTGCTCTATTGATGAATTTAGTGCAAAGATGGCACTCATTAGATCTATCTTCGCTTTTATGCCTAGCTAGGGGCGTTAAACGATAGCGCTAGTTGGGAGGCAACCCAATTTTCTTTGTGTTTTTTGTTTTTGTTCCTGTTTAGTAATAAATCTTTCATCTACCTTCTGTTTAGATGTGTTTTTATCTTTTAGTTAGTGTTTGTGCCAAGTAGAACCTATAGGATAACCTATGATGATAGTTGATTTGATTCTGCTGAAAAACAGAAACTTTGTGCGCACTAATTTAGCGTTGTTAAATCACAGAAACGTGATTTTGCATTGATTCTTTTTGATGCTGATCAACAAACAAATTTTACAGGACTTCCTATTTTGGTAGGAGTTTTAGAGTTCTAGAATTTTGCGTTAGTTACAGATTGCTACAGACTGTTCTGTTTTTGACAGATTCTGTTTTTCATGTGTTGTTTGCTTATTTCGATGCATCTATGGCTAGTAAATTAGTTTATAAACCATAGAGAAGTTGGATTACAGTATGTTTAACCCCAAAATAAATAAATATTGAGTTCATTACAGTACCTTATGTGGTGATTTTGTTTTCTTTCACTAACGGAGCTTATAAGATTTCCTGGTGAGTTTTGTGTTGTGAAGTTTTCAAGTTTTGGGTAAAGCTTTTATGGACTATGAAATAAGGAGTGGCAAGAGCCTAAGCTTGGGGATTCCCAAGGCACCCTAATATATTCAAGGATAGCCAAAAGCCTAAGCTTGGGGATGCCCTGGGAAGGCATCCCCTCTTTCGTCTTCGTTCATTGATAACTTTACTTCGAGCTATATTTTTATTCGCCACATGATATGTGTTTTGCTTGGAGCATCGTGTATTATATTAGACTTTGCTTTTTAGCTACCACAATCATCCTTTCTTTACACACCTTTTGGGATAATCCTACTTGATTAGAAATTTGATATAATACTCTATGTGCTTCACTTATATCTTTTGAGCTTGATAGTTTTTGCTCTAGTGCTTCACTTATATCTTCTAGAGCACGGTGGTGGCTTATTTTTGTAGAAATTGCTAGTCTCTCATGCTTCACTTATATCCTTTTGAGAGTCTTTTAGAACAGCATGGTATTGTCTATGGTTATAAAATTGGTCCTAGAATGGTAGGCATCCAAGTTGGGTATAATAAAAACTATCATAGGAAGTGAATTGGATGCTATGATCAATTTGATACTTGATAATTCTTTTGAGATATGGAGGTAGTGATATTAAAATCATGCTAGTTGGGTGATTATAAATTTAAAGAATGCTTGTGTTGAAGTTAGCAAGTCCCGTAGCATGCACCTATGGTTAAAGTTGTGTAACAAATTTGAAACATGAAGTGTACCTGGCTTGTGCATCCTTATGAGTGGTGGTCGGGGACGAACGATGGTCTTTTCCTACCAATCTATCCCCCTAGGAGCATGCGCATAGTACTTGATTTTTGATGACTTCTAAATTTTTGCAATAAGTATATGAGTTCTTTTGACTAATGTTGAGTCCATGGATTATACGCACTTTTACCTTTCCACCATTGCTAGCCTCTTCGGTACCGTGCATTGCCCTTTCTCGCCTTGAGAGTTGGTGCAAACTTTGCCGGTGCATCCAAACCCCCATGATACGATACGCTCTATCACACATAAACCTCCTTATATCTTCCTCAAAACAGCCACCATACCTAACTATTATTGCATTTCCATAGCCATTCTGAGATAATATTGCCATGCAACTTTCCACCGTTCCGTTCATCATCATCATGGCATACTTTACTTTTGTCATATTGCCATTGCATGATCATATAGTTGACATCGTATTTGTGGCAAAGCCACCATGCATTATTTTTCATACATGTCACTCTTGATTCATTGCACCATCCCGGTACACCGCCGGAGGCATTCATATAGAGTCATATCTTGTTCTAGTTTCAAGTTGTAATTCATATGTTGTAATCAATGAAAGTGTGATGATCATCATTATTAGAGCATTGCCCAAAAAAAGGAAAGGCCAAAAAGAAAAAAAAGCCAAAGAGGAAAAAAAGGAAAAAAAGGGAAAAAAAGAAAAAGAAAAAGAAAAAAGAAAATAAATAAAAGGGCAATGTTACTATCTCTTTTTCCACACTTGTGCTTCAAAGTAGCACCTTGTTCTTCATGTAGTGAGTCTCATATCTTGTGCTTCAAAGTAGTACCATGTTATTGATATAGTGAGTCTCATAAGTTGTCTTTTTCATACTAGTGGGAATTTTCTCATTATAGAACTTGGCTTGTATATTCCTACGATGGGCTTCCTTAAATGCCCTAGGTCTTCGTGAGCAAGCAAGTTGGATGCACACCCACTAGTTTTCTTTTGTTGAGCATTCATTTATAGCCCTAGTGCATCCGTTGCATGGCAATCCCTACTCCTCATGTTGACATCAATTGATGGGCATCTTCATAGCCCGTTGATTATCCTCGTCAATGTGAGACTTTCTCCTTTTTTGTCTTCTCCACACAATCCCCATCATCATATTCTATTCCACCCATAGTGCTATATCTGTGGCTCACGCTCATGTATTGCGTGAAGGTTGAAAAAGTTTGAGATTATTTAAGTATGAAACAATTGCTTGGCTTGTCATTGGGGGTATAGAAGTTGGGAACATCTTTGTGTGACGAAAATGAAGCATAGCCTAACTATATGATTTTGTAGGGATGAACTTTCTTTTGCCATGTTATTTTGAGAAGACATGATTACTTTGATTAGTATGCTTGAAGTGTTACTATTTATTTTATCAATATGAACTTTTATTTTGAATCATTTGTATCTGAACATTCATGCCACAATAAAGAAAATTACATTGAGAATTATGCTAGGTAGCATTCCACATCAAAATTTTCTTTTTTATCATTTAACTACTCGAGGACGAGCAGGAATTAAGCTTGGGGATGCTTGATACGTCTCCAACGTATCTATAATTTTTGATTGTTCCATGCTATTATATTACCCCTTTTGGATGTTTATGGGCTTTATTTTACACATTTATATCATTTTTGGGACTAACTTACTAACCGGAGGCCCAGCCCGTATTGCTGTTTTTTGCCTATTTCAGTATTTGGAAGAAAAGGAATAGCAAACGGAGTCCAAACGGAATGAAACCTTCGGGAGCGTGATTTTTGGAACGAACGTGATCGAGAGGACTTGGAGTGCAAGTCAAGAAGCAGCCGAGGCCTCCACAAGATAGGAGGGCGCGCCCCCTGTCTCGTGGGCCCCTCGGGCGTCCACCGACGTACTTCTTCCTCCTATATCAGCCTACGTACCCCGAAAACATCCAGGGAGCCAACGAAACATAATTTCCACCACCGTAACCTTCTGTATCTGCGAGATACCAACTTGGAGCCTTCGCCGGCATTCTGCCGGAGGGGGAATCGACCATGGAGGGCTTCAACATCAACACCATAGCCCCTCCGATGAGTTGTGAGTAGTTTACCACAGACCTACGGGTCCATAGTTATTAGCTAGATGTCTTCTTCTCTCTTTTGGGATCTCAATACAATTTTCTCCCCCTCTCTTGTGGAGATCTATTCGATGTAAAATCTTTTTGCGATGTGTTTGTCGAGATCCGATGAATTGTGGGTTTATGATCAAGTTTATCTATGAATAATATTTGAATCTTCTCTGAATTCTTTTATGTATGATTGAGTTATCTTTGCAAGTCTCTTCGAATTATCAGTTTGGTTTGGCCTACTAGATTGATCTTTCTTGCCATGGGAGAAGTAGCACATAGCGAACATCCGCACAACATGGAGAAACGCACGGAAGGCCTTGTGGCCAGGAAGTAGTGGTACACGAGGACGTGGTGGCCCACGCACATCCGGGCAATGACGACCTTGGGACGAGACCTGGCACGAGCGCGGGTGTGCTCGATGTCGAACCCGACCACCTTGTACTTCTCGTCGGCAAGCAACAACTCCATGATGCAGATGGAATGCTCCACCCAGACCGGGTGGTTGGTGTACACCACCGAGAGCTCCTCGAACCTTCGGTAGGTGTCCACCACGGCATTGATGGTGAACTGCTGCTCGTCGCCGGCAGTCGCTTGGAGCGCCATTGGAGCCACGCAGGATACTATCTAAGAATTTGTCGTGGTGGGTGTACTTCTTGCAATAATGGTGCGCGATGGAAAGGTTGAAGAGACTCAAGGGTTAAATAGCCATTGTAACAAATGGGGGCCAGCCGGCCTATAATCGTCATGTCTTGTCACGGCGTTCATAGGGGAGGATTCCAGTGCATGCTTGACAACACCGCATCGCAGTGAGGATTCCAGTGCATGCTTGACAACACCGCACCGCAGTTTGACCATGCGTGGGCTCGAAGAGGCGCCAAATGTATCATCGGTGAGTCTGTTCCCGTGCTACCGCGCAGTTTACCGCGCAAGCTTCCCGCCCGGCTTGGTTTGCCACGCGTCGGCTAGAAGAGGGACAAATCGTGGGTGTTTATTGGCAAAAATCTTTGTAAACACGAAGTGTGTGGAATGACTTCAGTCGTAAGTTTACCCGTGGGTGATGAGGTCAAAGTTACAGAGAAGGGTGATGATGGACACTCGAGTGCGATAATTAATTCTACCCTCTACAGGGCACAC
Organism: Triticum dicoccoides; assembly: GCF_002162155.2. Lineage (NCBI taxonomy): Eukaryota > Viridiplantae > Streptophyta > Magnoliopsida > Poales > Poaceae > Triticum > Triticum dicoccoides. The sequence continues at coordinate 315,963,590 of NC_041383.1, read as the reverse complement.
AGTGGAAGAAACCAACTGTGTGCAATAATGTCCAAGATCGCAATCGAGTTAGCTATACAGATCGTGTGCTGTGAGATCGACAAGGTAAACAGATTCGAGAATGGTTAATAAAATCAAATCTATGACCATTGCATATTAAGTTCAAAATAGTGTTACCAATATACGAGTCTCATATGATGCCATTTCAATGATTGTACCACAAAGGCTCGAAATATTACAAGGTTCAAATTCCAGAGTTATATGGCTCAAATTCAAAGATTACAAGGTTCAAACTGGAATTAGAAATAAAATTCAGCTCATCAGCTGCAAACACTCGCGCTGATCCACTGAACATGGATTTCAGAGAGGTTCAAACTAATATTACCGCTTCTAAGTCTGGTTTCAAAACCTTGCAACTTTTGCAAAGGGGTCAGCCACTGAGAAGTCATGTTCACATGCAAGTCTGTTCGTGTTCTGACCCTCTCCCACGTCATTTTCGCCAAATTTATGAACATTAGACAAGTTGGATGACACAACAGACACAGTTCACTCAAACTAACCATGTGCCATGCTGGTGCCCCTGTCACGCACACATCCGCACAGTACATTGGGCTCCACGAGCCTCCCCCTCTCAAAAATATCTGCCCGCCTCGAGTGTTTTTCTATTTCATAACACACGGTTGTTATCTCCAGACCGTGTGCGATGTTTCTTCTTCCCAATCCCACCTGCATCCCTAGAAATTATCTGCCCGCTTCGAGGAGGGTTTTGTGTTTCCTAACACACGGTTATTATCTCCGGACCGTGTGCGATGTTTGTTGTTCCCAATCCCGCCTGCCCCTAGAAAATATCTGCCCGCCTCGAGGGTTTTTATGTTTTATAACACATGGTTGTTATCTCCGAACTGTGTGGGATGCACCATCATCAAAAAATTCATTAGCCCCGGCATTTCACTCCCGCGTTTGACTTACGCGTTGTAAAATTTTCAGCACCTGCGTCATTTCCTCAAACACACCCGCCCTCCACAAACACACACACACACACACACACACCAAAACTTTCTCGGGCACGCGCGCACACACACACACACCCTCCCTCGCTCGAAACCCTATGAAGGTCCCCCCCATGCCGCCGCGGAGAAACCTCCATTGTTAACATCTGCAGGTTTGCCTGTGTAGCTTACCCACCGATCTCCATACCAAGGCCACCCTGAGTTTCTTAGATGACGCCTGCCAAATGCGCCTTTTCCCCCAGATCCCCGTCCCCATCCCCCACTCCAGAGCATCATAGCCTAAGCTCGGCTACGCTTCCCGTGGAGCTCGAGGAGCGACTGGCCCAAAAGAGGTGTTTCGCGGTCTCTTCATCCGACGTCGCCGAGGAAGCTGACGACCATTATTGAGGGTAGGAACTCAAGCAATGGGCTAGAGTATGCAGGCATGTCTCTTCCGCTGGCTACGACATCGAGGTCATGGACAGCGACGGCCTGAGGCAGGCTATGTCACAGGTTAAGTGGCCCACCCCCAACCCCTCGGGTTCAACCGACGTTGATCTCATGCATGGCCTCGCTGCTAATCTCCTCTGGCTCGCTGTCAACAACTTGCCATCCTACATCGCCATCGAGCCCCTTTTGTCATTGGGATAATTAATTTGGTGCCCTTAGTTGTGTCCCACTCGGCAGGTTTACCCCTAGTTTCCGAAAACACTTGTTCCTGCCCAAACCACTTTACTCCCCTTATGCTTTTGCCCTTTGACCGATTGACCATCACTTTGAAAACTTCATAAAAAATTCATACTAACTCAAAAAAAAAATCAAATAAGATATCAAAATGTTCAGAAAAGCATCACCTATATGTGCATGTCATTTGCATTCATGAAAAAAGTGTTGGCTAGTCCCCATCTCAGTTTTAGCTCATATGATCTTAGCATGAACAGTAAAATCTAAAAAAATTCAAAAAAAATCTAAATTTTTTTGGTGGCAAACTTTGACCAATGTTTTGAGTGCTTGCCAAGTTTCATAAGGGACCGGCATTCGTGGAAGCTGTGGTAAAAAATGAAATTTTGGAGCATTAATTTTTGTTTTTTTGCCACGACTTCCACGAATGTCATTCCTTTATGAAACTTGGCAAGCACTCAAAACATTGGTCAAAGTTTGCCACCAATTTTTTTAGAATTTTTAGAATTTTTCTAGATTTTACTGTTCATGCTAAGATCATATGATCTAAACTGAGATGGGGACTCGCCAACACTTTTCTCATGAATTCAAATGACATGCACATATAGGTGATGCTTTTCTGAACATTTTGATATCTTATTTGAATATTTCAGAGTTAGTATGAAATTTAAGTGATGGTCAAACGGTCAAAGGGCAAAATCATAAGACGAGCAAAGTGGTTTGGGCAGGAACAAGTGTTTTCGGAAACTAGGGGTAAACCTGCCAAGTGTGACCCAACTAGGGGCATAAAATCAATTATCCCTTTGTCATTTCTGAAGGACATGTTCTGCGACGCTGGCTTGGGATCCACAGCATCCAAGTCAGACCTCATCGACAGCGACCACAAGGAGTGCACCCTCTCCGGCTCTTCCAAGGGGAAAGAGCCCATCTGCTCTTCCAAGGGGAAAGAGCCCGTCTGCGACATCAGGGAGGGCACCCTACCGCCGTGCTCTTCCAAGGGGAAGGAGCCATCTGCGACAACATGGAGCGCATCCAGGTTCTGTTATCCTCCCACGGGAACGAGCCCATCTGTGACAAGTGAGGAAACTCATGATTTGTTTTGTCGTGCCTCTTCACGGGGGGAAACCCATGATTTGTTTTGTCGAGTCCCTTTTGTAGTGTAGTGAGAATATGTACAGTTTTAATTGTTATATCGGGTTGTTTGCAGTATGCCTTGTTTATTTCAGTTATTCAAAATGTGATGCTCTGTATGTGCAATTATTTACTGTACAGTACATTTCATCAATGCAGTTTTAAACATACCGATAGGAATGCATATATTTGCTTGTTGTTAAGCCTATTATAGCTAGCGTATGCCTCTTTTAAAGTTTTTGATTGTTCTGTTGTTTGTAGTTAGAATATGTCCAGTTTCAAATGCTATCTTTGGTTGTTCATAGTATGCCTTGTTTATTCCAGTTATTCACAACGTGATGTTCTATATGTGCAAGTATGAACTGTGAAGTTCAATTTCATCAGTACCAGATTCAACAATACCACTATGGCCCTGTTTGTTTCGGATTCTGGGACCAGATTCAGCTTTGCCAGTGAAGCCGTATCTCGAATCCAAAACAAACAACTATTTGGAATCAGCTTTGCCAGTGAAGCTGAATCTGGATTTGGGTCATTTTTAGTGCAATTTCCTGAAGCACCTCAAACTGTACTTCGTTGGTGAAGCTGATTCGCAGAAACAGCTTCGCCACTGAAGTGAATCCACAGGTGATTAAAATCCAAGCGAAGCTGAAACAAACAGAGCATGAATGACTACATTTACTTGCTGCATCTTGTAGTTAAACACGCCTTTCCATTTTTGTTTAACAATAACCAGTGTACTTAGACCGGTACAATACCAGTTTGAATGACTATATTTGCTTGTTGTTAAATGTTAGGCCTGTTACAATTAACACACCTTTTCCCTTGTTTTGCTTTACTAGCATGCTTAAACTTGCACACTGAAGCTATCTTTTTGAGATTATTTTGTCTGACATGGATAATTTTGGTTAATGTTTAGCCTGTTGTGCTTAACATGCTCCTCGATGTCCCTACACAGGACTGCGGTTTTCCATCGAGATTAGTTTCATCCCATGGCTTATATATGCTCACTTTTAGGATATCGGTAGCTGGTACCCAACAACAACAACAACGACGACGACGACGACGACGACGACGACGACGACGACGACGACGACGAGGACGGCAACAACAACAACAACAACAACAACAACAACAACAACAACAACAACAACAACAGCAGCAGCAGCAGCAGCAACAACAGC